>NW_021940682.1:12254416-12340142 GCF_001715985.3 Manacus vitellinus
GGGTCTTCATGTTGTTTGAACTAGGCTGTTACTGCTGTTGCTTGATGATAAAATTAGTGATGCTGTTTGTGGATGAGACTACTTGACAGGTTTTCGTTGTCCTAACAGAGAGGAAGAAGCTATCCAATTAGACGGCCTAAATGCATCCCAGATCAAAGAAATCAGAGAAAAATCTGAGAAGTTTGCATTTCAAGCAGAAGTGAACAGAATGATGAAGCTAATTATCAATTCTTTATATAAAAATAAAGAGGTTAGTGCCTTTATCAATAGATCACATTAGAACATGGAGGAGAGTGTGTGTGTCTCTTCTGGAATTCCTGACTACTGGTTTCTATTTCAGATTTTCCTGAGGGAGCTTATTTCAAATGCTTCGGATGCCTTAGATAAGATACGGTTGATATCATTAACTGATGAAAATGCTCTGGCTGGTAATGAGGAACTTACAGTCAAAATCAAGGTAAGATGCATTAGATACAAACATCTCTTTCAGAGGAGTGATGGGAGGAATATAAAAAGATGGTCCATCATTAAATCTAAATTTTTTGGCTTCATACTGATGCAAATACAGACTAGGACCACATCCAGACCCTTGCAATTAGATTTATCAAAGACTACTCTTGTTTTAATGGTGAAAATATATTTCTGATTTTATAAACACTAACTGAAGTATTGGAATATTTGGAAGGGAGGATCTTCCTCATTTCTGTAGTTACTGCAAATTCCTTTTATTGTAGCCAGGCATATTTGAATGGGTAATACAGTTAGCCATTTTTAGGGGGCACTGTGTTATGTATTAAGATTCAAAGTGAAGTCAAACTGCATTTCTCTTTATTTTTTTTTCAGTGTGATAAAGAGAAGAATATGCTTCATGTTACAGATACGGGTATTGGCATGACAAAGGAGGAATTAGTTAAAAACCTGGGTACCATTGCAAAGTCTGGTACAAGTGAATTCTTAAACAAGATGACTGAAATGCAGGATGATAGCCAGTCAACATCTGAGTTAATTGGCCAGTTTGGTGTTGGCTTTTATTCTGCTTTCTTAGTAGCAGACAGAGTTATTGTCACATCAAAACACAACAATGACACTCAACATATTTGGGAGTCAGATTCAAATGAATTCTCTGTGATTGATGACCCCAGAGGGAACACTTTGGGACGTGGCACAACCATAACGTAAGTACTAAGTTTCTTTGGATTTAAAATAAGTTGTGTGATACAGTTTTCTTATTAAAATGTGTGAGTGACTTCAGTGTTGTGACTCATAGTATTTGATTCTTGTAATACAGCTTTATTGAGTTTAATAGAAACATGCAGATTGTAAACTGCATCCAACATAAGAAAACCATGAGCATCCTAAGAACTGTCAGCAAGTAATTCCGGACAGTTCAGCTGCATGCAGGCTCATTCAGTTCCTCAGCACAACTGGCAAAACCTACACAGTGGCTGTAGAGCTTTGTCTTGGAAACTGGCTGCTATTTATGCACCAGTGAGACTGGCCTGATGCAAATTTCAAATTACGGGTAGATTGACAGTCCTGTTTTCATTGCTTTCATGAGCAGATAAATTTACTTGGTCTGGGTTTAGAGGCTGTTTTCCTGGAGAAGGCACTTAGCATGAAAAAGTTGATCTTGGTGCTCCATTTTCAAGCAAAGCCTGTGAAAGCGCATCAAGATCCTGATGAGTACCAATATGATTTAAGGTTTTCCTATAGACTTTTGGATACTGTGTTCTGCCTCAAGTGATGAAAACAATAGCCCTTTGTCATTGGAGTAGTTCAGAAGGGATTGTATTTTTTAAGGGATTCTTTGAGCTGAACTTATTAAAACTGACTTGCATAAATCTGAATTGCTATAGCTGCAACAGGAAAATGCATCTTCTCCTATAAAACTACGTCAAAATACTTGTCTGGCACTTAAACTGAAGGATTTTTTTATTTTCTTTAGCCTTGTCTTGAAGGAGGAAGCATCTGATTACCTTGAGCTGGATACTGTGAAAAATCTTGTAAAGAAATACTCACAGTTCATAAACTTCCCCATCTACGTGTGGAGCAGCAAGGTAAGGGAGCATTTAACTGAGCCTTGCACAGTATGAGCTTGGGTTGTGAAAGCTGTCTGGCCAGATCTTTCAGGAAGGGTGAGGACATGTCAGAGAGCTGCTACTTGTCTAATTCCCAAAATTCTTCTGTTCCTGACTCTTCTGGCTAGTATTTTACTACTTAGTTTCTCTCCAAAAATTGGTCTGTTGCTAAAATCACAAACTTTAAAGGAACTTGGTTTTATTCTGACTCAAAGAACTTTATCAAAGGAAAAAGACTGCTGATTACTAGGAAGGATTGTTCTTCCACTGGCTTTGTTTGGTAGATGGAAGCTTTAAGTTTTCAAATGGAGTCATGGTAGGTGTCCTCCTAAAAATAGGGCATTGTCTTAAATGTTAGACCTGTTCTGATGTTTTCTTGCTGTAGCACCAATTTAAAATCCACCAAGTTTCTGATTAGCTTTATGAAAAACTTTAATTTGAGGATGGTCATCTCCCAGTTTGTTGAAGGAAAGTGTGTATTCATGAAAATTTAACAAAACAGTATAGAGAAAAGTTTGCAATAGACAAATAGCACAAATCAAACTAGTGCTGTGAGAGATTAAGCTGTTTGAGAGAATACTAGAACATCCCTGGTAGGAAGTCAAGGTGTTCAAATCCCCAATTTCAGTTGTCTCTTTAGACAGAGACTGTTGAAGAACCCATTGAAGAGGAGGAAGCAAAGGAGAAAGAAGAAACAGATGATGATGAAGCTGCAGTTGAAGAAGAGGAGGAAGAAAAGAAACCAAAAACTAAGAAGGTAAGCTTTGTTAAACTTGGGGTTCTGGAACTCAGCTGGTTCACTGATTTTGCAGAGGTGCATTTCAGTAGTGTGCACTTTCAAGGACCAATCCCTTTTAAGTGGAGATGTCTTGGCAGGATAGTAGATTGTAAATGAAGCAGACTTGGTTGAGGTCAGGCAGATGACTGACAAGAGCCTTGTGGGGCAGTGGTCACAGAGCTAATTATAAGTATTTCAGTGAACTGCTTGAAATGGTAGCAGGCTGCAGTAAGCTGACACTGACTAGTTTTAAGTATACTCTGCTGGGAAGCTTTTTCCAGAGCAGCAGTAGAACAGAAATACTGGTACTCAGTGAATGTGTTAAATGTACATAGAACAACACAATACAATGTCGACTAAACATTTGTTCCCACGTGTTGCACTAATGCATATACTTGATTGAGAATGTCCAGGCCATTGCACAATTTTGTAAATTAGCATATGTGGTGGTTTTTACATGCTATTTTACGTGTTGGCTTCAGTGGAGTGTCTTTAATTGACCTAAGCTGAAGTAAAGAATGAGTCTCTTCATACTGTGTGGTGTTTACTTACCCAGGTTGAAAAGACTGTCTGGGATTGGGAGCTAATGAATGACATAAAACCAATCTGGCAGAGACCATCTAAAGAAGTTGAAGAAGATGAATACAAAGCTTTTTACAAAACCTTTTCCAAGGTAAGCTCTGAGCCTCAAGATGATTCCAAAGCAAATGGTTTGCTCTGGTATCTCTTGCTTTGTAAATAAAACTGAACGCTTATAGGATGGGCTGTTTCTGAAGAATTAATTAGTTGCTGTCAGGACATGGAATTGCAGAGCCTGGAAGGTATAACATCTCAGTCTGGAGTTAATCTTTTTTCCAGAGAAAATATATTGACACCCAAGTGTTGAGTGTCCTAGGTTCGGGAAGTAATGTGGTCCATCTTATGTGAAGCTTGCTGGTGTGTCTAAATGTTAACAGGAAAACTTATATTTAGTCTGAATGGTGGTGCTTGTTGCACATGGTGGAAGAAAAAGGGAGGTACAGCTTTCTAGAAATGTCTTTGTGTCAGTACAGCATAATGTGTTAACTTGGGAGTCTCTTAACTGTGCTATGATGATATTATATTGGTTATTGTGCTATTGGCTATCTTTTTGTGATTGGCTTGTTGAAAAATAACAAAACTTAGTAGGTCCTTAGGAAGGTTATTTTTGTGAGTAACTAGGCTCTTGTAATTTAAACTCTTGTCTCCATGATAGATTCTAACAAAGCATGGTTAGGTAGATTAGCTGCAAAATAATGGCATTTATTTGGCAAACGAAGGTTATTACTGGAAATATATTAACTCTGATATTTTCCCCATGTCATTTAAAAGCATTTTCTCTCCACAGGAACATGATGACCCAATGGCATACATCCACTTCACTGCTGAAGGGGAAGTAACTTTCAAATCCATCTTGTTTGTACCTAATTCTGCTCCACGTGGACTGTTTGATGAGTATGGATCCAAAAAAAGTGATTTCATTAAGGTAGGACAAGCAAGTGTGTGGACATGGTTTCATGTAAAAAATAAGTCACTAAATAAGTAACCTGGCTGCTGTCTTCTCTTTTAATTCAGCTGTACGTTCGAAGAGTCTTCATCACTGATGACTTCCATGACATGATGCCCAAATATCTGAACTTTGTTAAGGGTGTTGTAAGTATTTAATGTCCTACTATCATTTGATTATTTTTTTAATCTTTAAATGCTGTCAGGTGTACTTAAAATTTGCTTCCCCAATTAGGTGGATTCTGATGATCTTCCTTTGAATGTATCCCGTGAAACACTTCAGCAGCATAAATTGTTAAAGGTAAGCTAATTGGTCTTAATTTTTCATTGTAAGCACATGATTGTAGCAAGCCTTAGGAGAATAACAGCTTGTTTCTTTTTGTTACATAAGGACTGTGAAATTAAACTACAGGAAATTCACACACTGCTGTTCTCAAAATACCTGTGTCTACTTTAGATCAGAGACACTAAGTGTTTGGAATCTGTTCTTTTTAGTGGGGTTGAATTGAGGGCTCTTCAAATGCTTATTGTTGTAACTCGATGCTGCTTTTTTTAGGTGATCAGAAAGAAACTTGTTCGCAAAACTCTTGATATGATCAAGAAAATTGCAGAGGAAAAATACAATGACACATTCTGGAAAGAGTTTGGTACTAATGTAAAGCTTGGTGTTATTGAGGATCACTCCAATCGTACACGACTGGCTAAACTTCTTCGCTTCCAGTCCTCTCATCATGAGAGCAACCTCACAAGCCTTGATCAGTATGTGGAAAGAATGAAAGAGAAACAAGATAAAATCTACTTCATGGCAGGGGCCAGCAGAAAGGAGGTATGTGAGAGTGAAAGAAAGAAGAAAGGGGTAAAAAATATTACAGCTTCTAGTTTTAGTACTATGAACATTGTGAATTATGTGTTTGCTGTAAATGTGGAGCCTCCATGCTTATGCTGCTACTGCAGTTCAGTTTTTCTTGTACCAACGTTTGTCAAACAGTTGTACAGGTTTCAGTAGCTGCTGATACAAATGCAATTAAACTGGAATCTTATATGTTTTGTCCTCTTAGGCTGAGTCCTCACCATTTGTTGAACGTCTGCTGAAAAAGGGCTATGAAGTGATCTATCTGACTGAACCTGTAGATGAGTACTGTATTCAGGCTTTGCCAGAGTTTGATGGCAAGAGGTTTCAGAATGTAGCAAAAGAAGGAGTTAAGTTTGAAGAAAGTGAAAAGTCTAAGGAGAGTCGGGAAGCCTTGGAAAAGGAATTCGAACCACTTCTAAACTGGATGAAAGACAAAGCTCTAAAAGACAAGGTAAACTATTCTGTTACATGCAGTGATTATTTTTAAATGCTATTGTACTTGCTACAATGCACCTTGCAGATTATTTGAGCACTTGACAGTAGCTTCTCTGTCTCGATAGATAAACATGCTTAATATCTTTATTTCAGAAAGATACTGAGTTAGAATATGATCTTAGATGTTTTTCACAAAATATTGAAGTGACCGAAATTTCAGAGTTATTTACTGTATTTGCTGTATAAGCTATTATCTCTGAATATTAAGGCACTTATTTTCCCTACAGATTGAAAAAGCTGTGCTATCTCAGCGTTTAACCCAGTCTCCATGTGCTCTTGTGGCTAGTCAGTATGGATGGTCTGGTAACATGGAAAGAATCATGAAGGCTCAAGCTTACCAAACTGGGAAGGATATATCCACAAAGTAAGCTTTCAGTTATGTATCAGCAGACATGAAATGCAGTTAATGGCCTCCCTTGCTTGCTGTGCCCATACCAAGCTTCCATCTGGTTCAGATGATCCTTGGTGTTTTTAAGGTCACTTATAACCAAGGTAGTCTCCATTATAGCCTTACATTTTTTAATTCAAAGCTCAGTATGTAAACCTGCCTGGTGAGCAAGACTCATCAGTGACATTTGCTATCTGTCATTTGTTAACAAGAGAAGACGAACTTAGTAGCTTGAATGTTTTTAGAATTAAGCTAGTATTAAAGTGGGATGGGGGGAATATACTTGTTGCTGTGACTGTCACCAGTGTTCATGGGTTTAAAGATGTCGTTGGGTCCTGTACTTTAAAACTTAGTGATGTGACTTCTCTTTTTCTCAGTTACTATGCTAGCCAAAAGAAGACATTTGAAATTAACCCCAGGCATCCACTGATCAAGGACATGCTCAGGCGAGTCAAGGTAAATAAATAACAGTAGTGAAACATTGACTACTTAGCTGCACACAGCCTAATTAACAGGTCTGTTTTGGCTTTTCATATTCTTCCACATTAGGAAAATGAAGATGACAAAACCGTTTCAGATCTTGCAGTGGTATTGTTTGAAACTGCAACTTTGAGATCAGGATATATGTTGCCAGACACTAAGGAATATGGAGACCGAATAGAAAGAATGCTTCGTTTGAGTTTAAATATTGACCTGGATGCAAAGGTTAGTTTGTCTTCAACTTGGGGCTGATAATGGACTTTACTGTTGCTACATCTAAAAAGTGCAGCTCCTTGATTCACATGCATTCAATTAAATGTATCCAGCTTCCTGCCATGTAAGTGGGCCACCAGAAGCCCAGCCATGAATCTGGACTTCCTACTCATGTTTTCCCTTCCCCACCTCTTCTTTCTAGTTGCTTGAGATTCTGCTGCCTCATTACACTTCTCAAGTGTTGTCCTGTCCCTAGCTAGGTGGTGGTTCTACAGGAGTAAATTAGGGATCAGAGGCATGTGTGCCTATCTCTTTAATGGAGAAATTTCTAAGTGGATGTAAGTAATATGGGTTCTCATAATGCTATGCAAGAACTTATCCTGGGTATTTTGCTGGAGAAGGCATGACAGTGGGTCAGTGCTAAACAGAACTTGCCTTCTCCTTCAGGTAGCTTGGGGCAAACATTAGGATATTTCCATAGCCTGTATTTAGCTAGTCCACAACTAGCAAACATCCTAAACAAGTAAAGCAAATTGCTTGTGACTGTCATACAGGTGGAAGAGGAACCTGAAGAGCCTGAAGATGCAGCTGAGGACGCAGAGCAAGATGAAGAGGAAGTAGATGCCGATGCTGAAGACAGTGAAACACAGAAGGTAGGGGTTTGTTTGACACTTTCTTGCCAATATTTATGTGCAGTTTTGTCTGTGGTGCTTCCTGGAAATAAATTTGTTCACTTTGTTTTTGTCTGTAAGCTGTGGAAATATCACAGATAATCCAAAGCTTTTATCTCTTAAGCTTAATTTAGCTCCACATTATCCAAGTGTCATCTTCTTACAATACAGTTTGATATGGAATTTGTGCTACCTTTCCCCCCCCTCCAAGAAAAGCCTAGAAAACCTCACACTAAAATCTAGTGTCATGAACAAAGATCAGCAAGAATGTAGTTTTTCAAGTGCTTTTACAATACAGACTTGTAGCAAGACTACAGACAGCAGCATTGCTTCTAAACAGTTCAACTATCATGTGAAGTCAGCCTTCACTTAGTTAATGGCTGCAGTTTTAATGATGTCTTGATGGATATGCTAAACCCTTCCCATACCTTAGTTTCTTGGGAAAAGACCTGCAAGATGACCTCTTGAGACTAGTGCAAATCTATAGCTTACAGAGATGTAATTTCCTACAGGAGAATGCTTATTGTACTATAGCTACTTAACTTTGATGCAGTATAACCTGTGATTACAGTAATACAAAGTTTCTGTTCTCTGGAACAGCTCTTGTAACCTTTTTCCACTTTCAGAAAGCAATATCCTGATTCTTTCTTTGTCTTGACAGGAATCCACAGATGTGAAAGATGAACTGTAAACTACACTCAACTACTGTCCTGCATTGGGGGGTTAAGAGGGAATGTGAATTAGATTGTTTTGGTTTTTTCCACTGTAAAATGTTGAGGGATGGTATGGGGTTTAAGGGTAAAGGAGGGTTTTTTTAAGTTCACTTTTCTAAAAACATTCCTCATGAATGTAAATTTGTATTATTTAACTGACTTGGTGTAAAATCTTGTCATGTACAAAATAAAATGTTCCCAAACACCACTAACTTTAAATTTATACATGCAAAGCTCACCTTGTGGGCTGGCACAAAGAAATAAAGGGATGGATGGTCCTTTGCACAACTGGGCAGTTGGCAATCCTCGTGCCTTTCCATGCTGGCACAGCCACACCAACTAGTGTAGCATAGGGCTATGGTTGGGTTTTGTGTTTACAAGCCTGCTGTGCTGCTTTGCCAAAAGACACCTGGTATCTGAGAGCTGTGTTGAACTTGCTAGTTGAAGAAAGTATTCACGTTATGTATCTACTGCCATCTTAAAGTTGAGACAAGGCATTTAAAAAAGGCATTAGAACTTGGGCTGGGCAGTTGTAGCTTTACAGCTGAGATGGGGGGAATTCCTTTCACTAAGTATGTGGACAACCCTCATCAGAGTTGGCTTTACTGCCTGTGAGCTGCTACCATCCTCTGTGGTACTTGGAAACCCTGCCTTTGTACAGCAGTTTGCTACAGGCTTTTTTTAAAGGTGTGGAAGTTCTTTTCTCATGGTTACTCCTTAATGCTGTTATTCCTAAACTTTATCACTATTGTTCTGTGTCTCTTTAGTATGGCAAAGTACTATAGATACTTAATATAACTCAAACTAAATCTATTGACACCAAATTTTAATGCAGACAGGTTAAACGGGAGGCACCACTTCTATTCATTACATTAGTTTTATGTAGTGGTTGGAAGAAGCACTGCATTTTCTCAGTAGTGCCTCTACTTTAAAACATCTTCACAGGATTGGTAGAAAGTGTTTGCACTGAAGGGTCTGTTTTTTGGGGTTTTTTTGCCTTCCTCTGTGGAAGAACTACATAGGCGTGGTACTTCTATGTAGTGATTCTCCTTAAGAACCCCTCACTTCTGTTTTCTTAACAGAACTTCTGTGAAGTTACAAGGTTCTGTAATCTGAAGCAAAATAAACTTTCTAATTAGGTTAGAGCACTAAACACTGACCTGAAGAACTTGCTTTCCATTTACTTTTACTAGGCTTCTATATTGCCTGATTACCATTTCCATGCAATAAATATGCCATGTATCACTGTGGTTATGGTGATAGGGTTTGTAGAGAGATGGTTTTATTGAGGTATGCTGTTGGAGGCCTAAGGAGTGAAACCTTAGTTTGGGGTGTTTTTGAGAGTTCAGAGTTCTGTTCTGCTCAGTGTAGTCTAGTATCCTAGGGAAGAGCCTTCTGTTACTGGCACATGCTGAGGGGTCTGACACCAGCATGTCCTTCAGCACCTGGCAGTGTCAGTTGTAATAGCAGCCTTTGGCAGTAAGTTAGTGACTGGGCAGGTGCACCAGTTCTGGAGGCTTGTTATTCTTACTGTAGCAGTGTGATTTTTATTTTGTTTTTTTTTCGTTCTTGGTGCTGTGTAGCAATCAACTGCTGCTGAGGCTTTAATACTTCCAAAGGTATCACTTATTTTCAGTGATACCTTTCTGAGTATATCATTACTACCCCCACCTTTATATCTCTATTTGACCCCCAGCAGGAACTGCGACTCACTCCTGTATGGCTGGGAGTGCTTCTCCAGGCAACAAACCAAAGTGGAATATTGGAAGTGTAGGGTTGCTTGCTACAGTATTCTTAGTCTGTTAATTACTTGTAGACTTAGGCAACCTTTGCTCTGTTGTATAGCTAAAGTTCTCGTTGCCTTGATGGGTTTGAGGATGACAATTCAATTTGAGAAATAATAAAGAGCACACATGAGAGTCATGCCTTGTGCTTCTTCATCTACTTCAGCTGAGAGTATCATGTGCAACATAGCTGTGGTTCAGCTGCTTTCTCTAGACCCTGAAGTGACAAGTGTTTGCTATTAATAAGCACAAAATGCACTTGTAAGCCTACTTATTTGTCAGCTCTGAGGCAAAATGGTGTCAGTGCTGGAAGAAGTGTCTCCCATCAGGCTGTTTCTTTTGGTGCTGCAGCTGCACTGACTCTGGGGGTGTCACTTCTGTTAAAACCTGTAGTGTTGTCAGCTTTGCTGTTCCTAGATGGGCACTAATGAGGACAGTTCCCTCAGTGCTAGAAAAGGCTGAGCTCTGTGTTGCTCAGTTTACAGCAGCAACGGGATACACCTAGAAATCTAAGCCTAATTACTAGAAACTTCGCTCTGCAGCCTTTAGATCTTAAAAACCTTTAGAAAAGGGGGAGAAATGCATTTTTCATGTCAGAAATCAACAACATAACAGAGGTGCTACTCTGACAAAGTGTGAGTAACAGGGTAAGGTGTTGGTGAATCCTGGCTCTGTAAAGGGATCATTGAAAAACTGCTGTTCCTGCCCCAGTTAGGACAGGAACAAAATACTGCTGAACTGCACCGTCTTCTCTCTTCAACAAACATTCTCTTATGCTGAGGTGGAAGGTTGCTAATCTCAGCTTTGTTAGGTGCTATAGGGGGAAAAGTATTTTCACCAGAGCTGGACTTACTAAGATGGTCTCACTGATTGATTTCATTTGGATTTAACATGTGTTTTACTACAGCCTTTCTATCAATGCCTGCTGTCATTGATAAAGGAGCCTGAAAGAGAGAGCCTGTGACGCACTCATGCTCAGTGCAGGCTGCATCCTGAACAGCACATAAGAGCAGGAGAGGATCTCATCCCACCAACAGCTGTAAAACTGTGGGAGAGCAGAGGCACATACACAGGCAGAAGAATTACAAACCTTTCTTCCTACGTAAACTGCTCCAACTTATGCAGACATAAATAAAAGCTTCACAGCTGGAACAGATGTAAAAGTAGCACTCTCACTGATCACTTCTGGATCCCTCTGCTATTACAAGACATCCAAGTACTTTGTCAGGAGGAATTAGGGAGCTTTTTTGTTTCCTTAATGCGTAATCTATCAGACTGGTTTTTACCCCCCTGAGTTAAAGCCGAGTGAGAACTGAGGATGAAGCCTGTGCCTTACCTTGGTATCTTTCTCAAGGGAAAACAATCCCCAACCTTCACAAGCTCTATCGTGTACCACTCAAAAATGGGTTGTTGTGCCACCTCTACAGGATCCTGACTCTGTACCTTCCAGTTCGTGGTGCAAGTTTTGTGGTGATCCTATTTCAAGACTGAAAGGTAAACCCGCATCTGTTATTTCAGAGTTTTGTATATTTACAGCTATCAAAAGCAGCCATAAACAGATGAAGATGCCCAAGTGGAGTACAAATGTACGTAATTTCAGTGTAATCTGAATTGCCCCATTTTAACTAAAATGACCAAGCTGTAAGATCCCAGCCTTACAGTGGACCAAAGTAGGTTTCCTGTCAGTGATACATCTTTGTCATGGTTTAACCCTTTATTCTGAAGGATAGTTACACTGCAATCCAGATTTAAGAAGTCACAACTATTTTGGCACACCACCAACTGGACTTTTAACAACAGTACTCATTGTACATTTATTTTAAATGCTGCCTGAAACTGCTTAAAGGAAAGCAAAAAAGCATTAAGGCAGTACAGTGTTTCACATACATATTTCTGCAACTTAAACAGTTGAATAAATATTTTATCAGTCCTAGTTTTCACAACGGAAGTAACTTCTGGTCACTGTTGTGAAGTCCGAACTTTGCTTGATCTTTCTTTTAGACCCAACAGTTCTGTTCTCAGTTCTCCAGGCTTAGGAGGTATTTCAGGTATGCTCTATTAAAAACAGAGAAAGACATCAGTGTTGTGGCAGAAGAAACACTAAACTCACAAAACAGTAAAGGATCACACACTGTAAGAGCATTATAGCTAAACTGTGATTATACTGCCCTCTTCTTTGAGCAGAGTATAATTCCTACATGCAAAACATCTTAAAAATTATTACCTTTTTGTAATTTGACTTTTATTTTAAAATAGCAAAATATAATTGGGAAAACAAAAAAGAAGGTAAAAGAAAGAATTAAGTTTCATTTAAATGAACAAAGCTGCTTTTTTGCCATTAAAGAAAGTAAGTTTGGTAGAGATGTCTAAAACAGTTGAAGTTTCCACATATACTCTTTCTCTTGGTGACAGAAGAAAATGTCTCACTGCCTCTACCTTCCTGATTTAGAAATTAAGCACTGAAGCTGAAGATGAAATTTAAAAATAAAAAGGTACCAGATGACATGACATTTCAAGAACGAGATACCTCCTCAAAATTCATCCTACTTTAGGGATATAGATAATTTGATCATTCTGAATAAATATGTCTATTTGTCTGTAACGAAGGCTACAGTAGAGACTACTAAAATACATAAATTCTTATGCATCTATCAATGATTTAAGCCTCATTGCTTAAATTTTGATGTGACAGCTCAAGCATGGTAATTTTTTTAAACTTATTTTCCACTTGAAAATAGCACAGTGAATTACAAAAATCAAGAGCAGGAGGGTGAGGGAAAACTTACAAGTCAGGCCTCCAACAGACTAAATCATTAATATTCCTGGTGGGTGGTTTTATTTGAAGTTTATTTCTGTGACTGTAGTTTTGACAGCCTTGCCTGTTGTCATTTCTAAAGTCAACTTTTGATTGTCTTCAAGTACTGAAGGAAACGAAGTCTATTTAAATCTAGCACAGCCCCTTCTCACCACTTTTGAACTCTCTTTTCAAAACCCAGCTTCCTACAGCGGAGACCCCTTTTGAAGGGGGTTACACAGCTTTTATTTTTGGTACCACATCAATAGAGTGGAGGTGGCTCCCCAGAGAAGTCACAGAATCCCAGAATTGTTACGGTTGGAAAGGACCTCTGGAGATCATCCAGTCCAACCCCCCTGCCAAGGCAGGGTCACCTGGAGCAGGTGACACAGGAATGCATCCAAGTGGGTTTGGAATGTCTCCAGAGAGGCAGACTCCCGTGACCTCCCTGGGCAGCCCGTTCCAGTGCTCTGCCAGCCTCAACATGAAGTTCTTCCTCATGTTGAAGGAAAACTTCCTGTGCTTTAGTTTACGGCCATTGCTGCTCATACTGTCGCTGGGCACCACGAAAAGAGTCTGGCACCATCCCCTTGGCACCCGCCTTTGAGATATTTATATGCACTGATGAGAGCCCCTCTCATCCACACTCTCTTCTCTACACCAAACAGGCCCAGCTCCCACAGTCTCTCCTTATAAGAGAGATGCTGCAGACCCTTAATGATCTTTGTAGCCTCCACTGGACCCCCTCCAGTAGCTCCCTGTCTTTCCTGTCCTGAGGAGCCCAGACTGGGGCAGAGCAGGGTCCCGGCTGCCCGGACGGTGGCCCTGCAGAGGCCGATCTCTGTGCACAGCCAGGCCGGACGCCTCCCGGGGGCAAAGCCTCCATCCCGCACACACGCCACCACCGACCGGGCCCCTGCGAGCACTTACAAGGTCCGGCCGGTAGTACCTGTGCACGACCTCGGCCCCCGCGAACATGGCCAGCATGCTGGCGGCCAGCGGCCGCAGGTACGTGGCCAGGCACCCGGCGGGCAAATTTGGGCCGGGTGCGTCGGGGCACTCCGTACTACACCGAACGCGCCCGGACGTGCGGTCATCCCCGCCGCCCACCAGGCTGGAGCGGTCGGGGGTTGGGGCAGGGAGAAAGGTGGAAAAGGTAAGGGGTGTTGGAGGCCCGCCCCTCGCGCTGGTGTGTGTGAGTATCGCGGCAGAGCGCTGTGAGTCGCGACAAACCCCCCGCACCCCCGGGGCACGGGGGGATCTCACACACACACACACACACGGCAAAAGCCCGCCCGGCCCCGCCCTCCGCGCCCATTGCCGGCGCGGGTCAACTGGCGCGGGGCCGCCCGGCAGGTCGTCGGGGCGCGCGAGCGGGGGAGGGCGGGGGCGAGCGGCGACCAGCTGGCGGCGGCGACAAGGACCAGGATACAGGGACAGAGACAGGGCCCAGCCCCGCCCCGCCATGGAGCCCCAGGAGATGGGCAGGTACCCGCGGCCCGCCCCGCGGCCCCGCGCTCAGGGCCTCGCGGGGCGCTGCCGTGGTCCCGCCCTCTTGCTCGCCCACGTCCGCGGGCGGCGGGCCAAGCGTCCGGGTGCGCGGCGCCCTCCCGCCCCTTCCTCGGCACAAAAGGGCGAGCGGGCTGAGCGGGGCTCGTATCTCTTCTCTGGAACGGAGGCGCTGGCCGCTTGGGGTCTGTGCCTGGTACTGCCGTCCGAGGGGGAGCTGAAAATCGTTTAATATTTGGGTTTGTTCCGAGTATTGTTTAATACTTGTTTTGTGAACAAATCTTCTCTACCCTTCTTTTAATTTTTCTTTCATTTTTAGCATAAACTGAATGGGGGGGGGGCGTAGGGCGAGGGAACTGGGAATATTTATTCCCCGTGGAACTGGAAATATTTATTCGAATGTCCCATGACATTTTGTTATGTTTGTTATACATCAGTAACAAAGAATTGTATTTCTGAACCCACGCGCAAGAAATGTGGCCTAAAATGTGTAGGAAACTTAGAGGTAGGGGTAAAAGTTCTCTTTCCTCTCATTAGTAAGTGGTTGGAGGACTTGTTTGTGACATGGTGCGAATTTTCTCTCTATTTAAAGGAAGTTTTATTCCCTTTACAAGAAGGATACTTTATATACTCATAAAATAAGGCCTGTATTACAAGAAGGCATCTGGTCTTCGTTTCACATCTTTGTTACTCACTCTGTTCTACTCTGCATGATTAAGCTTTCATTACTTTATGAGCTGGATTCTGCATGTCTCAGTTGTGTTTCCCAACACAAATCTGAAGATCAGGTTGGTTTGGTTCAGTAGCTGCACAAGTATTTTATATAAAATGGAACTCTTCCTGCAGAGGGGTTAAAGTATTCACAGTACTCTGAAAATCTCCCATGACTTTATTAGGCAACTTCCTTGGGAATCTGACAGACCTACGTTCATATTTATTCTCCTTGATTCAGGACAGGTATTTGGTTCAAAATCAGTGGCTTGATCATAAGAGTGTGGGCTGTTCTGGTATAAATCTGATTTATACAGTGGGATTCTTAAAAATTCATTGTGTAGTAGTGAATGGTCCCTTCTTTTGAGATATTTAGAATTACAGAATCATTTATGTTGGATAAGACCTCTAAGATCATTGAGTCCAACCATTAACCCAGCACTTCCAAGCCCACCACTAAACCATGTCCATAAGTGCCACATCTACACGGCTTTTAAATACTTCAGGGGTGGTGACTCAACCAGTTCCCTGGGCAGCCTGTTCCAGTGCTTAACAACCCCTGGGCAGCCTGTTCCAGTGTTTAACAACCCTTTTCATGAAGAAATTTATCCTAATATCCAATCTAAGCCTCCCCTGGCACGACTTGAGGCCATTTCCTCTTGTCCTGTTGCTTGTTACTTCAGACTGACCCCCACCTGGCTACAACCTCCTTTCATGTAGCTGTAGAGAGTATAAGGTTCCCCCTGAGCATCCTTTTCTCCAGGCTAAACAACTCCAGCTCCCTCAGCTACTCCTCAAGACTTGTGCACTAGACCTTCCCCAGGTCCATTGCCCTTCTCTGAACGCACTCCAGCACCTCAGAGTCCTTCTTGTAGTGAGGGGCCCAAAAATGAACACAGGATTTGAAGTGTCGCCTCACCAGTGCTGAGTACAGGAGGTTGATCACTGCCCTGGTCCTGATACAGGCCAGGATACCATTGGCCTTCTTGGACAAATATGTCTATGTCTAAAAATTATTTGGTGTTTTTGTTAATAGCTTTGAGATGATAAAATTATTTCCTGAAAATTTACTGTTCACAAAATCCTTTCTATGTATTTTTATAGCAGCAGAATCTATGGCCAAGAAAATGGCTGTGTAGGTAGAAAGGAGTGACAGTATAAAGCAGAATTTTGCGTTGGGGTGTGAGGGCTGTATGTGACTAATAAATGTGTGGAGGAAGAAAGCTGTATATGGAAAAATGTCTTCATGCATGGAAGGAAATTGAGTTTTTGTGTATGTGAACACTTCCATGTAGAATAAGTGCAGTATTTTGTGTTGGGATCAAGTGTGTGATAACTGGACAACATCTGCCACACAATTTGTTAAAGCTGTTTAATGATCTGCATAGTAACAAAGGCTGTGTGTGTTCTTCATGCTTTGTAGGCCAGAATGATTCATCCATTCTGGATCTTACCAGATCAAGTAAATGATGCAACATTAAAAAAATCTAAACTTTAGGAAACTTGAAGTCCAAAGAGTTTTAACTCACATGTGTTGTAAATTGCCAATGTGTTTCATAGTTTGCTTTGGAAGTGTGTGCTACAGAGTCTTTTTCCTGAAAAAAAGGGTAAAGCTCTACACTTCACTTACCAGTGTTGTGTTAATTCCACAATTTAGTAATCACAAGAAATGTACTGTTAACTGATACCAGCTCAGCAGCCAAACTGCTTCGCAGATTTGGATAATTTACTCCCTTGTTAATAGAGTCATTGGAGAATATAAGTGTGATACATGCCAGCCTTGATAAAGTTGGATTTTTACGGTCTGTACGGCCCATCACCAAGTTTCTAAGTTGTTGACAAATTATGTCTCTTTCCTCTCCCTCCTAAGATACTACGCATATCTTCAGCAAGCTCAAGCATTTTACTCCTTTCCATTCCATCAGATGATGACTGCAGTGCCCAACATGGAAACGATGGCTGAGCAGCCGACTCTAGAGGGCATTCCAGAGCCAAACATTGCTCAGGAGCCTCCGAAAGGTAGATTGACTGGGCTGTGCTAAGAGAGCTAAAACAGTAGTAATTGATTGGAAAAAAAATATTGCTCTTAAACTGCTTCTTTGGACATATTGGATTTCCTTTTCTTGGTGCTGTCTGAGGAAGTATTGATTAATTGTATTCTTTAAGTAACGTGTTTTAACAGATAATTAAAAAGACAAGAAGTAAACCCAGGTGAATGTATTCAGGTTGTTCAGTCTCACACAATTATCTTGTTCCAGGAAAAGCAAAATTTTGTTTCAATAGATAAATGCATAATTTTTAGCTAATGTCATGGGTTTTAATACTATGTTAGAGAAGGTGGGTTTTAAAAATTCTGAGTTCAAATTTTTTTTTAAAATTTCTACAGAAGAACAATATAATACTGCTTATTTGAAATATTTTTGTTTGCAGCTCATTTAAACAAAATGCAAACAGTGCTGGAAAGTGTACATGACACAAGTTTTGTACTCTCTGTACTTGTATGTTGCCTTTCTTTTCCCCCCTTAGGATTTTGTACACTTAGTCTTTGCAGTAGCTACGCCAAGGGGACATCTGTTGTTCTGTTACTGTGCTCACTCTTAGGACATAAAAAAGCAGTGATTTCTGCTATGCCTGAATTCTGATTCAGTAGCCAATACTCACACATAGAGTTTCACCTTACTTTAATGGATACAGCTCAGAGCTCTGTGTACCAAGGAGACTTATCAGCCAGTTCATGCAATGACATTGCTTGATAACCATTTTTTTTTGTTAAAGTTGTAATGCGTGGCCAGATAAAATCGTAGGAGGAAAACCTCCAGTTTAAAATAGTTGTGACTGCTCAATTCTGTCACAGTATTATTCATTTCAGTTAGGCTGCATCTCAAGTGCTGTGTAGTCAGTCTTCTTTTGCAGTTTTAGTATTGGATAACATAGTGTCACTGTGAGCACCCTGTTTGACTGCACTTGCAAGTATTTTTGGACAGCTGTGATCCTCTGTTAGGAAGCTGTTCCCTAGTGTTGTTTTTTGCAAGAACTGTAAGTTGAGTAGGGCCTTCAAAGGTGGGCATGGAATATTTATCAAATGTCTATGAAATTTACAGGAACATATATGAAAGACAAAGATTTGGAGTCCAGCTACTGCTGTGGTGAAAATAGTAAGATTTCTAGGATTATCCTCTGAAAGGCTGCCCTGGCATTGTTCATCTTTCATGACAGTGTCTGGTTGGTAGGTACCTGATCAGTGTGAGAGTTAGAAAAACATTATCCTGCTTCATTTAAAATACTCGGACTGCTCTGAGTTGGAGCGTTATGTGGATTATGCTGTCACATGAAAAACCTTCTAACTCTTCAAGGGGTAGAAAAAAGCTATTTATGTGGCTCGCCAAGTCTAGACCCTTCTGTTCTCTTTATTGCAACTAGACTAGAGCTTGAGTACTGTTACTTAAAGCTTCCCTAAACAGTTGCTGCAGTGATGCCCTGGGAATTTCACATGATTTTTGTTTTCCCTTTTGTTTACACAGCTTTCTTACAAGAATAGCTCCAAAAAAGTTTGCAGACTTAGGGCAGTGTCTGGGTATCTACCATAGTTATTTTTTATCTGAGGGAGATTTTCATCTATGAATTTTTGAAAATAAGATGAAGTCTCAGTTTTAAAGTAATAGATTACTTTGTCTATTTAGCAGCTGATTGCTGCTAGATATGTTTTCATATTTTTCAAGTTGTGTACTACAGCTTGACATTATTAATGAACGCAGAGATAGAGAGGACTCTCTGGGTAGTCATGTCATGGCTAGTACCTGTGCTGCTTGAATCTCTAAATTTTAAGAGCCAGAAGATGAGGAAGCTTCAGATGAGTGAACAGTGACTACTTCATGTTGGCATTTTGTAAATAAAAATGAATGTTTGGTGTCACTCAGATTGAGATGCTGCATTACCTTGCTGAATGCTGCCCTGGACAGTATCTGTTCTGGAAGCAGTGTGTGAATGTATGTGAATGCAGCAGTGTGTGCATAGCTTCTGTAGCATTCAGCCTCTGTGCTTGTGTTCCTGACAAGTTCATACCTGACACTGTGGGTAATCCTTGAACCCTTTTGTTTTTGACGTACAGTTTGTTTCTTCAAGATGTTATGTCACCTGTAACATTCAGCTTTCATATTTAGAAGCTGAAGGGTGGATAGTTGACTAGAACTTATTGTGACATTCTTTGGAACCTAAGCTTTGATGCTCTGGCATATCCTCCAAAAGAAATGAAACTGTTTCCAAAGGACTGTGGCATAAAACATGTAAACAACGTAACCTAATCATGGGGTTACTCTTGGTTTGTATCCCAAGTCAGCGTAGTTGTCTGAGAGTAGTGTGTTTGTGTGTGGTACAGAGACACCTAAGCTAGCTCTGTGTTGAGCCTGCAAAACCGAGATTCATCTGGTAATTTTTTTAATTAGTGAATTTTGAAGGTAAACTTATCTTTTTGTATCTATACATTTAGCTGAGTCTTTCTGACACTGCAACATTAGAAATGTACAAAAGGAATATTTGCTTTGTGTTTCAGAAGTTAAGAAAGGAGGAAGGAAAAGAAAAGCCAAAGCAACTGAGCCAAAGCAACCCAAAAAGCCTGCTGCTAAAAAAGAAAAAACAGCCAAGTCAAAAGGCAAACAAGAAAAGATCACAGATACTTTTAAAGTCAAAAGGAAAGTGGATCGTTTTAATGGTGTATCTGAAGCTGAACTTCTGACCAAGACCTTGCCTGATATTTTGACCTTTGATCTGGACATTGTAATAGTAAGTAACTCAGAGTTACAAGATTAGGTAGAAAAGTCTTGTACTCGTTATGATTTACATTCCTTCTGCTGACTTATCTGTATTGCTTATATGGCAAGATCTTGCAAGATAAAGTATATAAACTGTTTCCTGTGTGTAGAGCTGCTTTGCCTTTTCTGTTAAAAGCCATAGTAGCATAGTCCTAATTTCTGAGAAGTCAACGGTTTAGGTATGATACAGAGTCGTGAGAGACCGTTACTCAATGCTTTGTTTACTGGAAGCTCTGCACACTGTGAGCTGCCCTTTTGACACTGCACTGCTAAATGAGGCACTGCTGTAAAATTGTCAGGTTTTTTAAATGATGGAAGGTGCCATTAACACAGTTTTGTTTGTTGACAGTAACTTAGAGAGAATTGAATCAAGCATCCTTACTGTAACTTGATTAAATTGCTGACTACAAGCCATGTTCTCATTGTTCAAATGGACTGATATCTTTCCAGATTGGCATAAACCCTGGCCTGATGGCAGCTTACAAAGGACATCATTACCCGGGACCTGGAAACCATTTTTGTACGTTTTCATTTTCCTTTCTGCTTTTAGAATTTGCAGAACTTTGTTAGAATTTGTGGTATTTTAATTAAGCTGGTTTGGGTTTTGTTTTTCTCCTGATTTTCTTTTGTTTTGGATGCAGAGAGGGATTTTGCTTTTAACCATCCAAGAGTGATTTAAATCCCATAAGTAGTTCTGTCAAATACTGCACATAAAAAGGAATAAAAGAGAAATAATCAGTGACTTTAGATGCAGGTTTAGAATTGTCAGGCAAACACACCGTTACCAAATACCTTATTGTTGTATTAGGGTGCAGCTTAAGGAATAAAAATTAAATCTCTAGTACTTCAATTATCAAGGGTGAGTCAATAAGCATCAATTTCTGATGTAAAATAAAACTACAAGCATTATCCAAAAAATGTTTCTCACTAAGCCCTCTTCTGTTTGCATTTATTCATCCATCTCTTCTTTAGAAGCTTTCTAAGTGATGAAAAAGCAAAGCCAGTTGCCATTTCCCAGCAGACATGTGCATCTGGCATACCTGATTCTCCAGGCAGATGTTTTGTCCTAAATATTTTTCCATTTTCAGTATAGCATTTGCTGCATCATGTTCTCATAAAAAAAGATCCTACCTGAACTCTGAAATGCTCAGTTCTGCATATAGGAGCCGTGGTGGTGGGAGGGAGCTCCACGTGGGCTAATTGCAGCCTTTTGATATTCCAGTCAAAACATTCCTAGTGCCCAGCAGACCCAAAAGCAGGCTTGGGTATTTCTCTAGTGTTCTGCAGCCTGGTCAGACTGATCACCTCCTTTACTGAGATCAGGCCAGCTATGCATGCTCTGGCAAATCCAGGTGTTTGTAACCTTCCCAAATCATTGGGAACTACCTGGCGTGAGTTTGTGCTGGCACTGCACATCACCCAAACTCGACTTTTATGTGCTAAATATGAATGTGAGATGTCAGCAGTTCTGTCCCAGAGGCTCAGGGCAAGGAGGAGCAATGGCAAGCTTGTAAAAGAAAGCTGACACATTGTATTTGCCACATTCTTTCCCACGGAATCCATATTGATCACATTCGCTCCCTGCTTAAGTGAGTCACAAAATCTAAAGCTCTGTACTGAACTTTTAGGATAAAAGACTGGTTTCCATACACAGGATCATGATGAGGAATTCCTGTTCACTAGGGCTTTTCTGTTCTCTTGCAGTAGATAAAGTAATAATCGTTATTTTAAACTTTTCTAGATAGGGCAATAATCTTCCCAAATTAACTGATGCTTTGTTAAAATAGATTCTTCCTTTAGCATTCCAGTATTCTGACAGTTGAGTTTTTTCCATTGTGCTTTCTTTTTCTTAGAAATAGGCAAATATGTATCTACCTTCTTACTTCACAGGGAAGTGTCTGTTCATGTCTGGTCTAAGTAATGAACAGCTGAACCATATGGATGACCACACTTTGCCACATAAATATGGGATTGGATTTACAAACATGGTTGAAAGGACAACACCTGGAAGCAAAGACCTCTCCAGGTAGGGCAGCAAGGGGGAATATATCATGCTTGTTAATGAATTAATAGTTGTGATTATAATTTTGAGTACCTTCTCTTTCAGCAAAGAGATTCGGGAAGGAGGGCGAATTCTGATGCAGAAGCTACAAAAATATAAACCTCGTATAGCAGTTTTCAATGGAAAATGTGAGAACCTTTTAAATTAATTTGTTCTGTCGATAGCTTTTTTTTTTTTCTTCACACTTATCCTATCTTTTTTTTTATTTTAGGTATTTATGAAATTTTTAGTAGAGAAGTTTTCGGAATTAAAGTTAAGAACTTGGAATTTGGACTGCAGCCCCACAAAGTGCCAGATACAGAAACTGTGAGTATTGAGACTAAGAAACAAAACCAGGGCATTCCATTTAAAAACTAACAAAATCTCAGGACTTGCATACACTTCTGACAATGAACCAAGTACATTCTGATAATGACCAAAGTACAACAGGTGTGAAAGTCTTTTACCTAAACAGAGAAAGGGGGATAGTGCAATTTTCGGACACATCTTTCATGCAGCTTCTTCAGACTTGCAGATTTTATTTGGGAAATGGTGTATTATGATTAGTTGGTTAGTGCATTCTCTGACAACTGTCTAAAGTACGAATAATACATGCATGCTTTTGTGATAACTTTAATCTGATTCCCTGTGTCCAATTTGCTGGATATTTGTATTACTGAACTTTAATACTGAACATGACCATGGTGGTGGTAGTGCCACTGTGGGGCAGAAAGAACAGCAAGTCCATCATCACTGTGCCATTACACACAACCACTACAGCATTACAGGAGCTGGGCATGCCCAAGCACTGCCATCAGTCTGGACCTCCTTGGGCTGATTTGCAGTTTGAAGTTCAATTGGGTACTGAAGATAAAACAAACAATTTGATGAAGAGTGCATTAGTCACAGACATCTAGTGCTGGAAAGTATCTCAATACACCAGCTATTTATCATCAGAAATAGGTTTGTTTAACATGTTCTTATAAACAGGTTAGGGCAAAGGCAATTACACTACCTGCCAAGGTAGCTTATTCTAAAGCTTCATTACCTTGTCAGTTCAAAAGTTTGGATTGTTTTTCTTCTTATTTCTGTCCCAAATTACCAGTGCAGCAAGTTTAAGCTGTCTTTCTCTAAAGGTGAAGTGTTGCCATTAGAGCCTGAAGAACTGTTGTTGATAAAGTGCTTGCTTTCTTAAGTAGCTCTTAAAGACTTCTGCGGCAGATGTATTTGTAAGAAAGATAAATAATCCCCTTTACTGGTACTTGTTCGTAAATACTGCACGGCGATAAAAGGATTGAACAGTTTGTTTTTGCTCAACTAACTTGATGTCTTTAGTTAAGGCTGTTGGCAGAGGCAGAGACACTTGAGTTGGCTCCAACCATACTGACTAACTGCAGTTTCACACCCTGGCATGTGTGCTGTGGATGCTCTTGGCCCAGAAGCCAAGCTAATTAACCCGTGGTGCCTCCCTCACTGGTGTGGGCTGTTTGCATGCTGCCACGTACTCCTCTGTGGACTCTGGCTCAAGGCTCTGCTTGCTCAGGGAGCTCTGCAGTGTGCTCCACTCTCTGGCACACACTGCAAATTTCTTGTACCACACACTGGTACTGCTTCTCCTGCAGCACATAAATAACTGGTGAAAATTGTCCTCACTTTGGCAGCTGATAATTGGCCCCTCTCTTCAGGGCAAGACAGCTGGATGGACAAGAAAAACTAAAGACTCCTTTTAGCCCCTTCCACGACCACCTCTGGCATTAGTTGAAGTTTGTACAGTGGGCTTAACTGTTAAGTTGTTCTCAATGCACTAAATATTAACTCATAGCTCAATAATGCTGTTTTTCTTGCTCTTTGTCTCAAGCTCTGCTACGTTATGCCATCGTCCAGTGCAAGATGTGCTCAGTTTCCCCGGGCACAAGATAAAGTTCATTATTACATAAAGCTGAAAGACTTAAGGGACCAACTGAAAGGCATCACACCAAACACAGATGTGCAGGAGGTGCAGTATACATTCGACTTGCAACTTGCACAAGGTACAGTGCTTATTTTGTTAACCCTTTATTAAAATGCAGTGTAGTGTACAAGACAACTAGAAGTTTCCCAAGCAAGAAAGAAATAAAGAATTTAATGGGGGATGGGGGGGAGGGAGGCAGATGTGCCATCTGTGTTGTGTAGGATTACAGATTCCACTCTCTTTATAGTACAACCTAAATTCTATAAGGAGAGCAGGGGATTATCTTGTAGAATTTGTGGCTGTTTTTCAAGTGTTTTCTGATAAAAGTGCTCTTCGATAATATTTGTTCTAAATATTAATACTTGAGGTGTTCTGTTTCTGCAGAGGATGCTAAAAAGATGGCTGTCAAAGAAGAAAAATATGACCCAGGCTATGAAGCAGCATATGGAGGAGCTTACTGTGATCGTGCACCGTATGACAGTGAGCAGTGCAGCTTCTCTTCCAATGGAACGGGTAAAGTGCAGCGCTCTGGGCGTTCGGGCTGTGAACCACTGCTTGGGAACAAGGACTCAGGGGTGTCAGCTGCATTTTGTAAACAGTGGGATTTTTGTTTTGTTTCAGCGGGAAGCAATCCACAGCACTGCGAGGGGTCGTCCTTCGGTGTAGTTCCTAATGGACAATGGATGACACAGTCCTTTGCAGACCAGATTCCAGAGTTCAGTGCCGGTGTGACACAGGAAGAGGAGGGAAGCAGCGTGTAGGGGCTGTTCCTTCTCAGCTATGCATCCATGCTGCAGTTTTAATGCAGTGACCAAGATTGGTACCTCGGTTCTCCAACTGAAGCATTTTAATAGTATTTTATCTCCCCTAGTTATTTTATTATAGTCCAAAGTAAGTGTGTGGTAGGCTGAAATCAATGAACTAGATGATTTTAAGGAACTGTTCAAACTTTTTTTAAAAAAGTTAACCCTTTTTTGTATATGAGTTTTATATTTAATGTATGCCATTTCTTGCAGTTTTTGACAAATTGCTTTCTCATTTGTGAAGATTTCTTTTGGGCGTTAATTTTATTTCATGAATTGTAATGTAGTAGTAACAGCAGCAGTATACTTCTTACTGATGCCTCAATATTTGGATATCTCACAATCCTTTTATATCCAGAGGGGAAAATGGGAAGTGTACCCTTAACTTATGTGAAGCGATATTTTTAATCAGGCACAGTTAAGGAAATTGTGCTTTTTAACTCTGCCTTTTACCTTCTTAAAAAGTGCAGAAAGTTGCACTCTGCAGCTGTGAGTACTGAGTATTTTCTGGGTGGGAAGAGAGAGCTTGGTGAGTGGACCATATTCAGGATTAAGGGAGTGAAGACATCCTCTCAAGTCACAACACTGGGGAGAAAAATTTGTGTCACACAGGACAGGGCCTAAATATTCTAGCTGAGCTGGCTTACGGTAAGATATCCCTACCACTCTTATCTCTTTCCCTCTGAAATTCCAATGTAAGGAACTGGAATTCCTTGAAAAAAGCCCCAAAACAAACAACAGTGGTGGTTCTTCAATTCTGTAGCATTCAAACTCTGTCGTTACTGTGTGATTAGTCTCTTCACATGACCTTCAGCAGTAGACAACCCCTTCGAACAGATTACATGTCAGGGAATTGAAAGGCTGCATTCTCTGTAAAAATCACATACAGCTACATTGTTTACATCATGTACAATTAGCACAGGGTGAAAAGAGTTTGCAATTTAGCAGGTTTTAACATTCCGTTCTCTTCAATCTGTAGAGGGTGGTCTTCTTATTCCTCTTACAAGCAAAAAATACTGAGTTAAATATAGGAGCAGCTGTTCCATGAATAAGAAGTTGGCTGTAGAAACTACAGCTCTCTTCTGAGGAACTTGCCTAAATGATATACATTTTTGACCAATATTAGTTACTGAGAAAGAAACGAGATTCCATCCTGGTGCTTAACCATTGTCTTCTTTTCCTCCTTTATCATGTGAGGAAGAAATGAAGTAAAAGCAATAAGCTGATCAAAACACTACAGTTTTGATGATCTTATAATAGTTGGTGCTTCACATACTTGAAAAACAGATACAAACAGTATCTCCACACTCCGTGCGGGCCAGAGAGTCCTGTAGGGTGTGATTTATCCTTTCTTCACAGCCAGCAACGGTTGTCAGTTGTGTGTAACTAGTTAGTGTAGGTTCTAATCTTGCTATAACAGCTCTCACTGAGATCACACACTGTCAACCTGTTATGAGGCAGGCATGATGTTTACAGTTTTTTCCCAAATTATGTGGCTTAATTCTGAGCGTCTTAAATCAAGAAAGTGTGCATTATGATTCTGATTGTGTTTATTAGCTTCAGCATAAAGCTATTCTGTATATTGTCAGAAAGGTATAGGACTTGTCTGTTATTTAAAGTGTACTGTATCATGTATTGCTGTTTACATGGGTGTTTTCCTGCAGGTGCTCAAAGTATCTTGCATCAGGGATTTGTTACAATTCAATTATTTTATTTTCAACAAAATTGGAAGCATGGAATTAGCACTGCTGAGTATGTAGCACAGTAGGATTTAACTCCTGAAAGGCTATCCTCTTTGAGTGGAAGGGAAAGGTATCTTCTTTAAAGGAGTCACTGGATACAAAATACAGTTAAGTCTACAAGGACCGTTTCACTAAATACTGCAATTCTATGTGTCCTCCCTCAGAACTGGTGCTCTTTTTGTTACAGTAATACAGAAGTTCTTAATCTGTCTTAAATCTATCCATGTTTCACAATAAAATCAGGAATTGTACTGCAGTGTCTTGGAATGTGCTTTCACATGTTGCAAGCAAAGGTCTAAGTGCACTACAGGATGTGTCATACGCAGAAACGCCTCAAAACAGTCACCACTCAACACAACTCTACTCAGTAACATATGCCTAAGATCTCAATGTGGGCCAGACAACTAAAGACACCTTGTGTGTAATACTGCAGGTATCTGCTGGGTAGGTCTTTCTACCAGAAGACATTGGAGTCTTATTTATAAAGACCTTAAATTAAAGTACACTGTCTGGCACCGAGTTTTACCTCTGTAAATATATAATGAAAATACTTCACTGTCAAGTAAACCTAGTTCCTCACCTCACATGAAAGTCAGGATAATCTGAACCATGTAATGGTCACTCCAGCCTCCCTCTCAAGCCCTAAGCACACAAAAGTGATGGTCAGTTATTCATATATTTAACAAATACTTCGTTTTCTAGAATCAGTTAATCATATTCCTCATATGCTGCGTCTCAAACTATTACATGCATCCAATACACTATGTTTGGCAGTATTTAAGTTGTTTCAGTATCAGCTATCAGGACGAGTTAATTTGAACTTCCCTGAAGGGTCAGGAATAAACCAGTTTTCCCACAGATCAGTGTGGACACTGGGATAGTCCCAAGGTTTGTATCTCCCATTCCAGTGAAGTAATTTAGCTTCTTGAAGAAATTGCTCTGAGTAACGGGCATCAGGACTCCAACCTGCATGGGTAGATAAAAAAAAAAATAATTTAAAAATCCAGTTTTTAATAAAGGAAAACACTACAGAGTGAGTTAAATTCAAGCGATTTTTTTTTCAGAAGTCTTCTTAGTATGGTTTCATCAGATAGTTGTATGATAGAGTAGCTTTTTTTTAGCTTGATGCCTTTAATGCTGCATCAGCAAAAAAATTTCAGCAAGTTTCTTCTCTCAACATTTTTATCATCCTGGCATAGCTGGGATTAAAAACAAAATCTATTCATTTTACCACACCAGACATTATGTTTTTCCTAGGATAATTCACTCCTAGGTGAAAGGTAACTGCATCCTCCAGAATGCTGACAACAAATGCTGCCCAGCCTCCCATATTCTTCCAACTGCACCAAGAAAAAACTGACTTTTTTCAGTCTGACTATATGCAGATCTTTCACATATTCTTTCATAGCTGATGGCAGTATAGGTTAGCTGGTCTTTAAACATGTAACTTTGCCCTTGGTATTTGGGTCTTTTTCCTTTTTTCATGCAATTTCATAACTATTAGGTGTTTGGGGTTTTTGCAGGGATGCAAATATGTTGTTTGCTTGACCTGTTAGGATACTTGCATCCAACTCCCACATTCTGCCCTGCCCTGAAGAAAGCAGGACTCATGAGCCTTGAGGGAAGTGGGGATTATGTGTTGTGGATCTGAGACAAAAAGTAATGCCTGAGGTACAGTAATGTAAGGTCCTGCATTGGGATCTTACAAACCACTCACTTTAGTTCCAACTTGGCAACAGTGAGAAGTTAAACTTACCAAGATGCCTTATGTGCCACATAGGATTAATAGAGGAATACTTTCCATGAAATACAATCAGCATTGGAGAGGTTGCCACGCCTCCCCCAAGGGTGCTGCTGTAGAGGTTTTCCCTGCAAAGGGAAAAATAAGAGAGTATGTTCAAAACCTCAAAGAATTTTTAGCACAAAAGGCAGAAGATCAAAAAATAAGTATTCTGGCAAAATTCAAAATCATTTTGAATCAGTTTTCAGCAGACTCCTTCTTTATGCTGTTAATTGATTATATTTGTAACTCCAATACCCACAGAGTAAATTGTTGCTACCAAGAAAAATGGGAGTCAAACCCACCATGAAGCCAGTTTCTTCTACACACAGCCAGTAGTCCTCAATAATGACAAAGTTAACTGTAGAAAAGAAAGCTGTTAAAGGAATCAAACATAATTTAGCCTGGTTTCTTAAGAAAATGTACCTATTTCCATGTTTTCCATTCCCTTTCTTTCCCTTTTCCCCTCCCTCAGCTTTTACACCTCTGGTTGGATTTTGTCAAAGCCTAGTTAGCATCAATTAGAATATTAGTTTCCTATGGATTTTGTGGTAAATCCAGGGCTAGATCAAGCCTAATCATGGTAAGGGGAGGCATTAGTAGATGGCAGCCAGATGTCTGTCCACATGTGCTGATGGCCCTGTGACCAGTTGGCACATGGGCAAAGCCACCCCACCTATGGGACACTGTGCCACCCACCTAGTCCAGTGGGGAGGAAACCTGGGAAGTACAGAGAGGTGCTGAAAGGCCACAGAACAAAAAAATCATAACCTCCCCTCAAAACTGAGTTTCAATTGATAAGCAATTTTTTTTCACTGCCATTTCAAAATCCAGCTAAAAGGAGCATGAATTTGTTATTAAGGCAGAAAATCAACTTTATAGATCAAATTTGCAGTAATATGGAGTTCTCACTCTTAAAATCTCTTTTAAAGCACAGCAATAGCTTGTCAGGATATGTTACATAAGCAGAGTAAGAGAAAAATATTCGGCTTCTCAGTCATTCACATACTTCTCATTTGTGTCCCCCATCTGTTCATTTCTAAAACTAACAAGTAATGGACACAGCCCAACAGCACAAACCATTCAGTGGCAGTTTAGCCTTACTAAACTGAAATTCAGTCCTTTGCAGAGTCAAGTTTTCAAATACAGGTTAACAGGGAACTAATGTAAATAACGAATGGTGCTTGTTTCACTGTGTTATGACTTTTTCATGGTCAATAACATAAAGATATCTTTCATGTCAAATTTCCTTCAACTAGAGAAAAAGAAGTCTTTTCTACTGGTATTAAAAAAAAAAAAAGGTGGTGTCCAATTACAGTTTGGCTGATGCTACAATAGGAGAGTCTCCACATAAACAAGGAAAGATTCCTCCTTCTTTCAGCCAGCCTCAGGAAGGGAAGATCATTAAGTGGCTTGATCCCAAGTGAAGTTGGTCACCCAAAATGAGAACCACATGTTCTCAGTGTCCCTCAGGATTATGTGTGGTTTGTCATTAAACACAAGACTAAAATTCCAGCTGGTCATTTCCTGGTACAAAATTGGTCAGACTTAAACAGATAGAAATGCTGAAACAGGAGTCAAAAGAAAGACTGCCTGGAGTTGAAAAAAACTTTTAAGAGCTTTTAAACAGAAAATAAAACTGTAAACCAAGTATGAAAAGTAAAGTGCAAAGCTAGATTTCTACACATACTCTACATTTCTTTGCATCCACTTTTCCAACTGCTTCGTAATCCGCTGATGTTTCCATTCAGTCATGTTAGCAACAATTACTCCAGGATTAAAGGAACAGGTGCTGGGGCTGATGCCAAGATCTCTGATGGCTTGCTTTCTGTAGTCCAGGAATCCCATGTATGTGTTCTAAGAAATAAAAAACTATGTTTATCCCCTATGAATCTTTTTAAAGATGTGTACATTCATCTCTCTATCACTGAGAGGGAGACTAAACAGGCACTCCCAAAGCTGAATTTCTAGATGGTGGTTATGTGTAGTGATTTCCATATGACACAAGGCTGAAAGGCAGGATACTTCCAGATACTAAATTAGTTTTTCCACAGTATGGTACAGTGGAAGTTTGATAAGGCTCTTCCCTCACCACATCTTTGTTTTTCAGTAGCTCACACCAAATATGCAGCATCACACTTCTGCAGCCGTAATACTAGAGGGATGCCCTGAGAATTCTGGGAAACTCAGCCCAGGAGTTAGTCTTTAAATTGTTTTCCTAGGTTTCATTCCCAATGTGACTAATACAAATATCACACATTCTGTCTTCACTAGATGTTCTATAAATGCTCACTATCTACTGATAGCAAAATACCAAACATAATTTAGTAGAATCCAAAGAACAAGATATATTTAAATTATTACAGGAAACAACTCTGCACAGCACTACAGAGTTACTACAAAAAGTTCTTAATTACTGGTAAAACTATTACGAAAGTAAATATATATATATATATATATATAAAACTTTCACTTTGGGAAATACATATGAAATCTTCTTACACTTATGAGTAAACAAATTCATTATTAGAATTCCAGAATGGCATCTTACCTGCATCCCTACACTTCTAATCATTTCATGTGTAGAAGGCAGATCACAATCATCTGAAAAAGCTGCAGCATGTCCAGGAGCCAACTTAGTATCATAGAGTTCCTGGATGTCACCTGATTACAGAAAGGTCAAAAGCATAAAACAACAACACCTACTGCATTGCTACAGGGTTGATAGGATAACATCCCTTCTCATACATCTTACTTATAAACACACCAGTTTTCAGGGATAGCCCAGATATTGATAAAGGCTGAATTTTGTAATATGGGACAATTCTTAAATTTCAGTCCTGTACCTGGATGTCTAAGGTCTATCTTTAAATATTATCACTGGTATTCAATACATTCATATTCTGGTTTGAGTGTCCAAAATCACTTACAGCAGAAGCTGATTACACTGTTAAGAAGCCTGGTTACAAAATTCTGTATTCACAGAGCTTGCCTTTGGAGAGGGAGAGCACAGGCAATTTTTCTGATCCTCTTCAAGTCCTACAAAGGTGCCACTTCAATCTCTTGCACAGGATCAGGTTTTTCCTGGTATTATTGCATTTATACCTCCTTGTAAGATACCTAGGTTCCCAGCAATGGCTAGTAGAAATGTGCCTGTCACTCCTGATCATCCCTGCTGGCTTCACAGACCATCCAGCTCCTTTCTGGTGGAGAGAAATAACGTAATGCCCGGCACCTCACTCATCACCTGACTGGCAGGTACCCACAGTGTGCCAGAACAGTTTCAGGGCAGGTGGGAAGCACAGCAATTGAGTGAGCCTGCACCCAAACTCCTACAGCTACCAGTTCTGCTGCTGGGCATGGGTTGGTCACTGTTAAGGTGAATTATCTTGGAAGGCCATGTCCCAGTAGCCTGAGGTGAGCTCATTAAAAGACAAGTAACCAAAAACATTCCCCATACTGCCAACACTGGAACTAGCATTTCTGAAATAAACAGAGATTATGTATTTGTCTGAACTCACCAGGTGGCTGGAAACTCATGTCCCACCAAAAATAGAATTTGAATTAGTAGGACACTTAATTGTTGAAGATCAGCATGCCTTGCTAAGTGTTTTCTCATTATTCTAAACAGCTGATGCTTTTCTCTTGAGAAGCAAAAACAAGCGAAAAAAAAATCAAAGCAAAGAATTCTGGGCCGACACCCCAAGTTCAGTATGTTTCATTCTTACTGCTTTGCTGAAAGCAACAACCAACAAATAAATGATCCCAAAGTTCAGTCCCATTCTCTCTCTATCCCATGAGAAGCCTCATTCACTCCCATTGCAGAGACATCTGAGAGAGCACAGTCTCAAATTACAGCTAAGACACAGGGAGTAGCTGCCTGGACAGGCTCTCTTCCTCCACCTCACTCCCACATGTCCATCTTTATTCCCTTCTTGTGGGCCCTATGATTGTGTGGCCAAAGGGTGAACAAGACAGGCTGACTGAAACAAAGGGGAAAAAAAAAGACTTAAAAAAAAAAAAAAAAGAAGAGTTTGGTTTCTTCTTTTTTTGCATTTTGTACTGCTAGTCTTCTGCCAGGTCAACCAGCTGAATCAGATTCTTCTGCAGCTGCACAACTGCAGATACGACATTAAGTAACAGGAGCTGCCTGGGGGCAGGAGAGGCCACTTGGTCAGCAGCAGCCAACCATGAGCTGTAATGAGAAACTGCACCTTTATCCTGCAGCTCCACAAACACCATCAGCTGACATAAACTGACACCTCTAGTGAAAGAGAAAGCTCTATCTCTCCTCCTCCAGCCACGCTGCCTTGACTGCTACCAGGGGGCCAATTAAGGCTGAAAGTAATCCCGTTCCTGGTGAACCCCGGTGCGGGTGCAGGGTGGGGTGCAGAGGAAGTGGTGGGCTCAGCTTGAACCACTCATGAAACTGGAGTCTAAATGAAGATTTTCAGAACTTTTCGAAGAGTTAAATATTGCTGTTGTCCATTGATAACAGAACAACAAAAAGCAGAGAAACACCCATGTTTAAGAACTGTGATACGAAGTCTATTGCAAATTAAAACAAGAAAGGCAGAGTGGCTTAGTCGTCTTTTATAAAGCAACACTTTAAGTGCAGATGTTCTGAAATCTGTCTCTCAAGAGGCAAAATTAGAAAAAGGTGTAGAAAAGGAGTGGAGAATTATACTTTTGTCATGTGTAAATTCAGTGGTCTTAATGTTCTTACAGCAAAGACTAATTTAGGGCAACAAGTTTTTTGTAGTTATACTCAGTCCTTTCCAAAGAAAATTTTCATTGGAACATTCCTTTAATGTTTAATGAGAACAGGTAAAATGGTTTTGTTGCCCCTGTGGCCTGGCTAGGACAGAATTCATTTTCTTCATAGCAGCTCATATGGTGCTGAGATTTAGATTTTTAGCACACTCATGTTCTGGCCTTCCCTGTTCCTCATTCTGCCCCCCTCAGTGAATAGGTTGGTGGGTGCACAAGAGGTCAGGAGGGAACACAACTGGGCAGATGATCTGAACTGCCTAAAGAGCTATTCCATGCCACACAATGCCATGCTCAGCAAGAAAAGGGGAAAGAGGGCATCTGGGGTGGGTAAGGAGAGAAGAGGTGTAGGTAGCCAGCTTGTGCTTGGGAACTGGCTGGGCAGGGATTGCCCATCTAAGGGGCTAGTTTTCTTCTCTTCCCTCTTATTCCACTTATCCTTTGCTTATTAAACAATTATTTGTTTGATTGATTTATCTTGACCCTTTTCTCTTCCTCCATCCCACTGGGGGTGGGGAGAAAGTGAGTGAGCAGCTGTGTGGTGCTTAGCTGCCCACCAGGGTTAAAGCAAAACACCCTGACCAAAAAAGTGTTATAAAATAACAAGAAAATGTGATTATACAAGGGAGAACAACAACTCTAAACAGAAAAAAAAAAAACCCTACTGGGAAACAGAACTTAAAAAAACCACTGTTGTTCCTCTGATTAGATTACTTTTTATGATAAGGAAAAAAACTTTTTTTCAGGATTGGAATATCTTCTAACTGTTCCCATTTGTTTGGGAACTCTCAGATCTTTGATCATGACTCTGCAAATTGCTTTGGATTCTGAGCTGAAGATGCTCAAATCATATTTTGAGTGTTTGGAATTTTAATCCTCTTATTTGAGTTAATTCCTTTTGCTCTCGAGAACAGCAATTCTGGATAAGGAATTGGTAGCATTTGGGGGAATTCAAATACTAGCAGGAAATGCATGTCACATACTTAATAAATATTGCAGCACCTGAGTGAAATCCATTGTATCATTCAGGAATTGACCAGAATCAATTACAATGAAACCCACATACAATTTCAATCACAATTATTCAAAACATATGCAGATAAGTTCTTCTTCAGACTTTCATTTAGATAAATAGATTATTTGTAGTTCCCCTAAGTTCAACACTCCTAGCAGCTGCCTTAGTTTCCATTATATCTCATATTTCCAAATGACCATAAAAGCTGCAATAACTTTAGTTTTAATTCTGCTAGAAACTGCTTTTTAGATGACAGCTTACCTTGAACAATAACATCATCATCCAAATATATTACTTTCTCATGTTTCTGGATAAGCAAAGGAAGATAAAATCGAACAAAGTTCAGCTATTAAACAGGAAAAAAAAAAGTTAAAGACTAAATGGTAAAGTTGTTTAATGTACTTGTCTCACACTTCTGTCTCTATTAACAGTCAGTTTTAATATCTCTTAACTGAGCACTAGCCAGTGATCATTTTTTTCCTCCCCCCAGCTTTACTAGTGTCCTGAACCCGTTGTTATTGTTACCGTTATCATTATTATCAATCCATATTTATTTGCCATGGCCCAAACCAAACAGCCCAAAACAGTAGCACTCATTGCATGAGAAGTGTGCAACATCTCCTGTTTGTGCTGACTGCCAGTCCAACTAATATCATCTCATGGCCATTAGCTCTTACATGTGAAGAGAGTGAGCAACCATCCTCCCCTCAGCCCTTCACACCACTCCATTCTCTAGACCGCTACCGTTTTCATGCTAAAAGTCCACTATTTCCAGGCTGAACAGTTTTAACCCGCTGATTCCCTGCATGAAATCTTTTCCATATATTAGAAATGTCAAAGGCTCAGAGCAGGCCAGTGTGAACAAACATTCTGGACAAACTCAAACATTTTCTGGTGGTGCTACATCTTTTTCAGTTAAGGGGACGAAGACTGCACACAGTATTTAGGGTGAGAGAAAACTGTGGATTTGCATTGTGGCAAACTGATGTTCTCTATTTTGATCCTTACACTTTTTCTAATAATTTTTAACATCTGATTTGTCTTTTCTGACAGCCAGGAATTTAGATTAGTCATTAGACTCTGAATTAACCCTGGACATGAGCAGAATGCAGCCAACTCAAGCATCATGAAGGCACAGTAAACACTATTACATCTCCCCTCTAAAAATAGTGTATATACTGTCAAAGATACAATACATTCAATTTGCCAATTTTATGCCATCAAATAGTAAGGTCCCAGCAAGACAGACAAGTTGCAAGGAGCTTGTTATAGGGCATTTCTCCTTCTTAAGTCAGGGTATAGCATTTGGATCTGATTTGGCTTCTCTGACTTACACCCCCACATGTAATAGAACAGATCTAGGACATTTTAAAGCCTGTAATAGGTGTTAAAAAAACCCAAAAATTTGTTATGTGGTGTTCATTTACTCACAGGCTGCAGTAGCTCAGGACGTGATGCATCTTGTCTGATTTTTCCTTTTAGTACCATAGGGTTGAATTCTACAACCTTAAATTTTATTTCTTTCAGTTTAGAATTTTCAATCCATTTTCTGTGATTAAAAAAGAAGTGATAAAAGAAATATTGAGTGTGTGGCAAGTACTTGCAACATGAAATTCACAGACTCTTAGGAGAATAAGAAGGCTTGAAAGCTCACTCTATTCTATTCTATCTATTCTATCTATATCTATTCTATCTATAATCTATTCTATCCCAACACAGAATCACTTATGTCTACAGCCATTGCACAGATATTTCTTTAAAACAAAACACAAAAAAATCCACACAAAAACCTCAACAAAACAAACACCCCACAGCACTGTCAAAGCCAGACTCCATGTGTTGCCCAAATGACCCATCTTTCACCATCACTAGCAATAAGTGCTATTTTTCTAAGATTTCTTTGTATAATTAAAGATCATTATTTCTTATCCTATCTACCATGCTTTTAAAGTAGAGGTTAGTTTTCTCCCTTTTACAGTTTTATGTCCTTCTAGATGATTGCCACATCACATCCTAATTATATTTTCTTCAGACTAAACTAATATTTTCATTATTTTGTCAGACTTCTTATCATCACTGCTTATTTTCTCCTCTGACCTCTCTTCTAAATCCTTCCTGAAGGCACCTAAAGCTAACCACACTTTTTTGATGCCTTAATAATGTCTGCAAGATTAGAAGAAGTTTCCTCACATCTCCTCTGGTTATATATGTCAACATGTATAACCACTGATGCATGCCTTCTGCTTTTTGAATCAGTGTGGTCAGTTATCAGTCATAATTCTGCAGTTTTCCAAATGAATGCTACTGAACCTCTGCTTCACTCTGAGCCAATACAATCAGCTATTCCCACCAACATTACCCTGTCATTCCCTCTGCTGATTCTAATCATATTTTACAGTTAATTTTTCCTGTTCATCATGATTAATTTGTTTTCAGCTCTTGTCCTCAATAAATTTGCTGCTTCATGCCAACTGCAGATTCATAAAGAACATTCTTCACTCTATTATCTAGGTTGCTGATGAACTAGATGTGAAAAGCTCCCTGGGGGACCCCACTCATTACATTTTTTCAGTTTGACACAAAGTGTGGCACACAGGCCAGAGGTGAGACCCGCTAAGAAATCTGCTTTAGTTTTGCTTCACACCTTTCTCCTCTTAAAGACAATGTTTGCAAATTTTAACACCGAAACATGCTTTTGTTACAAGCTTTTTGGGATTCTTTTTATAACCTTTCATTCATCCTCTTAGATGAAATTAGTTTTAAACAGTTCTGAAGCTTAAGATAGATGAGAGGTAAGAGCAGTGCCACAAAGTGGGATTGTGATGAGTAGGAATATGTATACTCACTAAAGACTCTTCTGCAGCCTATCTACAGAAAGCAGAGAAGGACAGGTCTGAGTATGGTCTGGCTATTTCACACCCTTTTACATCAGTCAGTGGCTTCCTACACGTACAGAATCCTGGGGGCTACTACCAATAGCACTACTTAAATAAAAGGGAGAAACATTTCCCTGAAAGGTCCTGCAAAGTCTAGCCCTGTGCTAGGGAGAACAACCACCTGGTCCTAACTTCAGCATGAAGCAAAGAAAGGCTGGTATATACCGAATGTGTGGGATGGTTGTCTTCAGCCCAACTATGTAGAACAAAACACTGGCCTCTGTGTTGCTGTGGATGCTACTGATGGCTGCTACAGCTGCACCCATCCTGCCCGCAGCAGCGCAGATCACCACTGGGATTTCTTCTTCCATTTCCTCAGGACTCTCCAAATCAACTACAAGAAACAAATCCATTTTACATCAGACCTGGGTCCCAGGAATGAATAAATACTTTCATGAGCAGTGGAATCATTTCACCATCACCCCGTTTCCTTACCACATTCTACACAAATCCCCATCTGGCAAGGCACACAGCATGAGCTGTCACTAGTACAGAACTGCGTGAGGTTTGACTGGACTGCTGGATGCCTCCAAACAGAATATATAAGAGAGTTCTCAGCATCTTCTTCTCAGCAGGGTCACAATTCAGCCTGTCCTTCATGTAGCTGCTTATTCACATGAAACCTGAAGAGGTTTGAATACCTTTGAGACTTCTACTTCTCAGTTATATCTAGTACAAATTCAACAATAGGTTCCAAAATTATGAAAGGAAAGAAGTGAGTCAAAAAGAGTGCAATTGCATGACCTCCACTTCTTTGGGAAGCAGGCTTAAAAGGAACAGTGCAATAGTTTGTGCCAGCAGGAAGTTGCTAATGATAAAAGGAAAAAATCCTCTAAATAATACTGAATCAGGTCACATTACTGATAAGGAAGATTTTTATCCCTAGCACTGCTTAACTTACAGAACTTAAATGGATATATTTATATTGGTTAAAACATAACCATTTAAGTCATAACAACCCCAACAAAAAAATATAATGAAAATAGATGGTTTATACCCAGAAAGAGTTTGTTTTCCTTGGGAACAGTGAATAAGCTATTTGTATTAACATTTAGTACTAGCTCAACCATATCAACCCTAGCAGGTTTCTGTCACTATAAATATTCCAGCAAAAACTTCTGCTGTAAATGTCAAGATTTGGTGGTCTATCTGAAATCAATAAGCAGGCCAAGAACATTCCCAAAGAGGCAAGTCGTGATTGAAGTTTATTACCAGCTGACAACACCAATCTGTTCAGCACAAATAAGGATATACTCCAGCTTCCATCTACATCAGTGACATCTGGATAAAAACATGAATCAGAATGACAACTCTTAGTCATTACTACCAATTCCTTTCTATTTTATCCAAGTAATTCAGAAGCAAGAAATTTTGCATCCCAGACCATATGGAATGGTGTGAGTAGCTCAGCTGCTGCAGGACAAACAGGATTCAGTAAGATGGAAAGTGCTGTTCAAATCAAGGCATGAGGAATGTAAAACGAAACAGAAGTGCAAGTCATTTACCTGTTTCATTTTTTAACGCCGATGGCACTTGGTGAACTTTGTTATACAGAATGGCACACACAGTTAAGACAAGAAGTAACAGTAAGATCTGGTTAACTGAAACAAAAGGGAGAATGTATTAACAACCAGCATAACAGTATAACATAATTCCCAATTATCTGCTTAAAAACAAAAAATCCAATTTGCAACCAGTACATATGATAACCTGTATCTGTTGTGTTTATCAAATTCTTCTTTCTCACGTTATTTGATGAAGCTAAAAATTTTATGTTAAAAACATAAGTCTTCCCTGTTACGGTAACTTCCAACTACCTCATTTTCATGGTTAATTTACTCACTAAATCATAAGACTCACAATATATATGGGTTATCCATACTAGGAAATTCACATGTTTCTGAATTTACCAGGAGCTTGGAATCTTTTTTCCTGCCTAATTTATTGTCTGCTTATCCTCACAGGACATCATGAGTTAATTATATTTGGCTAGCCCTTTCCCTAGTGCTTCTCTGATAAAACTTCATGCACAGGAGAATTTTTTTTTTCTATTTCAGATCTTCAAGGTGTATTTGAGCCAAACTCCACAAATTCTAGAAACACAAACCCAGCATGCTACTGGAACCAGGAATGTTTCAAAATATTTGAAAATACCTATTTTGACAGAGTAATTTTAATTAGTAAAATCAAAACAAGGCATGCAACAGCAAATACACCTGACTGTGTATTCTGATTTACAGTTCCTACAAATCTTGGACAAGATAAAGTTATTCAACACAAACCAACCACATGCAGGGACCAGAAGAGTTTACGGAATACAGAGGGGAAGGAGTGCATTGCCATCATCAACAGTTACTTTGATGACGGGAATTCTTTGTTCCAGACAACTTTGTTTCTTTTGCACTACCATAAAAAGTATTTAAGATGTACAAAAGAGCAAAGGGAGCAGGATTTTGAAGTGTTTTAATCAAAAGGGCCAACTGGCCACAACTGGGCATGAGAATAAACTGAAATTGGTAAAGATATGTCACCAAACCTGCACTAATTTAAACTGGCTGAGGAAAAAGCCTGCTGACTGCAGAGAAATTTTGGGTGCATAACTGAAGGCAAACAACGGCCCATTTTCAGTCACTGACCCTGACAGTTGATGAGAACCCCAAAGTTCTCGAGGGACACACCTCAATTTTGAGTATGAACAGCATTAATGTGCAGAGTTTATTAAAAACCAGTCAAGTTCAGTGCTCTAGGCACAACCCACGTGGAACCAGCAGCTACCTGCACTCTCGAAATTTCAGAATATCCAGTCTCATGCATGCAGTAATTTTAAATTAATGGGATTTATGGTTGTACTTATCCCACTTAGTTAACAGGAAAAGACTTATTTGTATACTGAAAGTGAAGCATGATTTAGGAAAACTAGAACTATAAATTTATACGTAACTGTGATAGCAGTTGCATGAGAAATTGTATTTGACATTTCTGTGCTTTTTAAAAAAATATATGCTTCAAATGTTTTTGATCTCTCTTACTTTTCTTTAAAAGAGCCATTGTCGTGTTGGATGAGAACTGTGATCTGTGGTAAAATAAAATAAAAAAAAATTAAAAGAGGAAAAAAAATAGAGAAAAATCATTAATGCCAGAAGTGAATACTAATTAGTTATTTCAGGGACAAGTTTTTGAATTATCAATTTTACTGCTGAGTAAAATTTTACTAGTCAAAGTAAAACTCTATTTGATCTCTGTAAATACATTGTTTTTTTGGAACAAATAACTAATATTCTGGGCTAGAAATATTTCATATTTTAATTTAAGAACTAGCAGGTTGTAAAAAGCATTTTAACAAATTCCATCTGATCACCTACATCAGCGATAACTAACATTTTTAATACAGTTTAAAATAATGTGCAAAGAAGCATTAAATCACCCACTGATGCAATTTATAAATACATTTATCTCTAATTTCACCTAAAACATAGTAACTGTCACGAATACTGATCTCTTGCTGGAGTATGCTCACAAACATATGGGAATCTTATCTTGGAACAGTGTCTATCAGACTTGCAGAAAATTTCAGAACAATGGTAAAAATATTTTCTAGGAGCAGCATCCTTCCACAAACAGTAAGGAGGGAGTATGTGTAATGTACCCTAAAACTGTACTTCTAAGCCAGGGCCAGGAGCAGTCATGACCTTATGCCCGAGAGGACAGAACATAAACCCTAAAATACAGGATTATGGGAAATACAACATTCGTTTGAATTCTGGACCCAAACCTACTGTTTATGAAAAAAAAACCCCAAACCACAAAACCAAGACAACAACAAACAACCAACAGTAAAAAACAGCACCAGAAGCTGGAAGGGAGGGAACAAGACAACTGTGTGATCTAACCTTTATACTGTGTAGCTAGATATAGGACAGAAAACAATTTTTCCAGTTACCATGCATACATAGAGACACATTACAGCATAGGTAAGGATAAATGGGGATTTCTATGCCACATAAAATGAAATTTCATCCAGCTCCTTGAGAAGACAGACGGAACAGCAGGAATTCTTGAAATCTGAGTCACAAAACTGACCACCTCTCATTGGTCAATGCTCAAGTTCAGGCAGCATCCTAAATTAGTCTCTACTTTGACCAACGACTTAAATGACAACAAAAATACGAAAAAAATCTAAGATGTGGCTTTGTTTACAAACCACTTATGTAGTTAGGTCCCAACAGAAGACTAATTTGCAGTGAGAAAGGAGTCATTCTGGAAGTTTTTCCACATCTGCACTACTTATCTACATTCCAGCAGACCACTCTCTTCATGTGGCATTAATTTACACAGAGGAAATCAAGTTTATCTGTCGGAAAAAACACCACAGCTGAGAAAGCCCTTCTCTCACGCATTACACACAAGTATCATCTTCATATGCATTTAAAAACTTTACTCATTTAGGTAAGCAGAGAGGCAACAGAACCCCTACACTCCTGGAGTAACTTTATAACCCCATTTAGCTAATCATAACCTTCCACTGATTTCCATAGAGCTGATCACTGTCTTTGAATTAGTATTTGTAATAATAGTCACAAACAGTCCTAATGATCACTGCAAGAGGAAAGTTCCATAGCCACAGCTTCATGGTATCCTCAGAAATTATTAAATCCACACAAATTGAATCATGTTTTAAGCTTTAAAATCCACACTCAGACAGACTACCAAGCAAGTTTGAGTTCTAGGACTACAGCATTCCTACACCTCAGTAACACCGATTGACTACCTGCTGAGTTTTAAGAAAAGAGAGGTATATTTGCTCCCCTGCAAATATTTACTCATTTTTCCTGCCTGTAGACATTATTTCCTGGAACCTGGCAGTCCCTAACTCAGCTGCCAAATCCTGTAACAAAACGAGGGGCTGCAGAAGGGAAAGCTCAGAAACAGTGACATTACTGCTCAGATATTTCCTGCTTAATTAGTCTTTTTACCTCTTCAAAGCAGCACAGTATTCGGGACTCCTCTCTTCTGAAGCGCTGAGGAGCTATTTACTTGGATCCTAGATAGCCCACAGCTGTGAGCACTCTTGCCAAAGCCTCCTTGACCACCATCCTCCTTTGAAGTCACCCGCACAAGGGCCTTACAGGGCACAGTAACAGTTTTACGATTCAATTCCTTTTTCAGACTCTTCAAAGTTTACTTTGGAGTTGTGCTGGTTTTCTTTTCTTTCTCTGCTGCTGAGGAATAGCACGGAGTCCAGACGCTGCACTGGAGGAATGAGAGCCCATAAACCACTTCCAGATGTGCAGAACGATGATGCAGCCCCAGATTTGGCAAACTTGCCTCAGAGCTTCAGCTAGCAGATTGCAAACAAATCCCATAAGACAAAAAGTCTTAAAGGGGTGGGGGAAAGAGAAGGAAGCAAACCCTTCCAGAAGTTACTTCCAACAGTCTAGCTGCAAGTTAGGTTTCTAGTCATTATTTATGGTAAATGTGAACAGATAACTAGTGTGCAAGAGCCAAAATACAACATGCCAAAGTCAAACTGAAAGCCAAAGTTTTTCCAATGTCTGTTGGCAGAGTTCTTGCAAGTCAAAAGCTAAGGGAAACCCACAAAAATCAACTCTGAACATGCACTTTGACTTGAATCATCTCATTTCCAAGTCTTTGAGCATTTAATCCACAGGTTTGGTTTAGATTCAAAAGGATCTTAGATTAAGGTTACCAGTACATGTTGATATCCTGCCTCCTAAGCTCTCCTGGAATGCTTTTGCTGTTTTATTTCTACAGCACTGGTTTTATTCAAATTCTCTCCCTCCCTTCTAGGAATGACCCTTCTATGTGATAAAATGTTGTTCTGTCACAAGATTTTCATGAATACTGAAAGGAATAATAATAAACATCTTCAACACTAAACTATTGTTCATATTTTTAGCATGAGGCAGTGCAAAACTTACAAGGAGTACTCAGTGAAGGTTTTAAAAATCTTAAATGTTTTATATGAAGATTGCTCTTGCATTTGCAGGAACTGAAAATATGGAGTTTCAACTGTATGTCTCAAACATGCCCAAACTGTATTATCTGTGTCTGACTTTGTACAGAAATCCATCTTTTGCAGAGCTGCTTGAAGGAAAAATAAATGAAGAGTTAAACATACAGTTATGTGCTTTGTGCACAACTATTAGTACTTTTTCCATACTGTGGTATTTCAAAATCCACCTGTGTTTTTTCACCTCCCTTCCATTTCTATGTGAGTCTGAACAGATCCAAGCAGCAGACAGCCACATGAGCCTGCGGAATTGGGACCAGATCCTTCGCTTGACAGCAACCCCTGGATTACTGGCAACACAGTAGCACGTTCGCAGAATCACAGAATCAACTAGGTTGGAAAAGACCTCTGAGATCATCGAGTCTAACCTACGACCGAACACCACCGTGTTGACTAGACCATGGCACCAAGTGCCACCTCCAGGCTTTCCTTAAACACCTCTAGGGACCATGACTGCACCACCTCCCTGGGCAGCCCATTCCAACGTCTAATTACCCCTTCTGTGAAGAAATTCTGCCTAATGTCCAGCCTAAACCTCCCACTGCACAGTTGAAGACTATATGTGGTACTTTAGAGAATACTGACAGCGCTCAATTATACATCTCGGCATAGCAATTTGCTACGCAGAGCTCGATAAGGAGAAGAGGTTTTTTGTACCAGATACACCTTCTCTGGATTTCCCTCAGCCTCACACGTTTACATTCTCACATAACACCCTGCTCTCACAGGAAAGAGAGCAGCCGCCCTCCTGCAGAACGAGACCTTCGAATTCACTCACATCACCCGCCGTCAACTGCAGAACCGAAACCTTGGTTTCTAATCTCAACCCTCAGCGCTTAAACAGCAGCTCATCCCTTTTCTCACATGCACGCCTCGCAGGCAGCAGCATTACGTCGCCAGTCAAAAAAAACTGTGAGTCTGCTACAGGTTTCTGGGGGCTCAGGGGCAGAGCCGGGCGCCCCGGGCTGAAGAGTACACACCGCACAGCGGTGCCCGGCGGGCTTCCACGGGCTCCGCCAAGAGCTCGCGCCCGGGCGGTCCTCGGGGGCAGAGGGGCCGTGCTGACAGAGGGGCCGTGCTGAAGAGGGCTGCGGCCGGAGGCGGCGCGCGGCGGGCCACCGGGCGGGCCGGGCGGGGCCGCGGCCGCCCTCACGTCAGCGCCCCCTTCCCCGCGGCTGCCCGACCGCGTGCGGTGCGTTGTGGGAGCGGCGCTGAGATGGGCGCCGCGGGGCTGAGCTGGAGGGGTGTCTCCTCACGGGGCCGGTGCGCGCCCGCGCACGGCACGGCGCGGTCGCATCCCGAGAGCTGCTCATCATCTTCGCGGCGGGCAACGAGGGCATCGCCGACGGCTGCACGTCTACAACACGGGTGCGCGGGCGGGGCCGGGCGGCGGGGCGGGCGGGGGCGGGGGGGGGAAGGCGCGGGGCAGTCCCGGCTCCGGCGGCGGTGGCACGGGCTCCTCAGGCACCGGGATCGCCGCCGAGCTCCCGGCTCCCCGGCTCGGGGGGGGCGGCGGGCGGGCTGAGGAGCTGCCTGGAGGTGAAATGGCGGGACCGGGAAATACGCCTGGGCCGTGGGGTCTTCCCCGGGATAGCGCTACGCCCCGGCCGGTGCTGCGGCGTTAGTGGGCCTTTCTGGGGAAAAGGAACCTGGAAAATCTCTTGATGCGCCTGTTGTGCTTTCCCAGCCCCTGGCGCGGGGGTGCGGAGTCTCCCCTGGCAGGGCTCGGCTGAATGGCGGCAGGCGGGATTAGTCCCCGCCAGTGTCCGGATCCCCCTTCTTCCCTCTGGTGGCGGCAGCTCACGAGAGCTGAACGCGCTGGAATAGGAATCTTGCTTGGAAAAGCGAACATGCTGGCATTGGGAGCCTTTCCAAACAGGAAGCTGCCCGAGACCGATTTTATTTGTGAAGGATTAGATGCCTAAATAGTTACTGTACAGGATGCTGAATGAGGCTGGAAAACTTGCGTGTAGTGTTAGAGCTTGGGCCGAGACGGGAGAGTTCAGTGACTGATCCGTGCTTCTCAGTCTGCCAGTGTTGAGTTTTTCCAAGCAGATTTTTCTCTGGTATCTTAAAGATACTATTCTTAATCACATTTTTGGGGGGAGAAGAAAAAAAATCTCTTAACTTTTCTGTTCTGACAAGTAATCCCAAAGAAAACTCTCAGACAGTACAGTTATGCTGTCTCTCAGAACAAAGGTTTTGATGCTACCTTTTGAGTGAGTCTTTTGGGTTTTTTTCCTGCCCGGATTTTCTGCTAAAGGTGTTTCCCCTTCATAGCAGTGGCAAAAAGGATCATGACTCAGTTGTTCCGGTTTCTGGACGAGTGCTTGGCCCAAACTGACCTTTTTTTCTCTGGGGTTTAAGGTGCAGGGTTGTGACCCAGGCTGCCCCAGTGTGGGATGCCATCCGTGGTTCTTGCTATGCGTGTGATGACTTCTGAGGAGCTGGCACACAGTGAGCATCCGAATCCGCTGCAGCAGTGTTCACTGGAAGCTTCTAATTTCATACTTTTCCTCTTTGTGCTCATGAAAAAAGTTTAGGATAAAGAAGACAGTGTCTCCTGTAATTCTTTAATTCCAGAGCAGTTTAAACACCAATATGCTGCTGCTGGATCAGACTGTCTCAGCTGCTCTTCCTTGCCTGTGTGCCTCTCCTCTCCTCTCCCATGTATCAGTGCAGCGTTCCGTGGATATTAACATGGGTCCCAGAACAGTGTAATTAGTTTTTGAATAGGGCTATTAAGTCCAGGCACACTGCCATGCTGCTGTAGCTCTAATAATTCTGTTTCTAGGGCTAGCTCCCTCTGAGTTAGCATAGTTATCTCTCTTCTGTAGAACTGCACTTGTGTTCCTCATTAGCCTCTATTCTTGGCAAGTCTGTTAAATTGCTGGGTGACCCTTTGTAAATGACTTAGTTACAGTGACCTCATGGGTTCATTCATACTGAGTAACATTGGTTTGATACAGGTGTTTGCTTTCCTTTTTATTAAAAACCTCAATTAAAACTTAGTGTTAAGCAAATAGCCCATTCACAGTTATCTACAGGTAAAAAGTAGTGCTCTAAAAAGCAGAGGTGTTTAAAAATACACTTTTCGGTGTTTCAAATATTTTTCTTCTTTTTTTTTTTTTTTTCCTCTACTATAGTTACAAATCAATGGTTCCTTCCTGCTGTAAGGGGAGATATTCCTCCAGGCTGTGCAGCACATGGATTTGTTTGTGATGGTACCAGAATACTAGTTTTTGGAGGAATGGTTGAATATGGAAGATACAGTAATGATTTATATGAATTGCAGGTAGGAAATGTATGAAAATGTTTCAATTTCGAGGACTACTATATTTATCTGTTTATGAACAAACACATTTTATTTTACCAACTGCAGAAGAAACTTACATAAGCTTTGCTCTGCTCCAGGAAGAATAAACTTTAAATAGATTCTGAAGATGGAGAAAATCCAAATGCCTTTGAAAAAGAGACTTCCATGTAGTCTGAATAAAGTATAAAATATTTAGTCTTTTATTTAAGTAAGCTCATATGTGTCCCTTTTAACATATGTCCTGAGAAAAGCCCAGCATTCCTTTAAAAATAGTTCAGAAAATATAAGACTGTTAACATTACCTGAATTCTATTTACTGTGAGTGACTATAAGTGAAGATATTTCTGAACATATTTTTCTTGTCTTCAAGGCAAGTCGATGGCTCTGGAAAAAAGTAAAACCTCAAGCTCCTTCCAATGGATCACCACCCTGTCCTCGACTTGGCCATAGCTTTTCTTTATATGGTAACAAGTGCTATTTGTTTGGTGGCCTGGCAAATGAAAGTGAAGATTCAAATAATAACGTTCCCAGGTATGCTGATTTGCTTTGAATTTAATGGCTTTAAAGACAAATGACTGGATGTGACAACCTTGAGCAGGAACATTCTAGTCAGGCTGTTCTGTGTACCAGGTACCTGCAGGTGGATTATTTGTGCAGTGGACGGGTTACATGCGAAGAAGCTTAAATATTTCTTCTGCTAACCCCACAGTATGTAACACTGACTGACAGCTCTGACACTTATGTAGGCAAACCTGAGTAGACTTTGGTATTTTTCCTAGTATTTTGGGTGATGATTTTAAGAATGGCTTGTTTGTTAGAATTACTTGAATCAGCCAAGTCTCATGAGTCATCAGGGAATTCACGATGGATGTTTCCTCTATATTACTGTGGAAAATAGTTATGAATTCATTTGGAAATTTTTTACAGTAACAGCTGAAGTTGCCTCTGTTGCCAGCAAACGGTGCTCTAATGCTCCAGTTTTAGATCCACGTTCACCTGCAGTTCAGAGCACTAATATCCACTGAGCTATAACCTGGCAGTTTTAAGCTCAGTAAACAAGGGGTACGTCATGTGAATGCCAAGATTCAAAAACAGTTATCTAAGAAATAACTTGCTGATAGATTCAGCAACGAATGGCTAATTGTCTATTGGCCAGCCTGAAGGCACAAGAAAAAAAATAGCTTCTTCTCACCTTTATTGCTTTGGAGCTGCAGAAATTCATCTCTAATGTCTCTGGTCATCCTGTTATTTCTCACAGCTTTGCAGTTTATTCCAAGTGTGTCCGTATGTAGTAATTTCTGCGAAGAATGTTGTTTACCCCTCTTGAATGTTTCCTTCATGTAATACAGTGTAGCAAATATGATATGAGAGCATGTTTCCTTAGAGGCAACCAGTTATAATTGTTCGGGTTTTTTGGTTTAAATCCAGTTTCGGTACTGTCCACAATGCTTTGAGAGTTTAAAACTCTACACTCTCCCAAGACAGAAGTCTGTAATACTTGGAAGGGGTCGGGGTTTAAAGCACACTTGTAATCGTGCTTGTAAGTGAATTTTTCATACTTTTGACAATAATACCCTAGATATTTAAATGATTTCTATGAACTGGAGCTGCAACATGGTTCTGGCGTTGTTGGCTGGAGTATTCCTGTGACCAAAGGAGTCTTACCGTCTCCCCGAGAATCTCACACAGCCATCGTATACTGCAGAAAAGATGCGGGAAGTCCGAAGATGTATATTTTTGGAGGGATGTGTGGCTGTCGGCTTAATGATCTCTGGGAACTTGACATAGGTGAGTTGATTTGCCAGTAGAAGTCCGTGCTCACTTGCTGAGAGGAAAAATTACAGTATAGAATGGTTAATGGCATGATGTGGTACAGATATTATTGAGTCTAACACCATAGTGCTAACCTCTTGTAATTTCTGGAATGAAATAGATACAGCATTGTTTGCATATATTATCCTCGCTGATTATGGGTGAGATTGTTTCTTTAGAGAGTTCTTTAGAGTGGTTATCACTATGATAACCATAATGCTGAATAACCATAATGGAACCATAATATATCTTTCTGATAAACATTGTATCCCTTCCTGTTTTTTAAAAGAACCTCTAGGGGCTTGTTGTTGTGCTTCTTTCTTAAAGTTGCCATCCGAAAAAGATGAAGTTTTGTTTTGCTTAATCTTAGAGGGATGTTCCCTCCTAAAATCCAGGGAGTGAAATATGCGGTAACAAGGTTTCTTTGAGGATTTTTATTCTTTTTCTTTTAGAAACCATGACCTGGTCAAGACCAGAAACCAAAGGGACAGTACCACTTCCTCGCAGTCTCCATACGGCCAATGTAATAGGAAACAAGTATGTCTGTTGTTAAAAGCTCAACTCTAGAAAGGTACACCTAGTAGGAGAATGATGACACTTATCCACTACTGCTCAGTATAAACCATCAGCCCTGTAGAGTACTTTGCTGCTGCTATTTAAAGTACCACTGTTAACTTAAGGGTATCAAACTGCCAGTGTTTCCATCCAGCAGAACAATCTGCCCAACCTTCAAGCAGCTTTCCAGGCTTCTTAAAGCACCTTTGTGCATTCTGGTGACCTGGGCCTCAGCTGGCTCTGTCAGGAGTGAGCTCGAGTGCCTCTGTGTCTGTGACACAAATGAAATTAGCTATGCAAAAAAACTGCTCAAAGAGTAAAACTAGTTCTAGGCAAAACTATTCCACGCTTTTTCCGTATTCTGTTTCTCATTACTCTGCTTCTTACCAATGTAGTTTGTTTTGGCAGATAGCATTGATAAAATGGATTTTTAAACATGGGTTTCAGTCTATTTTATATCAATTTACAAGTGGGCATGAGGAGAGAGAGTCAAGGGGGAAAAAAGATGTGCAAGCTTTGTATCTTATGATTCAGTAGGTTAGTTTTTGATTATTTACTTAACATGTCAGTAGTTTGTAGCCTGCATTATATTTTTAAATTTTGATATCTGACTTAGATACCAGTCTTCTTATTTTAGTTATTGAGAAGTCTGCAGTAAAGGATTGTAGAAATACTGTGTAAAAGTGTGATTTTCTGAGAGCATTAGCAGTTTGGTGGCTTGTAAGAAGTGACAGTATTAACTTCTGTTTCTGGAAAGTCGTTTGAGGAGTTTGTGGGATTTTTTGTTTGATTGAGTTTTTTAATCAGTTAACTTACTCAAAAATTTCAGAAGGTGGATGTCTGCAACAGTACTTTATAATGAGAGTAGATTCAAATAAAATTTGCTGTAAACCAGAACTGTAAAGCACTGGGAATTTTCTGTTTCGTCCTAGTTTGAGAGAACCCATGCAGCAGATCTGGATATTAATTGTCTTTTCTTTTCTTTTTCCCTCTTCCCTCTTTTCCTATATTTCAGAATGTATGTTTTTGGTGGCTGGGTCCCACAGTCAGCAGGAGGTGAAATTTCTTCTCATGATGGCGAATGGAAATGTACCGGTTCATTTTCTTACCTTAATTTGGGTTAGTGTTTCTGCCTTTCTGGGAGTGGGCATTTTAAAGGATACTTTATTAACAGAGTAGAGTAGCTATTTTGAAGACCCTGAGAAAAGTTTAGGATACATAGCTGTAACACTAGGGGACTAAAGAAGTTGCTGGGTTTTTACATCTTTCTTGAGAAGTGATATTTTAATAATCGTTTTTCTTGGAAGATTCAGCAGGTTTGCTTCTGCAAATCTTTGTTAATACAACTTTAAGTAATTTAAATACTCCTTCATTTATAGAAGAACACAAGAGACAGATCCTGAAATGATATTTTTTCTAAGCACGATAGTACTATCCCTGAATCCTCAACCTCTGATTTTGTATTTGCCTGAGAGAGATAACCAGAGGTCAGAAAATTCATCCTGTATTAATTGATTTAACTTGCATATTAATTGGAAAGTGACCTTCTCTTTGTAATATTTCAATTTTAAATGCAATTCGTCTATAAAAACAGAAGTGATTTATTTACATTTTTTTCTGTGCAGTTAAGCATACTAACATCTTTATTTCTTGCTTTGGAAAACATCTAGAAACTAAATTTTTCGAGTTTCATTTACTAGATACCACAGAATGGATAGGTCTGATCTCAGATTGCCAGGAGGACAAGAGTAACTTGTTCCCAGGGCCAAGAGCAGGACACTGCGCGGTAGCGGTTGGCACTCGCCTGTACATCTGGAGTGGGAGAGATGGTTACAGAAAAGCTTGGAACAATCAAGTCTGCTGCAAAGATCTTTGGTACCTTGATACTGGTGAGTCAAAACTAAGAGACTTGCACTATGTTCCGTGTTTTATTAACATCTGGGAAGCTTGCATCATGGATGATCAGAACATCTAAGCTGTAATAATCTCAAAGGTTATTTAAATTTTAAAGATTATTTTAAAAAAACATGCTTCACTTTTGATTGTTCAAAGGCTACAGCTGTAACTTAAACTGAAAAAATTAGGAAGGCTTGTTTAGAGCCTCTGAAAGAACTTTGTGGCTAGATTCTGCATTGCATCCTATAGTCAGTTGATACAAGGTGCTAAAGGGTGTTTTGCCTGAACTCAGGGTTCCTGACCTCTCCTTTTAGTGATCTTTTCTGCTACTATTTACTCCTTCCTACCAAACCCTTCCTTCTCTTGGGATCATTGCTGCTGCTGCTTCCTCATCTTTTGGACTGCAAAATGATACTATTGAATCTGAAAAAGGACCAAATTGTTCCTGGGGATGAAGGGAATTCTGGAGCACTAATCACTCATTAGTAGCTGGATTAATGGCAGGACACTGAGATGGTACTGGGGAAGAGGGGACTAGAATGGAACTTTTGGGAGCGAGTTGTTGCCTATTGAAGCAGAAATATGGAAGTTGTTATTGGAGATTGTGAAATATTTAGGAGATAGTGAGGTGGGGTTTTTTTGTTTGTTTGTTTTGTTTTTATTTTCTTTTTTTATTTTTCCCTCAGAAGATCAGGAAATGAAAAAAGTAGCAGGGGAGGGATGTGCTTGAGAGTGCAGCGTAGTCAAGGCAAGTGAGAGGAGCAGGCCAGTGGCATCAGTCATGTCTAGGCTTCAGTCTCTGCAGAAGTTTGAAGGAAAGCTCACTTTAGTTACAGAGAGCATGCAAAAAGGAAGAGGGATCTTCTGTGAATTCTATTGAGGAATATGTAAAACTTTAGGGGCCAAAGAGCTACCTGTAGCCTTTTGGGAAAGCACAAAGATCTCTTATCTCTGTAATTTCTACAGTGACGTAGCTGTAACTCAAAGTCTTACTGGCAGCAGAAGAGCCCTTGAAAACAAAGCATGAAAACTTGAGCATTTTTGAGCACTCTAACATGACACTGCATAATTCTCTGACTTGTCTTGCCACCTTTGGCAAGGGTTTCTTGTTGAATCTGGTATACCTTGTACATCAGTGGAAAAGGATTTTACTCACAATGTATAGATATTTAATAAGCTGATTAAGGGAGGGCCATTTCTAACATGCCATCTGTGTTTTATTGGTTTCTTGTAGAGAAGCCCCTAGCACCATCACAGGTACAGCTCATTAGAGCTACAACCAACTCTTTTCAGTTGAAATGGGATGAAGTTCCTACAGTTGAAGGATATCTTCTTCAGCTACACGCTGACTCACCAGTGCCACCGGTGGCTGGAACTCCCGTTACTGGTGTTCCTGAGACATCCCTGCTGAGTTCACAAGGTAATGAAGATCTCACAAGTCAGATCACATTATACTAATGTTTGTGCACAGGCAGACTAGAGTATTGCATAAGTATTTGATATGAGTTTGTTTTTTAAAGAACCATTTTTTGCAAGAGAGAGACCCTATTTCTTTGGTTATTCCCAAAATGCCTTGGGAATAACACTTTACCTTGTTTCTGTTGATTTTGGTCAGCTGTCTGAATTATGAAGATATTTGTACAGTGCTGGGCACGATTTGAGAAAGGAAACAGTGAGAAGGGGATTTTATCTGACTGTTTGGCCATGCAGTTTCATTTCAGATTTACAACAAAGTTTTCCTTCAGGAAACTTTGGGTCTCCCTCTCCCTTACTGGACTAGATTCCAAGCAACATAGTATTAAATTTTACATAACTGATGGGGATTTGTTTTTGTTTACCTGCTAGGTGGCTGTTCTCTACATCAAAATCCCCAACCATTGCCTAGCATCCCTTATCCAGAACTGAAGGTTGATCATCCCAGCCAAACAAATAATCTCATTCCTAATAATGTAAGTGTTAAACTGAAAAATGCATGAGTGGCAAAGTAGTGTGGGAAGCTAGAGGACTGCCAGAACACTTCCTCAGTTTTAAAAGTCCTTGCATAATTTTTGGGCCTTAGGAAAAAAAACCCGAATCAAACAAAAAGACACTTGCTGAAGTAATTGTGTCTGTTTTCTTATGTAGCTTTTACTTTTATGATTGACAGACAGTCTTTCAAGTCCTCTTCCTGGCAGAAAGGAAACTGCAACTGTCTTGACTTCCAGAATGCTAACTTGGGAGCCTTATACCAGTAGAAATACTATTCATCCTTAAAATGTTGGTGAAATTAATGTGGAAAGCATAAAGAATAAGGCATATTCCTCTGTTAGTGCTTTTATGCTAGTCTGCTTAGTTGTAGGTTCTTACTACAGATTAAACCCAATTATTATCTGTTCTGTTTGTACAGTTGTACACATTCCACTGTTTTGCCAATTCAACAGAAAGAGTGAGGACAAAGGCTGGCTAAAGGATCACATTTTTGTAATTTTGCACCTTTTCTTAAATGAGAAAAGTCTTAGATCTGTATGGGATCCATAATGTATTCCTGGAGAAAACACATGTAGATATACTATAAATTTCACTAACAGTAGAAGTATCTAAAGTACATGCCAGGAAAGCAAAAGTTGAAAGCCTCTGTAATTGTGATTTTCCCCATCTCCTCAAGTCCCCCCAGTAGACTAAATATGTGCATCAATGAACTTCCATGTAATGACAAAAGAACATGAGCTCACTGTCAGATAAAATTTAGTATCTATCAGAGACATGTCCAGGGCAACTCAGAGTTTGAGTTTTTGTTTTTTAATGGTTTCTTGGTTTAATTTAGAGTACTAGGGAATTGTTGGAGGAGTTTAGCTTGTTGCTTATGAGTAAGCATTTTCATGCCATGTTTGCAACTGAAATTTCCCAACTTTGCGGTTAAACACTAACAAATGTGTTGTTTTGCTTAGGTCCAAGTTTCCCTTTCATCCAACTCATTATTGAAAGTAGAAGGAAAAGAAAAGGTTGCAGCACCTGAAAACAAGATTACACAGGAGACTATGAAAAACCACACAGATGCTACAGGATTCAAAGAATCAAATGCCCCTTCCCTTTTGCCTGTTTGTACTTCAAGTAAGATGACTGTAGAATAAAAATAAATTGAAAAGAGAGAGTTAAAATTCATCTCATAAACATAAAATAAGGTTATTTGTCTTGTAATTTAAAATTATTTTAGATTCCTTTGTAGTTTAAAAAAACCCAACTTGTGTTAGTTATTACCGAACATATTTTTAGGAGATACAGGGAAAAATGAAATCCTAAATTATTTGAAGTGTTGCAAGGGACGTGAAATTCTCAATATATTCATTATTATGATAGCAAATGTGTCTAAACATAAGTAGCCATTTTTAACATAAAAAAAAGGACAGATACGTTTTGCAACATTATGGTGATAGTAACTCCAGACTCTGACACTGTGTCTGTTAGCAGTGAAAAGCTATAATGTGAAATTTCAGGCAATGTAGAGAGAAGCGTGTTTCTCTCTGACTGTAGAGGAAATAGATGACAAGGCACTGATGTAGGCATTTCACTGAAGTGCCTTAAGTTCAGTGTGGTGAATCCAGGCTCAGTCACCTGATCTGTTTATATTTGACTTTCATGTACTTTATGGGTTGTTGGATTTTTATTTTCTTCACAGTGTAATTTAAGTATCATGTGGAAATTTTGGTTCTTAGTGCTAAGTGAGAAACAAAATTCCACAGGGGTTAATCTTGATTGTTACAACTCTGTGATACTGATTTGTGTGGATGCTTTATTTTAGTGTCTTTTCCCAAATTAATCCTTTTGTAACAAAATAAATATAGAATGGCAAGCTTAAAACAACTGTTTACATGTATCTGTTTATGACTGTGCAGACAGACTTTAGTTCAGTTATATACCTAAAGAAAGCACTGGTAATCAATTTGATCAGATCTATTCTAACCTAATTCTGAGCTAAACTCAGGCTTCATAGGAAACTAAAGCCATTAGATCAGGTTGAGATTTGTTATGTGTTATCAATATTGATTTCTGGTTAATATTTTCTCTTTTTAAGGTGCTCAGACATCAGCAAATGTAGGTGAATTACATGACTTGGACAAACAAACTGTAAATCCTGATGCTTCTGTATCCAGTACTGTCTCCAGCACACAAACTATGGTAACCCAGCAGGCTGTTAAAACTGAATCATCAAGTACAAATGGGGCAGTTGTTAAAGATGAAACTTCACTAACAACATTCAATTCAAAATCTGAAGGTTTGAAATGTGTTTCACATACTGTATTTTGAGCCATATATATCTAAGGCCATCAGAGTTCCCTTAGTGTGGTGGGATTCCCATCTTGACTAGTACCTGGGATGTAGATAGGCTTTGGGCATTGAAGACCTTGTGCAGCCTGGATGATCTCTGCTATGATTTAAACATCTTTTAAAATCAGGATATTCCTTTTATACATCTGTAAATCACTGTGTTTCCTGTAAGTGAAAGGTCCTTTAAAGTCTTCATTTAAGGTCCATTTTCTAAATAGCAGTGGTAGCCAGTTTTGGTGCCCATTGCACATTTGCTTTCCTTCAGTGATTGTGAGTCAGCAAAAGACTAAAATAGTAACCTTAGATGATTTTGATTTTAAGCAATTGACCTTTAACAAATATGTCCAGTTAACATGGCTAGCTCACCGCTAGTCAAATGTGCTGGCCTCTTCATAGTCTGCTTGAAATATCCAAAATAAGCAGCAAAGCAGAAAATAAACATATGGGTAGTTTTTCAAGTTTTGTTTTTCACAAATATCAACAGGCTGTGCTTGTTATTGTTTTGATTGTTAACTAAAGAACTGTATTCTTATATTGATGTTACGTGTGTAGTATAACTTTTACCAAAGAGTACTGTATTTTAAAAGCAAAACCCAGAAACACAAGTATAGAATACTAATATTCCCTTGTGTTGCTTGTGTGCTTAATCTTTTTTCTTTTTTTAATATTCCATTTTAAATTCAATGAATACTCTGTTCCCATTTGTTGGGATTGTTACAGATTAAATGCTCATGCTCAGATTCAGATTGTATTGATGTCAGAAACAATGCAATCAAATTAAGATTTCACACTTAGACTATTCATACAGTGTCATCAGTTTGTGCCTCAATCTGGTATTTAGATTATTTGCTTGCAAATATTTTATATGGATTTCATAGTTCTGTTCTTATTTAGGATTTTCTGCCTTCTGTTTTTATTATCTGTAGCAGCCTCCAATGCCAGACTCTCAGAATTGTTCTGTGAATAGGACAGAAGCCAAAATTAGTTGTTTGTGTTATAAATAGAACTGCATGCAAAAGAAGTCTGAGAAGGATTTGTGCAACAAATACTTGTAAATGGCTATTGAGGTCAACTTCCATATTCTGTCGATTTTGTGTTCAATTTTCTGTATCACTCAAGCTTTTTAAATTTAACTTTTTGTTTTTAGCTGCTGAAACTGCTTATATCATGCCTTCAACAAGGGTCAGTACTGGACAGACAAATGATTCACACTCCTCTGTAAGTCTGAAAAAGTATAATCAAATTTCTGTATCTATTGTTCTGTTGATTAGTTGTAAGGGCTCTTCTGTTTGCTTTTCTTTCAGAAATATAATTAAAGGAAATGTTTATTTAGGGCTTGAAGTGAATAATACAGGGGTAAACATTTCTGTTGTAAAACTAATTGCATTGTGTGGGTTTGATGTGAGTCTAAGTAGCAGTTGTGTAGTTGGGAGGAGATCCAAGTATGTGTTTCAGCTGTTGAATCATTTTTATTGACTGGCACAGTGGAATGGTCTCTCTGCTGCATGATGTGCAAATGTACAATGTTTTTCTGTATGCACAGTTGAAATGAAAATGAAGTATGTATTAGATCAGACTATTGTTAGCTGCTGATCTATAGATTTGAAACGTTACTTAACTGACATCTTGATGTTTTTCCCTAGAGGAGATGGGGACTGGCTATGCAAGCTGTAAATACTGCCTGAAAAAGTAAATGCTTCCTATTTCACCTGCTTACAACTTAATACACAAAACCAAGGTGCCACTGTTGCCACCAAAAGCGAGGAACTAAGGATGGGGAGAAGCAGCTGCTACCTAAAGGGTTGGGGTGCTTTTGCCAAGAGCAGCTGCGGTTCCTGCCCCGTTTCCGTGCCAGCAGGATCATGGCCTGTCTGTGCTGGGCACACTGACTGTGCAAGTGCTCTCCCTGGGGTCTGGAGACAAGCAGGAAAGACAGTTTGTCTTTCTGGGTCAGTCAGGAACAGTTCACACACCCTCCACCACCATCGCCCCATGCCGCAGCAGGGGCCTGTTCTCAGCTGCCGGCGAGTTCAGCAGTGGCTGAGGGAGAGCATGTTTGGGGCTGAGATACAGCTGATTCCCAGGGAGAGCTGCTGGTGTTGGACCACTCTGGGGAACTTCTTGACCTCTGAGCCAAATTAACTCGCAACTACATGCTGCTACAGACACCTAGTTCTACAGCTTTAAACTTCTTCCCCTGCCTGTTTAGAATATCAGATGTGACATCCCAGCTGTTGCCTTTTAAATGACAGACTGTGTCTGAGTCAATGTTTAAGAACCAGTTGGTTTTGAACACTGTTTTAATAGTATATGCATATCCATTTGAAGTATAAGAAAGTAACACTGGTATAAAAGGGGGTTGTCTCTCACATATACTAGAGTCTTAACACTTTTTTACATTACTCTGAAGTCTGGGTAATCCACATAACATGTTCTTCAAATACTAGAAAACTCCACAAAGACCGATGGCACCAGTGAAAGCAAGAGACCGGCGATGGTATGATGTTGGAATTTTTAAGAACAACAGTGCTGTGGTGAGCCAGTTCTACTTGCTGCCAGAGGAAACACTGAACATTTCTAACAAGGTACTTGCTGATTCTTCTCTGACATAACTTGCACGTAAAATCTTTTGGGACCTGTTGCTATTGTTAATTCTTTTCTTATTTCTAACCTTAAGAAAGAATTTTAAACTCAATAAACTTTCAAACCAGTAAAAATTCTTAAAAACTAAAAAACCCACAACTTTTTTAATATGTCACTTTGGTGCAGCATTGAAATGTTTCAAAGTTTCTTCTCTTTTCCCAGAATTGTTGCCTAAAAATTCTTAAAAATACTAATAAGACATAGGCTAGGCTGTTTAAAAAGACTAGATCTGGAACTGTAGTGGGTTTTGTTTTTGATCTTTCTATCCTAATGTTTTTGTACATGTAAGTTGATACATGAAAATACATGTGAAACTTGCAAAGGTGTTGCAGGTTTGATGACAAAAGTGTAAATTAATGATGTCTTAGTGAACTTGAAACAAATATCGTATTTTGTTTTTGTGAGACAGAAGAAAAATAACAGAACCCTCTCTTTGAAAGCACTTCAGTATGAATATTGTATATCTTTAAAGAGCATAGTACATTTTACAGTGTTTACATTGGTTGTATTTCTTGTACATTATTCAGAAGGCAAATAGTTCCATTGTAAGTTTTAGTGATGGATCAATGCATATTTTAATCATGGAAGTACAGTGGCACATAATGTTTCAGAGACCTATTTGTTACTATCTTACAGAGGTTTTCTTTAAAAATATTTTGATTACCTCCACATCAATTTGCAGCTCCTAACTACAGGAATAACTGTTTTTGAAATAAAAATATTTTTTAGGACAGAAGATTATGCTAACTGAATCATAAGTTATGTAATTGTAAATGCTACTTTGCTTTTACTTTCCCGAGTAAAAATAACCACAAGGTGCAGTTTAATTTAAATGATTGAAAAAATGGGGTATTTTTTTGGTTTAGAGATATAGTCTCTCACATTGCATCTTAGATCACCTGTTTTGAGGTGAGATAGTGCCCTCAGTCAGAACCTTTTCGTAAATTCTCATTTAAGTACAAAAGTATTAGGTAGATTTTCAGTTTTGATTAAACTTAATTTATTACTACCCACCTTAATTTTTTTAGGCTAGTTGTGTTTAGAATATTTTAAAAATTAACTCAAATGTTGCTTTCTTTTCAGACGGAAGGTGCAGATGTACCGGACTACAGATTACTGAAGAAACAGGATCTTTTTCCAGGCACAGTGTACAGGTTCAGAGTTGCTGCAATTAATGGCTGTGGTGTTGGGCCTTTCAGTAAAATCAGTGAATTCAAAACTTGCATTCCGGGTTTTCCTGGAGCTCCTTCAACAGTCAAAATCACCAAGGTGAGAAATATATGTAATTCTAGTTCTGATGTATAAAATTCTTTATACATCAGTTTAATCTCAGAACTCTTGGGTTTAGTTGGTTTGTTGTTGGGGTTATTTTTAAGTTAAAATTGTCATATAAAATTGTTTCAAATACTTACTTAACTCTGCTCAATGTAATATTCTTTAAGAAAATTGCTAAAAATAATAATTTTAAGACTTACTGATTATGTTACCAGATACGTGTCTTATTCAGTCATCTGATGGTTTACCTGTGATTTTCTGTTCATTCATCCTTAAATCTGTAGGGGTTTACCATGCTTTTTAAAAAAAAAAAGTCAAAAGATGCATCCTTATCTCCAGAGTGATGATGTTTAGGTTAGAATTCTCAAATAATCTTTAGAATTTGGGGGGTTTTATTTTTATATTGTTTATATATTTATGGTTAGCTACATACTATCACATTTTTCTCTCTTTTCCTTCAGAGTGTAGACTGTATTCATCTTTCTTGGGAGCCTCCTGCTTCACCCTCTGGAAATATTTTAGAATATTCTGCCTACTTAGCAATCCGTTCCACACAGTTACAGGAAAATCCAAGTCAGCTTGTATTCATGAGAATATACTGTGGTCTTAAAACATCCTGTATAGTGACTGCTGCCCAGCTTTCCAACGCTCACGTTGACTACACTTCCCGACCTGCCATAGTGTTCCGGATTTCCGCGAAGAACGAGAGAGGGTACGGACCGGCCACGCAAGTCCGGTGGCTCCAAGGTAAAGTCTTGAAGTGTTCTTTTGTTCCTTACAGGAGCTTTATGCAAATATAGTTGTTGAAGTTGTCTTTGCATTAAAAAAAAAAAAAAAAAATTGGATTTGTTCACAGGCAAAAACAAGCAAGTTTGTTGGTCATTGAGTCTTACCTGCTCCCTAAAACTATAACAGCCTAGGAAGCTTCTGACTTCCCTGGGCTTCACTTCGGCTCAAAAATTTTTCCAGTCTAATAAGCAATCCATTTACATGCATGTGTGTAATCAGGGGGTGTTTTTCAGTCTTTTCACCCTCCTTATTAGAAAAAATTTTCATTAGATGATGTAAGGTGCAATTTTGTGATGCTTATACACTTTAAAGTCTGTATTACAGCCAGAAGAGGTTTTGTCATCTTGTCCCTGCGCTTGAATTTGTACAGGTTCATGATGACCTGGGGATGGGAGTGGATTCACTGAAAATAGATTAGTTTTAGCCTGATCAGTTCTGGCTCACCTTACAAGTCAGCCACTCCAGAGGCTCTAAACAAGAACTTTTGCTGTCTTCCAAAATGTTTAGTATTCCAGTGCTGTTTTAACCCTTTAACTAGCAATGACTTTGACCATGATCTGTACCCCAGAACTCTGAAACAGCAGTTGTTTGAAAGTGTTTGACCATGTACACCACGTGAAATTATGAAGCATTTAACAATGTCTCCTCCTTTTTTCAGATATGAAAACATCAGGCTCAAAGTAGTGTTGCTACTCTCAAAGCCATCAGTAGAAACAACCTAATAAATCTCCAGTTTCGAATGTAGTGTTTAATGTAACTCTTGTACTATTTGTAAATGCTACAAATGTTTTATTTTTGCATTGTTTTTATCTTAAAAATATATAACCTTTTTTACGTTTGACACATCAGCGTTACACAGCCTTACTCAGGTATATGAGTACCAGATAGAAACTATATTGAAGACGGTGGGGTGAAGGATCACACCCTATCCAGCAGCTCTTTTTGGTAGTGATAGTTAAAATGTAAAAAAATACACACTTTCAAATTAAAAACAAAGAACAAATTTGGCACAAGCAGCAGTATTTGAGGTAGAGTCCCCATTATTGCTTCGGATCTTGCACAGATAATTCGTAAGATTTGGTATAAGAGCAAATTCTGTTTGGTTTTGGTTCCTTATACCACATTCTTCGTTGTGGTGTCTGAGTACAAGGCAAAAATTTCCAGTTATTATATAGTAACTTAAAATGTATAAATATTTTAATATATACTTTTTTTGTAAAGAAATGATTTTTTCTACTATTTGTAACAAATATCTTAATCTTGAAAGATATCCCCTGAAAATTTAAAAGGAAAAAGAGAAACTTATCCATTGCTCTTATTACAAAAAACATAAATTCAATGTAAATGCACTACTAATATTTAGAATTATCCTTTTGTAGTTGTACAAATCTTGAACTTGTAAATACCAATGTTTACAAGAGACCTTTCTGGTCTTGTATGAAAACTTCCATGAGATTCATTCTCTTTTTTTTTTTTTTTTTGTTTTTTTTAATAAATCCATATGCTTTGCTTTTAGCATATGCTTGCTTTTTGCACTAATAATAACTTACCTCATTCCTGTGTTTGTAATCACTTGTGTTGCTTCCATAATGTTTCTGTAAAACTTCAATCTGAAAATTTTAACCAAAGTTTAGAATACATGGTAAGCAATTTTGCACATATTATATGGCAACTTTCAACATATTTATTCCAGTTAATCTTCTTAAGTGCTTGTTTGCTTTACCAATATATTCTACCAATCAAGTTCAGTATCTCCCTTTTACTATGCATCATTTTACATTAACTAGCTAGCTGATAAAATCAACAAGCATTACTTCTAGGAATAGGTTGATCCATTCCTATGCTAAAAGAAAAAATTTGTTCACAGTAGTGAAATAAAGGTAAACATTTTAAATGCTATTTATATATCTATATGTAAGCCTGTGTTTACCAAAGTGTAGAGGAAAATGGCTGAGTTGGACAAGGTCACTAGGTGAATAGATTGAGGCACTTAAATAAGATTTATTTTAAAATAAAATCTAAATTATTTACTGTGCAATGAAGTTTATACTTTGCACTTTAATTTTGCCCCAAATGCCAAAAGACTATACATCAAGGTAGAATTTCTTGCCTCTTCCAGTTAAATTTGTCTTAAGAGCGTTTGTAAATATAGAAACTAAAACAAATTATGTGCCTGGTTTGGTGGGAGAAGTATCACTAAAATATTAGGGATTTAACAGCTCAAGTATCCCAGAGCAGATTTAATAGCCAAGTTTTGGCTGCCCTGAAAATCAGGGTTATAACGGAAGTGCTGGTACAGCCTTAATTATCGCAACGCATCACACGCCACAATAGCATATGAGAAGTGCTGGGGACCATAAATCACTCTGATAGTGTTAATTGTGGCACAGGAGTAATACATGTGGTTTGACTCCAGAGGAAAACCGTGTGATAATAACAGATATCCCAGATTCACTTTAAACAGTGTTTATAGTATGAATGTATAGGACTTTTCCTGAAGTTAACTGGCTTTAAGATATTTGTGTTTTAATGGTCCATTTTGTCAGGTATGATCTCACTACCAATACTGTCTGATAACTCAAATATCATACACACGAACTGTTAACTAGAAGAGTAGAACTTGGTTTTTCTTATTAGTACTGTGAAAGAAGCCTTTAGAGAAAACATTTGTGGCTTTGATTTTGTTGGTTGATAGCTGTGATTGTAGAGTCGTTATTTAAGAATAAAACCTGTTGGGTATGTCTGGGTGGAGTTTTTTTGCACTTGGTTTCACCTGCTTTGCACAATTTCTTTTTCAGTGGGTATGTCACAACTACCAAAGGGTAAAACTGTGGCGTTTTCAATGAAAGTGTAATTTCCTTGTAAGTGTGCTTTCTTCAGCTGACTTGACATAAGATGTCACTTTCTCTTTTTGTCCAAGTTGGGTGATGTTGAATAGTGACCATAAGCAAACCTTCAGTTCCTCACAGTTTTACTTTAACCTGAAATTGTGGTACACACTGTAAAATACACTTTGTGGTCTGTTTTTAGAACTGTATTTATAATGTCTAAATCCCACCTGTTTGCCTATCAACTAGATATCAGACAAATATTGATTGTTCAGTTTTAAATTTGTTTAGAAGACTGTTGACACCAGCTCTTTGAGAATTCGTGTTATACATTTATTTCAGATACTGCTAAAGGAGATGTAACAGAAACTGAAATCTATCAGATGACAGTATCCATATTGTAGAAATGTCTAGGTTTACTAAACTCCTTAGGGAGGTTGTGACTGTGTAAGTATAGGACAGTCGTGCCACTTATGGCAGACACTGCTACAGCTTCACCTTAAGAATGTTCTTGTGAAAGTGGAAATGAAATGAACAATAACCTATACTTTGTGTTTTCAAAGTAATTATAGCAATATCTTTTGAATGTAGTTTGGAGTAGAGCACATGATCATGCCATAAACTCTGAAGATATAATAAGTATTACTGTTGTTATCTGATATTTCAGGATAGCGAATTTGACGTGAACTTAGTCTTACAGCCTGTTACTTAATGACCTCTACAAGGAAACTGACATTTTGTACAATTGAAGTTGATTAGTCTTATTTCAGAGCATTGTTTGTTCTTTGTAATAAAGTGGTTGTCCTATCAAATGCATTGTAAACACCGTGTGGGGCTGTTTTTTCAAAGGTGTACGTGTACAAACTTCAAATTTCTGATACAGAGAAGAGGGTGAGTGAGTTTGTCAAGGCAGGGAAGAGGATTTAATGATAATGTAATACTATCCCTGTTTCAGGTTACTTCTTGGTTACCTCATGAGCTTTTTCCTTAGTGGAGGCTCTCCACTTTCCTTGCCCCACCTTCTCCTACAGTTGCTGTGCCCTCACCATTACTCTCACCCTTCCTTGCCTTTGTGCCATGCAGCTTGCAGGCTGTGGTCTCTGAAGTGAAATTTTGAAATTACTTCCCCTGCCTGTACACCAGCCATGCTGTTCAAAATGAGTGACAAGGAGTTTGGTGTTGCTTTGTTACAGTTTGTTAAAAACATGTGTCAGTACTTAGTGTGCTCAGAAGGCTTCTGGTAAGGACATGAATTGCATTTGTGTCCAGCTCTGCTCAAAATGTCATCATCTTGGGCAAGCTGGTGAACTTTTATGGCAGTTGACTATGGGGAACTACTGAGGAAACAAGCAGTACGTGTGGCCAGAAGCAGGGGAGCAGAGACAAGCAAGTGAACTGGAAGGTCTGGATTGTTTCTAGACCTCCTTAAGAGACTTCATACAAGAAACTGCTAAAAGCTGTCTGCTCCAGATTTATTCCTTCCTTGTGTTCCTAGCTATTGTAATAACTGTTGTTATTATTTTGTTATTTGTGATCCTTGCATTAGTGGAAAACAAATGGGAAAACCTAAACAATCAGTGAAGAATTCCCTCATGCTGTTTTCTTTCTGTTAATAAGATTCTCAGAGTAGGACTTATTTTCTCTTGAAGGCAAATTTGAATTTGCTGTATGAATTTATCTTAAAAACAACTCAGGCTTATTTTTCTTTATGGCATTAGCTGGTCCCCTGCGTATTTTTATATTTTCTAATGAGCTAAACATCAGGGGTTTTATTCTGTGGCTTCCAGTTCTGACACTGAAGCATTTCCAGATTCCCAGGGCAGGGGTGGAGCACTGACTGCTGGCACTGTGTGCAGTGAGCGTGTTCCTCCTCCTGTTCGTAGCTGTGAAATCTTCCTTTTGGTGGTGTTTTGGACTGATCTGGACGTGGAGATCTCCTTTATTTATCCAGAAGTTAGCTGAAAGGTATCAGGACGATGAGCTTAAAATGAATTCTCTTGTTCCATGAATGAGTCTGGAGGATACTGCATCTCCAGCACTGCCCCCAGAGAGGGGAAACCCCCAGGGCGTGCTTGGGAGGCAGGTGGGGGTAGGTTGGGCATCCAGCCAGATCATAGAATCTGTGTCTTGCACCTGCAGCCCCCTGGAGGGAGGATGGCAGGAAGGCCCAAGAGATCTCTGTAAGCTTGTGGGCCCGTTTGTCTAACTCCATCCTTATGTGCCTAAAGGTATCTGGTAAAAATCTGGCATCTATAAAGCTGCTAAATGAAGCCTTGGTCTGTTCCCTAAATCCTTCAAAAGCCTGAAGCACTTTACGGTACTTGTTGGACTCACAGCCCTGACAGTAACAACAAAAATGTCTACCAAACTGGGGCTGGGCATAGTTTGCTGTCATTGTTTTTTTTTCAAGGGGGTTCTTGCCTCTCACAAGCATCTGCTTTTAATATATGACATAATTGCTAAGTTGGTACAGCAGCTCCTTAAAATGAAAACTAAGGCTTGGATGTGGTATCTTCAAAGAGAAAAAGAGATGAAGCGTTTCAGTGTGTCCTGGTGTTCAGAGAGTTATTTCTGTATCTGTTTAAATTACAAAATATTGTTATCCACACATGGAAGTTATCAATATAGTTATTTCCAAGTGATTCTTAAAAGAGGCACACTTGGTATAATGCCATTTTAGAAGGTTCAACGGTAATATTTCCTTTGTTTTGTTTGCATCCTCTTTTTTTGTCTGCATTCACTCATTTAAATGTTTATTGTCTAGGACTCTTAACTGCCTTTTAGAGTAGCCATCACTCTCTTACGTGCAGTGCTGATAGTTCTCCTTTAACAAAAAGTTATTTAGTACAAGTAGCACCTTGCAACTTTGGGATATTAAGAAATATCCCAAATTTTCCTTTTTAGTAGCAGCTTTGCAATTATTTCTTCATTGTACTTTGCCTGACTAGAGAAGAGACTTTTATGTTGACCTTAAATGCTGTCTGCTCCATAAGGAAAATGGAGTCTGGGAGCAACTCTCTGAAATAACTGTCTTGAAAAAAAAAGGCTTGAAATATCAATGTAATAGTTTGAGTTTTCACCTATTTATGTTACAGCATAAATGTTTTAGTGTAAATGCAGGATATTTATGTAGTTATTATTGAAAGATTACCAAAGAAAGTTAGGAAGATGAAGTTGCTGTAGAAAAGTACTGCTGAGTCATCTGAAGCAATGTGGGAGCTGTCAAGCCAGACAAAATGGCCATTTATTGTTATTATTTCTTTTTCTGATGGGTACAGAACTTGATCCCACTGCATCCACCCCAGAGACATTTGGGATGAGTTTCAGCTGCTTGGCTTGTGAAATGTGGCTGTTGCTCATGGTTTTCAATGGAGTGAGAGTGGACTCATCCTCTGATGCAACACTCCCCAGGCCCTTTTTTCTCATCACAAAGTGATGGAGCCTGTTTCCCTGTAGCAGAAATGTTCTCCAGCTGGCTGGAGGTGAGATTTTTGGATCCTTTCCTTCTCCCTCAGTGCTTAGCCTTTCCTGTTAGCTGGCTCTGGGCATCTCCCTGCTCATCAGGTTGCTTTTCCTGGTATGTTACATTACACAGGGAACTTGGGTGTCTGGCTGGCTTTGGATTTCATGGCTGGGGCCAAGGAGTTGGATGCTGCAGAAACAAACCTGTGCATCCCAGCACCCTTTATCTGTGCTGTGTTGCTCTCAACAGTGATGGGACATAAGCTTTTCTGGGGTTGACTGTCTTCCCACAGGGTGCAGAGAGAAGTGAAAATATTATATATTCCTCCTAATTTGCTGTTGCATAAAATGGTGGCCATTCTCTAGCTGCAGCTGTATTTTGAGTGACACAGCACTTACACCTGAACTGTGAGTCTCAGGTGTGCTGTTGGGAGGTGGTTTTATTTGCTGTTCATGTTACTGTGTGGGCTGTGCCAGATTAAGTGTAAGGCACACACAGATCAGATTAGCAGCCCCAAGGATGCCCCTCTGCCCAGCAGATTTAAACCCTCAATAGTTTTCTTTCATACAAACACAAATCAGGTGCCATTGCTCCCGATAAACAGATCCCCTGGCCGACTGTGCTGCAGTAAAATATTCCAGGAAATGACCCTGGAAATTTGCCTGGAAGATTTCTTACACAAGGGTAGCCGACTCAGTCTGAGCTGCTGTGCACAGCCTCACCTCTGGCCCTGCCTCCACAGCCATCCTTGGAGACTCTGATTTAATAAACTCTGCAGCTGGCACCAATTTGGAGACCATTGTGCACAGGAGCAAACTGCCCTCACTCCCAAGAGCACGTGGCCTTGGATGTCACCACAAGCTGAACTGGCAGTTTCCAGAGAGCTTCCCATTAAACTTTTACATACCCAGGGTCAGAGGTGACGTTGCATTCCATTATCATCCCACTTTCACAAATCAATAGGTAAATGGATCAATATTTGGTTGCTTGAATGTATTTTTTTCAGCCTTTGAAAGGACAAAAGTGTGAATTATTTTGCCAGAACAGCATATCTGATTTTTGAAGAGGAGAAATTGGTTTGTATTTTCAACAAGGTATATCTTAAAGAGTACCACATCCAAAAGGCATCCTACCGCTGCTCTTTCCACCAAACCAGTCTGACAGGAGAACAGTAAGAACCATGGTCCACATTATCAATATTTAACTTCTTCCTCTAGGGCTGCTTGGGCCCTGTATAAAATATAGTTTTCCTATAGTGTTATTAATCTTAGAATCTACATACAGGGGTGTGGTTTTTTCATCTATAGGCACAAGAAAATTCACTTCAAATTTAGGTGAAAATCTTCCTTTCTTTTACTTTACTTGGTACAAATCAAAACTGAAAAACTCAAGCCTGCACCATTTGGGAGTACAGTGACTTAAAAGCAAGTTGTCTTATTGCTGTAAATGTAACTGAAGCAGCGAGCCTACGTGACAACTAGAACATTAATCACATTCAGAGCTCTGCAAAATGAGGAACATTATAGCTGTAAGCAAGGCTGCTGCCAAATCTTATCATGACAGCAAGGTGCTGGGGAAAATACTAGCCCTTGGCTCTCCCCCTTGCTTTGCACTGAGGAATCTCCTCTGTGTGTGCAGTTGCCCATATGCTTCCTCTCCTGCCAAAGGCAAGAGAGAAATCACCTATATATGCTTGCAACATCTTAATGAGCATCATCCTGAAACTGCAATAGGGATCATCTACCAATCTGACATGATTCACAGCATATCGGGGTGCAGTTCAAGGAGGACAGCTATCTGAAGTACAGCCCACATAATTCAGGCTGATTTTTACCTACAGGCAGATAAGCATGGGTCAGTGGATATTTAGAATGTACCACCTCATGCCAGGACTCCATCTGTGTTCTGGCTACATCATCCAGCCACATATTTTAGCATTCAGTAGAGATCAGAAGAGAGGAATAAATAAAATAGTAAAACAGTGCATATGTACATCAACAAAACTGGTAAAGGCAGAGCCTCAGCTCCCATTAAGCCTGTAATGAAAAGGGGATGTAGAAGAGCACCACCTCAATTAGCTTTTCTCATAACTGCAGTTTGACCAGAGATAACAGCAATTCTGTGCTTTTAAAGACACCACAAGCACTCTATAAAGAAATGTCAGAAGGATCAAGTTACACAGAAATTCATTTTAAAAAAATCACTGTGGTAAAATTTGCTTGTGTCATGAAAAGACACCTAAAAAAAAGTCACTGTGCTTGGAAACAGATCTTTGAACATCACTGCTGTTGCAAGCAGCCTTTCTCCAAGTCTCAGCACAGGCTGCCACAGCTGTCTCGAGCACAAGCTCAATTTGGGGTTATGTCAGTTCAAACAAAACATTCAGAAAACCAAACACAGCAGTTTTGTAGGAACACATGGGATGCAGCAGGAATGGTCATTCTTGCTTTGGGTCTAAGCTACTTGTAAACTTGGAATACTTAAAAAGTGAGAACATGCATCAGTTGTTAAACAAAACTAAAGGCTCTGCAGTTGTGCTACTCCTAATATAAATTAGGCAAGTATTTTTTCAGACTTTATTAGAATGGTTTCAAAGAGAGATGGAACAAAGTGTTGCACTATTACTTCTGTTTATGCAGTTTCAGAAGTGAATGAGCAAGTTGGTTGCAGTTTTGTGCCTGGACCTCAGGGGGTGAGGAAGAGAAGAAAGAAAAAAGAAAAACGCTCCTTTGCTCACATGATGGTGTATAAACCACAAACTCAAAATACTCTAACCTAAACTCACAGAAGAGGGGGCAGACTGAAAAATGTTGTTTGTTTCAAGCAAATGTGTGGAGCAGGATGACCTCAGCCCCCCTCCTGCACTTCCAACTGCCAAATCTCTCTTAGCTTCTCCCTGGCTGGTATCACAACTTTCTTCCATTGCAAATCTGGGAACATCAAGAACAGGGTATGCTGCCCTGAAATAAATGGAATACAAACAGAAGGGGCTCATGTAGGGATTGTGTTATTCATTTTTACATTTAATGAAAAACTCCATTTGTTCAGTCATAGCTGCTGAAGAATGACAGGCTGCCACAAAACCCAGAACATCCGTCCAGACTGCCACAGAATACACTGGATCACCTCCAGAGGCTCTGCCAGCATGATGCTGACATGTAAGAAACGCTGTTTAAATCTGCACATACATAAAATTTTTGTTTAGCAAAGAACTGCCTATTTCAGGCTTCCAGGATGTCTTAGTTTAAGCTATTTTCCCAATACTGAACTGTTACTTTTTTTTTTTTACTTTTTTTTTTCTTTTTTTTTTCAGAAAAGACAAAACCAGCAAGAAATTATATGGCAACAGTTGCAAGGTGCGGTTTGCTTAAATTAATGACACGTAGGTGGAAAGATAATTATTATATTACATTGCAGTCCACTGCAAACAGTAAAAATATCAAAGGTCCCAAAATTCAGTCTGAGTAAGATATATTACTGAAACCCCCACCATTACCCTAACAGGCTAAGACATGGCAACAAAATTACCCACCCAATTATTAAAGAAACAGAAATGTTACCAAGAACAGCTCACTAAATATACAGCACTACATTACCCAGGAAGAGTTTATTGCAAAACCAGGAAAGAGACAGCAAACTAGAAGTCTGTCTTCCATTTCAGGTTTGTATCACTTGTTCAAGTTTCAGCCACTCCTGCACGCACACACACACACACACACACACACACACACACACACACACACACACACACACACACAGAGGCAGCCTGCACACAGAGTCACTAACACATTTGAGTTCCCACAGTCTCACAGGAAACCTTAAAACATTTCAGTAAAAAGTTAAAATGAGATCTTTTACCACAAGGACTATAAAATCCCCCCTTCCCCCACTAGCCTTGGATTTCTAAGTTTTGGATTCTAAAAACCATAGATAAAAACGAAGGCAGAAAGACCACCTTAAAAATATCAAAGTAAGTTAAAGGAGAGTTAATGCAACTAAAAAAAACCTGCATCACACACAGTCAGTGCTTTCAACACTGTTGATAAGCTCTAAGCCCCTAAATGTAGTAGAGCATTCATTGGTTTTGATTAACTTTTAATTCAGAAGTTACATTAAAAAAACAGTTGTAGCAATTCTTTTGAGCTGCTCGTTTCATGAGGAAAAAGTCCCTTTCAAAATTTCAATAAATATGCTGACATGTAAAGTTAGTTGAGGTTGTCATGCAAGACAAGTTACATAACCAAGACCAACTCAATCTTTATAATAAAGGCAACTTGCATTCAAAAATGAACTTTACCCTTACAATTTAATTCAAAGGGTAAACATGAATTAACCCAGCTGTTTACCTGAATTACAAAAGTAACATGATTCAATATGAAAATAAGAAACTGTCTACAAATCTCTGACAGTAATAAATTGCAATATACAATGCATACAGGAGTTATACAGAGCAACAAACTCTTGTACAAAACAAAAATACTTTAATACCTTTAAAATCCAATTATTTTTTTTAAAATCATCATGAAAAAGATTTGAGTCAGAACTCACACCTCAATTAGTCAAGCTTCTGGTAGCTACATTACAGCTATTTAATATACAAAGAGATAAATCTCTTCACCAGTCATTAAAACTGCCTCTTCATTAGAGTTGCACAGGTTTTCCGTCTCATGTTCCCAGATAAAAAGTTTTCTTCAAAATCATGAGAACTGAATTTGTTGAACACCGGAGATCTAGAGAAAGAAAATGCAAGTTTACATTCAAATGCACCCTTTCTGAAACTGCACTGCAGCAGCAGCAGCTGTGAACTGTTGTGGTGTTGAAATGGCAGCACAGCCACCACCAAAGGACTAAATGAAATCCATTCTCATCTTTCAGAACAGAACAGCTGAATCAGTGCTTGAGTTTTAGCAGCAGAAAGGGAGAGTAGGGGATGGGATACAGTACCTGTTGATATGATGTTGTGTAGACCATAACATTCTGCTGTTGGCCATCTGTGGTTATTAAGCCTGCTGGCAACTGGTTAGCTGAAAGAAAGAGTATTTTAAAAAAGTTAGACAAGAGCTGCTGGATATACAGAGCCTTGTGTCCATTAAATAACCTTTGTGTTCCACTCCATGGCTACAGAGCCATTCATCTCCTGACAGCTACCATCCCACACTGCATATAGACACACTTGTTACCAAGTGTTATAAGTAAACAAGTTTCTTCCCATTACGAAGAAACACTTAGGAAACAAAATTCAACTTACTTTTAGGTTGTCTGATGCAAATTTAAGACAGCACCTTGTTTTTGCCCTGCACATGTCTGAAGCAGAACATACCCAGCTGTACCCTGGCAAATGGAGCGGAGTGGTCATCCTGACCACTGAAAAAGCAATCTCCAGCATTTGATATCCCAAGAAACGTGGGAAATTCAATTGGGTTTGGTTAGCACTTGAACATACCCATGTGTGAGGAACTCAATGAAATGGTTATGCTGCTTTATAAAACAGAACCCATCAGGAACTCCATAATATGGAAGCCTCCTGGGAGGCAGCAGAGATGAACAGAGACAGGCAATGGCAGAAAATAAAAGGCACTGCCAGAGCCTGACGTTACACTGGTTGACTTCGGCATGTCCTTCAGGGCATGCACAAGAGCTCTGAATTTCACACAGGAGAGAGGAGGCCAACAAAAAGAGTAAAAAGTACTTTTGAAATACAGAGAGAAGACATGGGGAGCGATGCTATAACATAAACCTTCACAATAACATGTACACTGAGCTCTGTGACAGAGTAGGTATGTTACAACTGCTACTTGGCAGCAATGTAGCAGAACTCTTAAACTGTAAGTTGAGTCACTGTAACATAACATTTTCCTCTAGGATGCAAACAATGGGGCTTTGTTTTCAGTCATTAAGTATAGACAAGATCTATAACCAACAAAAAATTTTGAAAACACAGTATAATCCTTAACAGTTTTCATTTGAAAGCTGACACTTGATGGCTTTGTAATTGGATTTTTGGTTGGTTGGGGGCTTTGTAGCTTTTTTTTTTTTTATTTCCTCCTTGGTTGTACAAATTTTCAGTTACTTCAGTTGCAAGTTAAGAGATGCATTAAGATCACAGTGAGAGTGGCTCTGGCAGGTCTAAAATTTACTGCCCTTCAATCTGCATGTTTCACATCCAACACAGCTTAATGGCAAGACTCTGACCCAGCCTTGATGTGAGGCTAAAACAAATAAGTTGAGGGTTGTGCCACAGCAGCACAGCAGTCACTGCTACTGCTGCAGTGAGACCATCATTCTGGACAGATCTGTAGCTGCCCCTCTGGAGAGAAATACCTGCAGCACTTGACATGGTCAGCTATTTCACATAAATTTTTTCTACCTTCTTCTACTACTGCAACATCTCCTTTGCATCTTGCCAGGACTTAATATTACTTTTAAAGTTGCTCTTTTCAAATCACACCAAATTGAGGTTTATTTCATAGAGTACTCTGAGGCTCTTAAGCCTGAGATATTTGAACAAGAGCTAGGAGCAGCCCTTCAGCCTTCTGAAGCTTAACAGATCACATCAAATCTGGGAAGGGGACAGAGGATCCATAGAGTAAGTTGATTTCTTGATTCCAGTTTCTATTTTCTGGTGGGCATTGTACTCGGGCTAAGCAGCCCATGAGCATCAAGAGGAGAAACTTTTTGTGAATTTGCCTCTTTGCCCTATAAAACAAGACAGTGGACACAGACACAATGAGAAGTTTCCAGCTACATATTCCCCCTCAATTCCTGAACAGCAGTTTAGATGCTTGAAGCGAAAATCAGAATATACGCAAATACAAATCAGTATTTACATGAAATAAACCTTTTAGAACAATTTCTATATATTGATTCAACACTTCCAAACTGGACAGACTCCAAACAGCTGCAAAGTAGAAACCATTAGCAACATACCCAAGGTAAAACAAGTAGGGCCCATAGTTGTGATAGTCCCTTACTACTTCAGAACAAGCAGAGCTATTACCTATGAGTGACTACAGATAAGATTTTACTATTTGCATTGCCTAATCTTTAATTATAAAATTAAAAGGGTCATGTTAAAAAAAAATAAAGCTTTCTATAAGTCCACTGCAATATTTAAATTTTGATTCTTAGTTTTGAGCCAGTTTTACAAGCTTATCTTCCAGGCTGGAAGAGACCTGAAGAATCTGTATTAGGTATCCAAAGTCATCAAACTGGGAGCAAAGTGTGTTTCTGACCCTGAATAGGTCATTTTGGTCCTCAGGCTTTGAATTTTTACTAGTTCAGCAGTGACTTTAAACAGAATATTTATCAGATACTTGAAAAACTAAATCTTATCAGTAGATATGACTAGAGCTGTGCTTCCTAATTCTTCTTGTATCAGCTTCAACATTACCAGCCCCTAACATTTGAAAGCCAAGGTAAAGACTACATGCAGGAATCCCACATCAACAAAACCAGTGCAAATCCCTACAACTGTCAGGCTTTAATTCACAGTATAAGAAAGAAGAACTACAGTGAATTCACATGATGCTCCTTGCCCTATACCTTTTATTTGCCAATCTGTGTATTCTTTCAAATGTAAGAAATACTAAGTATTTTAGAATTATATGAAGATGACGTTCTTCTCTGCCTCATTCTCAAAGATGAGCTCCTCAAAACCTCAAGTCACTTTTTTCCCCCCACAGTCTTGCAAGCAGAACGAATGTGGCCTAAACATGTAGCTGCTAGGGAAAAAGAAAAAAAAAAAAAAGAAAGTGTAGAGAAAAATACTAGCAGTAATATATGCATTTAAAAATCTTCCACAGTTGATATTAGCTATTACTGGAGTGTTATCATTTACCACTATATGACTTCTGACCAAAACCCTACTCAATGGTAGGAGTTTATCTCAGCACAGGTTATCCTCCAGATATCTCAAACAAAAATCTCAATGGATTACACACATAACATGTGGCCAGTCCAGGATATATTCCTCAAGTAAGAATTCTGATATCTAAAGGAACTGCTGATATCTAAAGGAAAGCTGTAGTAATAATATAATAAATTAAAAATTATTACTTACTAAATGCTTCCTCTGTGAGCTCCTCACTTAGACCGTCTCCAGTTGTAACTGTTCCCGCAATTCCCTTTTCTCCTTTCATTGCCTACAGAGAGAGATAGCACAAAAAAACAACAACAAAAAAAAAAAGCTTGAGATTTTTTCAAAGCCCCATGAGCTCTAGCCAACATTTGGAACTTGCAGAAGAGTCACTGTGCAGCAACTGGAGCTTGGATTTGATAACATGCATACTACAAGTGTCTTTCATCTTAGCCATACTCCTGAAACCAAAACTTGACAAACTAGGACTATGTAGTTCTAAGAAAGGCTTTTCACCTTCTGCAGAAAGCCAAAGATCTGTGGTAATCCAAACAGAGCTGTTAAGAGCATTTACAAGAAATCACAGAATCTCAGAACTACCAAGAATGCGCAACATTTGCTTACCAACCACACACAGGCGCCATCATCATACAACTAAGAACTGACATTTAAAACCAAGATATTGAATTTCTCTTCCCACGTCAAGGAGTACAGCCAGAAAGGCTATTGGCACAGAAAGCCAAGGCCTCCAGTCATCTGCATGCGGGTTTACAAGGATGAAGTTCAATGCTTTATGCTATTACATAAAAACAGCTAAGAAAATAATATGGGCATAAAACGTATTCTCTGCAAGTGCTTGCTGCAGACTAAATACTCAGTTACAAAACAGAAATATTTCATTGTATATGGTACCCTGAAGACACTCTAGCTGGAATGGAGATTTAAAACTGATGAGCAAAGCTATCTGATTCCCCCATCCAATTAAAACCCAATCCAACTAGTCTGCTACCACAGCATATATAATCTGCAAAAACAGTCAATTAAGAATGAAAGTAGCATAGACCCACTTCAGACTTCTTCAGTGGTACTGAAACTAGCTAGGCAATATTTGCATTTTTAATTAAAGCACATACAGCACTATCACAGCATGTGCAACTGCTACACAGCACTGGAAAAAGACAGTACACAGCAGTACTTCAACTTTTAGATTACCCCTCCTGTTACTCAGTTATCACAGTAAATGACCTTCTGGGAAGGGGAAGCTTTAAGTGCTGTCAGCAAATCAAATATCATTAGCGAGTCTGACCCCATTAATTAAAAAAACCTTAGGTCTACAAAACAAAGTCTGAAGAGCATACTCATCTATAGCAATGCCAATTTAGACGGGGGAGGCAGAACAGAACAAAACACCCAAGCAGAAGCAACTTCCTTTTTCAAAAAGTCTAAATTGCTGAAAGGAAAACACTTACTTTCTGCTAGAGAAGGGATAAATTAAACTACTATGTATCAAAAGCAAACGAGGGACAGGCTAAAAAAAAATAATTAAAAAACCCATTGAAGCAGATAGGTTTCCATGTGAATCATTATTCTAGCATGAGAAAAACAATTTTTCTTTTGCAGATCTGAAGTCCAGACAAACAAAAGGCATTAGGCTACTTCCACAGAGGATGTAGACAAGCACAGCTTTATTGACTGAATCCAAAGAGCAAATCCAACATTCTTAATAGGCACCTTTAAAGAACAGAGCAATTTACTACCACGAATATATTAGATAATTTATTCAGTTGAAAGCTTTAACTACTCTGAATCAGCAAGTCTAATCAAAATGCTTACTTCCTCCTTTTTCTCTTGATATCCTCTGAATGCTTTTAAACATAACATTACTCCCTGCCTAGTGGCTGTGAGATACTGTGCAAGTTACCTGTTACATAATTACAATGACAGAGAGCTAAACACAACTAGGTTAAATAAGTGAGGAAATACCCAAGCATATACCAACCTCTCTGAATTTTTGGAGGTATAACTTCAAAGGTTCAACATAGCTATCAAACCCCAACGTAGACATGGCAAAGAGAATATCCTCTCCATTGATGGTCTTTCTCTTCTCTTGGTGACACCTCTCACTTGCTTCTGATGTTATAAAGCTGATGAATTCACTTACACACTCTTGTACACATTCCTTTGCATCCTTAGCAATCTAGTAAGGAAAAAGTATCATAAACTTATTAATTAAGACGCAAGATTTAAAAAACCCACCCCAAAAAACTCAGGGAATACACCAGATAATAAAGGAAACATCCCAAAACCTAATGATAATACCAATTTAGGCAACGCTGCACAGGGAATCACTGGATGTCATCACTGCTTTATGTAAGAACAGCTGCAACATGACTTTACCTATGTTTCACTATTTCAAGCAGCCTGTACAGACAACTATCAGGATCTCCTGAAGTCCTAACTATGTTCTGTACAAGCTTTTACACACAGAAGCACCTCAGTACTGCTTGCTTTGCTTACCTGTCTCTTTAAATCTGTTCATTACAATGTCATAGCCCACTACCATCTTCCTTTTAAGAGACCCAGCAGTTCCAACCCCACTGCAGTATGTTCCCACAAATTCAGCAATGACAAGTATTTTTATCCTGAACAGATTCAGGGACTAGAATATATGCCTAGCAGGAAGCCTTTCTAATGCTTTAATATTCTGGTATAAATTTTCCAAATGAGAATTCAAATGAAGAAACATATGCCCCTGGCAAGAATGAAATAAGTAAATGTGATTATTGTTTTCAGCTGGACAAAAGTAATTTTCATGACTTAAAATTACAGCAAGCATTACTCATGATTACTTGGGAAGATTTTAATAATTAAGATCCTGATTCTTCACATGAGAAGAACCTTATTTGTATTTAAAAAAAAAAGATGCAGTAATCATATGCAGAATCTTCACCAGTTCCTCTGATATTTTCAGACACATAGGGCGAGATTTTCAGAAGTCACCAGCCAGCAACTTCCTTTGCAGTTTTTCACAAAAAAACAGCCTGACTTTTCAAGATAGCTCTACATCCCATATGCTAAATTCTTGAGAAAAATCTCATCTTGATCACTAAAAATTTATGACAATATGGACTAGGGTAGAGTTTTTCACAGCAAAGTTATAAATGTAACACCCAGATCTCCAGAAAGCCCTGAACACTATGACAGTACAAGCAGATGCAAGTGAATTATGTCTTCCTTCTATTTAGAGTGATCCCAAAAAAACCCACCCCAGTTTTAGCTAGGCTGGAATTGGAATACAATAGAGAAACAGCAAGTAATAGGAGCCCTACAAAGGTTTAAGATAAACAGGTAGAACAATCCAATAATTATACAATCACCAGCTCAGCAGAATGGATTAAAAAGTTTATTCTTAGAAGTAAGAAATAAAACCAGGGTTTCAATATCTGGCCTTATCTGCTACATGGTATAAGGCAGACTTCCTAGGTCACTTTGGCATGTGGGTATGTAAAAAATCAGGGTGATGGAAGGTTAACCACTCTCTTTCCTTCAGGATGAGGATCAGATTTTTATTTCATCCAAAATGGTTCACTTATTCAAAATGTTATGCACCTCAATAAAAGCAGATTAAGTCTCTTGAGAGAATTGCATAGAAAATATTTTTAGTGATACAGGATTGTCACCAAGTCTCATCCTTTACAACAGTTTCAGAGAACACATCTTGGAAAAAGAAAGCTCTTGAAAGCCCTATGAAGAACACTGTTCTGGATGCTCTAATTATAGTGGTTACTCAAAGCTTCCAGAAACCTAACAAAAAATGAACTTGGTCTCAATTACCTCCTGCTCCTATTTTTTTTCCTTTTCTTTTATAAGGCTTTTATCCAATAAGCCAGCATCACTTGGAAAAATACACTGTTCTACCAGCTCAAGTTCACCAAAAGGAAGGAATAAAACTCATTAACACATTTTCTTTAACAGACAAGGGTATTACCTTTCCTGTTTGAGGTATGGCATTTTTCATTATTCTTGCCACATTTGCAATTGGAAGATATATATCTTGTTCTCTGAAACTCTCTTTTGAGCCATTTGTATCTTCATGATCATTCATGCTGTCCTCTGTGTCTAATGAAATAAAGAAAAGTTAACAGAAATGATATTTGATAGACAGCAGGCAATAATTAAAGTCAGTTTAAAATCTTACACTGAAGGACGAAGTCCTTTGAAAGCACAGTGCATTAACACCATCAAAATAATTAAAAAAATAGATGCAACATCAGGGTACCTTTATAAACATATAATCTTTATCTCATTATGCACAGAAATGTACATGGCTGCTGATCACCAGGCATTCTTAATGTCATGTCAAAATACAAACTGTTTCCTAGGAAGTCAATTTTTTTGTGATCACCTCAAGGTCTCGGTGCCAACATTGAAAAATCCAACCTCCACCCTTCAGAATGCAGAAAAAATGCTTTACATCTGAATACATTATGAATACAAACAACTGCAAATTCTTAGCTTGAGAAAAGATAGCAGAGAACTATACAAGAACTGGAAAGAAAAAAAAATTATATATATCTATATATATACACACAGAGAAATAGTACATTTACTATAACATTTCTTACCATCATGAGGCTGTATCACATAGTGACTGCCACCAATGTAATCTCCAGCAATTCCTAACTGAGAGGCATCTGTCGTGGAGCTATCACCATCCATCTACAACCAGAGGAAGGAAACCTTTCAGGTATGATTGTTACACTGTTAAGTACAGCTGCTACTGAAAACCAGCACATTAATCAACTTAAAACTGTTAGACCAATTTCTGCAAAGCATAGATACTTTGTCATTTGAGAACAGCATCCCCACCTTTGTTACTGAGCTTTACAGTCAGTGGAAATAGAGAAACTGTTTTGTAAGGCTTCCCCAAGAGCTCAGCCAGAGGCACAGGCTGTGCACAGAACCATTTGGTTCATGCAGCACATACACAGCAACCTTGTGTTCCCAGGAGGGCCTGACCAGAACAGGTCAAGGCATTTGTTTCTCTGAACAATGCTCAAAACCTATACCAGGGCCCTGCTCACTGAATGCTTTACCTACTTATTACCACACAGAGTGCATCCTTCACTCACCTTTACGCTCCACACAAACAGCTTTGGTCAAGCCCACTGACAAACTTCTAGCCAGACCTCAGGACCAGCTCTGCATCTTCCTCCTCCCTGAGGCACCACTCACCCCTGTGTGCCTTCTGAGTTGTTTCCCTTTGCATTCCCTGGTCCTGCCCTGCCTCACTCCTCTGGGCATCCTTCAATGCTCCTCTCTCAATGTTCTGACAGGGTGGCCAACAAGAAGACTTCTTCTTGAGGCTTTGGAGATGGGGTCACAGTCCAATAGGTAATTTGAATGCCAGGAGAAACAGGGATGCCTAAAGAGCCAGTACTGCCCTCCTTTTTACTGACAAGCTGCACACAGAGGCCCCAGGAAGGCAGAACTCGGCTGGATTCACTCGCTGTCCTACACCAACTGTACAGGTCCCTGGTGTCGTTGGAGAACAACCTTTGCCCCAAAGGGTCATGTGGTCATTGCCAGTGAGACCACACAGCTCACTTATTTCCACAAACATTAGCCTGGAGAGGGAGAGGCAGGAAGAAGCAACGTGGTGTTATTTTTATACCTACCCAGAAATATGAGCATTTAACCTCTCTCTAATCTGCACTTTGCCTGTGGCAACAAGGCTGAGTTCTGCTTTCAAACCTTCAGGCAACGTCCGGTGTTGCACTTGGCCACAGATGCACAAGTAACCCGAGCACTGCTCACATTTCAGGCAATACTACAACAGCTGGATGTAGCCTTAGAGCTGCCCAAGAGAAAAACCAACCCTTCTACGTCTTCTTTATTGTAGAGTATTACACACACAGACTTTTTTAAAGAACTACTGGTCCCTTTTGATAGGCTTTTGTAGAACAGTTTCACTTCTTACACAGCATCTCTGCCCAAAGGAAAGGTAGTGTTTTAGGCATTAGCCTTCTATGTGCCAACTTTCACATGAATTCATTTCGTCTGCATTTTGCAGATACTGTGTTGGGAGATTTAACTTTGCTTTTCAATTTTCCAAAGGATCTGCTGTTTGCTTACTCAGCTCACTGTAATGACAATGCAAGGATATCATAGTCCTGCACGTCAAGATTACCAAAACTGACATCACACAACATTAAGAGAGTTGTGTCCCTCTCTTCCTTCTGCAATTTGAAACAATTCTGCAGTCTGGTAAATCCCAAAAGCTACCTCCAAAGTTAAGTTAGGATTTTATGGCAGTCTCATTCTCAGTTTCAGCTCTCTGATCCATACCAGAATTTAACACAGGATCTCAGCAATCTTTAAGCATCGAGTTTACTCAGCCCCAGGACCATTTTAAATACCTTGATCTTTCTTTCCCCCTCCTTTTTTAGTCTCCTATGAAACATATCTTCTAAAATATTTCCTTCCTTTATGATTGCAATATTCTTCAAATTTCTCCACTGGTTTCTGCTCACCCCTCCTGCAGGCTACCCCATCTGAACCTTTATTGCCAAGACCCATCAATATCATTTGAGAAACCATCTTGCTTTCATTAGCCCAGCCCACCTTCAAAAGACAATTTCTGCTTGAATCTCCTTTAAACCTCTGCTGCATCTGCAGACAGTTTTGGCCACATTAGACTAATACATCCTCAAGGTACCATCTTTGCTTCTATTCTTTTATGTGTGCACATTTCCAGATCTACTTACAGTGTTGATTATTTCACCATTAGTGGGAATTTGTGTGAACGTTTATCAACATTATGAATCTAAAACAGTGATTAGCAAAATTGACAGGAAAAGGCTTGCAACAGAAAAAGGCAGATCTGACTCAGATAAAAAAAACAGGCACTGACAGCTTAATATCAACTGAAATTACTTCTGTCAGCATTACTTTAAGAAAGATTTTTAGCTGCCAGGACAACCTTGGGACAGGAGATTATGGACAGCATAACACCCTTCTGCATAACCAGGCCCTAATCCAGGATCACAGGATAATTCAGGTTGGAAGGGGCCTCAGGAGGTCTCTGTACTTCCACTGCTGCTCAAAGCAGGGTCAGCTCCAAGCTCAGAGCCGATTGCCCAGGGCATTACCCATCTTGAAGACCCCCACAGCCAGAGCCTGCCCAGCTACCCCATGAGCCCCCTCCACAGCCTGTCTGGCCTCACAGTGAGAAAAGGAGCCGTATCCCTGCACACCACTTCAATCCAAGTAAGTTGATGGAAGAACTTCAGCCACATTTGTCATTTAATTCAAATCTAGACCTAGGCATCTGAATATAGCAACTGTAATTAATATACCATCTAGTCACCCTACTAGTATTTCTTTGAGCCTGATGGATGACACAAACATGACCTTGCAGAAAGCTGTGGCCACTGCTATCCTGGTCATCTCATAATCAACACACTTACATGCTCATGTGCTACAGTTTTAATTTCAGATGTTCAAAACAAGTCAATCACATTATCTGATTGTCAAGCTCCGCACAAGGTCTGTAGTACACACAACAGGGCGCAGAAAACGAGAAAACACTGCTCTCAATACACTGTTGCTAATTAATCCCATTCCTTTAAACAAAGAGGCAAAAAACCCCTCCAAAGCCACAAAATACACTAAACTTTGTGTCCCTGAAGTTACTCTAGAAAGGCAACAGTCCAATGTAACATACAAACAACACCCTGCCTACACTAACTGCAGTCACTGAGAGACTAAAAGGACAACAGTTCTTATGCTGGCACGTTTAGTAGGAAGAGCTACCACTTTGGATGGAAATAGATGCTAAATTTCATGAACAGGAGATCTCCTGGGAGATCTAATCCTAAAAGGTCCAGATGGGCAAGAACTCCCCACTCAGATTTTGCTTTAACCCCTGGAGTTGTTACAACTTGCTTCAAAAACAAGTACCTGTTTGCAGACTATACGTGCCATTTGCATGGCAGTTTCAGCACACAGACACTGCAGTGTCTCTTAAAACAAGACCATTTCCTACCCCTGTGTGGCCACTGAATTGCACGAGGGAGGAGGCTTCCAACACCTGGTCTCACAGCACATACTGTGTACACCTGCAAGAAGTACTTACTACATGTTGGACATTATCCTCTGCCTCCAGTACTAGGAAAACACTGAAGCTCCTCCATGCATACACATGGACTGAATCAAGACTGAGAGCTAAGCATATCCGAAGTGACATGTCAGTCTCTAAAATGACCATGCCACTATCTGATTTTTATCAACAACCAGGAAGAGAAATCAAGGAAGTACAGGACACAACCATTTAGTGCTACACTGCAAAAAAAAAAAAAAAAAATCTGAATACAGAGCAGCAGCACAAAGTTTTCTGCTAGTGGTTTTCTGTTCAATTTTGGTTTTTTCATCTTTAATGAAAAATAATATTACTAGGAATATATAAATTACCTGATGCATAGAAATTAACCTGAGAAATACGTTAAAAGATAAACACTTCAGACATCAAAGGAAATTCAGTGATAAGATGCAAGTGAATGAACATACAGGTTTAGTCTGACATCTGGTATAAATATTTTGAAGGGTGCTTAAAAAAACATGCTCCTGTCAGCTGCCCACAACTCAGACCATTCCTATAACATGTCTATACTAAACTAATAAAATCTCAGTATCTCAAAGTAAATCTTGCATCCTGTTTAATCTTATGAGCTCCCTTAAGAGACCAGTATCTGTGGCTCAACTAAATGATAACTGAAGAAGAATGCAAGCCCAGACCTGTTAGCATTGAGGGGGCAAAAGGACTAAAGCTTAGATCAGTATAAAAGGAAAAAAAATTAAAACAAATCAAAGAAACATGATTTTTATCTTCAGAATGGGGAAGTTATCTGGCAATGATTTGCAAAACTGATCTCTTGAAGGGGAACCAAAGGCCTCTTGTGATTTAAGTACTTCATGTGGTATTTATTCACCCCGTCTCCCAAACTGCTACCCTACAAGAGGGACAGCAGAAAATTATATGCAATGAACTGAAGCACTTGACACACATTCCACACAGCTGTTTCTGCCAAAGAAGCAGGACAGAAATGATAATAAACTGTAGGTAGTAACCACATCAGTCACTGTAGATTAATTTTGCCACACCTTGTCACAAGATGTAAAGCTCTGAAGCAGTACATAACAGCACAGACACAACATGTTTTTTGAGCTTTCTGCACCCTCATCTGCTAAAAAGCAAAATTTTTCAATTGAAAATACAACTTTAGTTTCCTTTTATTTTTCAGTGACTCCTGGGGAACCTAACTCCCCACTGAATTCTCACCTGGCAGTGTCTCCTGCAGCAGGAAATGCCAGCTGGTGAATGTATTCATGAGACATTGCTCCAGCAGACACACAAAAGCATAAAGTTAAAATCCCTTAGCACATGCCTACAACACAAATACATCCTGTTCTCTCTCTCTCTCTCTCTCTCCATCTCAGGCTTCTCTAATCTCTCACAAAGTGTTTTTCCCCACAGGAGAATAACATTAGGAGAAGCAGACTGATCCTTAGAGAACCCCACAGCATCACTAAGGCTCATCAGCATTTCAGCTGTAGCAGGTTCCCTCCCTTGGACCACAAACAGGGCATTGCTATCTTTCCACCTTCCCCCTCCTCGTAAAAGCCTATCAACTTTACGTCTTATGAGCCCCAATGTCACTGGCCCAAGTCCCCTCCACATGGATCCAGCTATGCTAGAGCACATGGTGGTTCCTTCCCAGGCTGGCTAACGTCCACAAGCACAGCTCCAATACATATGGGTGGACTAACAACACATGTATTTTCACATCAAGTAGGAGTGGATCAGTGATATGGAGCAAGCAGGAGAAACCGAGTTTCCATGCATTCTCCTTTTTGGCAGCAGAAGAGAGAAGCTGGAGGGGAAAATAAACAAGATGAACAGAGGAACAGAGGCAGTTTTGTTGCTTTTGCATAAGCTGGAAGAGGGCAGCAGTGCTGAACAGACTGCACCAGCACCTCCTTCCTCCTACAACCTGACTGAAATCCCCATATTACCTTTCAGTATTAAGTTTTTGATACTTTTCTAGCAATTTTTGTGAAAAACTAAGCTGTTCTGTTTATTAAATCAGCATTCCACAAATCCTGCCTTTTTCTTTTGTAATGTTTTCTTTGGTTATGTTTATCCTTCATTGCAGTAGTACCTCAAGTGTGCCAAGAAACTTTTTCCTCTCAAGCAACAGGACAAGCAAGAGTTTCACAAAGCTACTTCAGACCAGGCCAGTATTTTCAGCCAAATTGAATTTGCTGACACTTTCTTTTATTCTACTGATGTTATTTAGCAGGCATACATATATAGTCATGTTTTGCCCTTTTTACAAGCATCCTGCCACTCAAACAGCAATTTCCAAATACTGTGTTTCTCCAAAGTACTATTGCAAAACTCAGTCAAACTCCTTTCTAAGCAAAATTTTAAAGGTAGAGTGACATTAGAGATCTGCATTTGAAAGCACCAAAGGAAGAGCCTTGCAAACCTTTTTTAAATGCCGACAAAACAAGGTATCAGACTTGAAAAATTTCAGTGTTTAATGTTACCTGTCTTCACAGTATCTTGAACAATCTTTTTTATTCCACTTCTGAATGTTGCCTCCCTTCATGTAGTTATTACCACAAATAAGAGTTAAGCTTTGAACTGCTGTAACTGTCAAATACTGAAGTGTAAAGAGTAATATCCAGTGTTCTTGACTTCTCTCAAATATAATGTCATAGCTGTAAATGCTGGCTGCCAAGGCCATAAATAATCACCCACTCAATGCAGAGCTCAAGCGACTCAGGCAGACCTCATAATGATTCAGACTGAACCATCCTGGGTGTCCTAGACAATTACAGATGGATCCTCCCTTAACATTGTAACTGTCATGCCACAGGCCACATAACCAAAGAGAAAATGAAAGCAATCACTAGCTCATTGTTTAGAAACACTATGCTAATGATTATGTATAAACACCATTTCTCCATTCCTGCAAATCCTGTGAATAATGCCTGAAGTGGCTTCTGCCATTTTGCTTTTTGCTACCATTTTGCCAAAGCTTCTTTTGAGAAAGCTGCAATTATTTTTTTTTAATTGACAATAACTTCCATCTATCAGGATGACAAGCAAAGGTTACTACATGTGACAGAATCCATTCAAAGGCTGAACCTCAAATTTCTATGTTACTCACTGCCTAAAAATGTTCAGGTCATTGTTATCAATAATTTTGCACTCCCAAAAGCAATTCAAGCACAGTAGGTAGCTTTTACATGACAGTTCTTTGCAGAACAAAATATTTTTGGTTAAGCCTTGAAGAAATTGGTAAAGCTAGATGTTGATTTTCTATTGCTGCTGTACTGCAGCAGGACCCACGAAGGGGATAAGTAATGTTATCGTTATAGCTGCAGAAACATTACCAGAACATGCCAAATTTTTTTCCAATACGACTGTCTGTGAATAACCTATACAATAACTCTTCGGGATCGCCAACTACATAATTTCCGGAGAGACAGAACAGTGGCTGGCACACACAGGTCTGCCCAAAAACACCTGCCGAACACACCCGAGTTGTGTGGACATTGATAATGGCAGGGTCCTGTCTCTCCCCGGCCTGCCACGTGTGTTTCAGGACAAGCGTCGATGCCACCCGGCTGTGTCTGTGCCAGTGCCAGCCGATCGATCCCGCTTCCCGATTTCATGCCCTTCAATGATGCAAACGCAGCCAGCGCAGGGGCACGGGGGGGAATCTTCCCACCTATACCCACAGCCTCCAAGCCTTCTCGCATCTGTTCGATAGGCAACTCGTCTGTCGTGACCCCTTGTTTACAAATCGAACAAGACGAGAGTCCGCAGTTAATCAGCAACTTTATTGTTGGTCACCTTGGATGTGACTCCCGCGCTGGCCGCACCTGCGGGGCCGAGGGGCCGCTCACCCGCACTGCCCGGGCCCCCCGCAGCCAGCCCGGCCTCGTATTCCCGCCCGCACCGCCACCCGGGTTACTCGCACCACATCCCGGGGCCTCGCCCTCCGCTCCTTATCCCTGCAAAACGCCGCCAAACCTTCCAGGAAATTTC
>NW_021940682.1:12341232-12430952 GCF_001715985.3 Manacus vitellinus
GGCTGTCCCCACCAGAAGGGCTCAGTCCGGCAGGGCTGCTGCTGGTGGCGGTGCTTGTGTAGCACGGTCTCTGACCAGGCGCAGCTCTTCCCCGGGGCCGCGGTATCACAGGATCAAAGAATGGGTCAGGTTGGAAGGGACCACAGTGGGTCTTCTGGTCCAGCCTCCCAGCACAAGACAGGGTCATCCTGGAGCACAGTGCACAGGTTTGCAGCCAGATGGTTCTGGAATACCTCCAGCAAGGAAGACTTCACAGCCTCTCTGGGCAACCTGTTCCAGTGCACGGTCACCTTCACAGTAAAGAAGTTCTTCCTCATATTCAGGTGGAACTTCCTGTGCATCAGTTTCTATCCATTGCCTCTTGTCCCTTGGCACCACTGAGAGGAGCCTGGCTCCATTCTCTTGACATCCTCCCTTCAGATACTGATAGACACTGATGAGGGCCCCTTTGCAATTGTCTGTTCTCAAGGCTGAACAGGCCCAGCTGCCCCAGCCTTTCCTTGTAAGAGAGATGCTCCTGTCCCCCAGTCATCCTCAATGCCCTGGGAGGTGGGGACCAGGGGAAAGAGTGCCCTTCCAGGCAATGTCCTGCTCACCTTGTCCCTGTCCTCACCCCTCATCACCTCAGTGGACAGTGCCTGCTGTTACCGGGGCAGACAAGGTTTTTATAGAGGTTTCTTGCTCTATTCCAACCTGTGTCGAGCTTCATCAGTTGAGAGGAGAACAGGTTACATCCCCCAGTGACTTCCTACATTTTGCACAGCCTTCATCAGAGGCTGATGAAGAGGAGTAGGTCGATGAAGGAGAAAGATGGCTCCTGGGATCCCAGTCCGACAAAGCTTTTGGTGGGACAGAACCTTGGGGGAGGGATCTGTGGGTCTGTGTTACCCCTTCCCTCTACAGAAGTAAAATCTCACTGCAGACCTGAAAAGATCATTTCCCTCTGGTGATATAGGGCCTAAAGAGCACGTTTTCCTTCCGCTTTTAAGCTTTGTTCTGAAGAAATACGGGCTGCTGAGTGAAGATGATAGTTGGACTGACTTCTCCACTGAGATTTATAAACCTCTCTTATGAAACATTTATATGAAACACTTCATAATCCACCAGTCCTGCCAATTTACCAGAATTGGAAAGAAGGATTTTCCTTCTAGGTGAAGGCAGCCAAAGACATTCCACACATCTGCCATCAACACATGTACATGCAATCTCCACAACAGAGGTAACAAGAATATTTTTGTTTTGTGCAGTTCTTCATAACCTGTAGTCGTTTTTCATTACATGAGGTTCTTAAGTATTTTAACTAAACTAGTGTGAAACTTGTGTTTCACAATAACCTCTGCTAGCATCCTCCTCTGATAAATACAGTACACTCCTTTCCTTGCTTTCTTCTGGTATTGGGATTTAAACACAGAAAAACTCAATAAAGTTTACACATTTCCACATGGTTTCACATAACAACATTAGTTTCATGTGTTTTGGTATATCACAAAGATTTAGATACACTCATCATCCATGTATTCAGATTTTTGAGTTTTGAGTTTAAACTGAAACATCAAGTGAGAAGAATTTTTCGTGACCACAGGTTTTTACTGCAAATGCTATTATGCAGCTTGATTCTGCCTCCTAGGTACCATAAGCAGTAATAAGTTATTTTTTTTTTAAATGGCCAGAAGATGTCAAGTAATGCAAGAACACTAAGTCTGGGGCCTTGGGGAATGTATTTTCCCCTTTATCTATTTTATAGCTTTTGCTCACTAAATGCAATACCATGATGATACTATTCATCTTACTGTGGAGTCTTAAGATCTTTGGATGAATTCTGTCACGTCAGCTCAGAATTTCACAAGTGAGTAGAAAGATGAACACTGACCAGTGTGCAGGTTCTTCAGGGCACAGAGCAGACAATGCCCTTTTTTCGAACCACTAGTCAATATTTTGAATCTCCTTGATAACACGGCCCTCAAATCTTTCAAACTTGAAACAAAAATATTGTTTCTCCCATGGTGTTTTTGCTGAAATTTATCAATGTTGTTTTGATGGAAAAACTACTTATCCACTTGTTTTACTCAGTGCTTTTCTTTAGGACAGCACAGTAGGAACAAGCGTTCACTGTTTTTGGAGTCAGAACAGCAGTCAGTGGTTAAACTTCTCAGCCATCTGGGGCCAGGGAGTCCAAGCCAGGATTTCCCTTCACATACATTTTATTTTGTGTTCCTCCATAAGTAACAGTTTCTGTCACACATTTATCACTCATTCTTTAATTGGATTATTGTTTTATTCCTATGCTAAGTAAATTCTCAAACTCCATATTTCATGAGGTCATGACCTGTTTCCTGAGACTGTCATTTTGTGTCTGAAATTTTCAGTAAGGAAATGAAAATCTTCAGATATCTTCTGTTCTATTTAGTAGATGTTAGCTAAGAAAGCTGTCAAAGGTGAGCAAGTATGCTTCTTTAAACAAGAACAGATATATCAGCTTGCTTCAGAATGTGCCTTCCTTGTGCTCTGGCCTCTGTGATTTGGAAAAGTATGTGTTTGAAATGAGAAATTACAATTTTTGTAGAAATAGCAGTGGATGTGTGTGTGTGTGTGTGTGTGTGTGTTATTCTTCTAACATTCTCCAGAGTTCTCAAAACTGTGAAATTCTTAGTGTAACAGATTGGAAATAGGTCTGTCCTAAAACTATGAACTCCATGGTGCTTCAGGATCTTATATTCATTCTTGATAGTGATCTTTCTAATGCTTGTTATCATCCCTGCTTTTTTTTTTTTTATGGAGTTCTTATTTATATTAGACAATTCTTATTAAAAAATACTTGAAAGCTGCTACAGAGCCAAGCAATGCTATGTGAAAAAGACTGAATGCAGAAATCCAGAAGAAATTATCCACAGGTAATTAACCAAGTCACAGTAGGATGAGACCAGATGGAATTAAATCAATTTCAAGATATTTTTATTTTTCCAAGGATCAGTATCTTTCTGTGGTGTTGAAAAATTCTTCAGCTACATAAGGGTGCCTTCCTTTTAGATAGTATTCCCCCTTTAGCACTAAAATTCCTGCTACCCTTGGAAGGAAGTGGTTGCTCAGGTGACCTTCGTATTGTGCCACCCCAGAGCTGTGAAGAGGAGTCATGAACAGGGCCTGCACTGTGACAGTGCACCTGAGAGGCAGACCTATAAGAGTAGTCAGCTTTAACACCCACACCATGAGGGCCAAAGGATGTGTTTATTCACAGCAGACTGGTACCCAGCCAAAGAGGGGGCTGGGCAGGTGCAATTCTGAAATTACTACATCCCATTTAGAAAGTGTGGTCCAAAGAGTGAGGTGCAAGCTTGGATTCAGTTCCCAGGTCTACCACATGCTTCTTGTATGACTTTGGGCAAAGGACTGTAAATCCAAGCCATCAGATTTCAACAGAGAGGTGTTTAAATACCCGTGAAAGTCTGAATTTTAGTGATATTGTGCCTCCATTCCCCATCTGCTGAATCAGTAGCAGTATCACTTTCCTACCTTGAGCTGAACTGTGAATGGCTTAGATACTGGGAAAGCAAGAGAGGTAAGAGGAAAGAAATGACAAGTGGAGCCACTTCCCGAGCTCCTGTATGCAATCCCTTAGAAGAACTGAACTCATTTTTGAGCCTTTTCCTCACTACTACTTAACTTCTAGCCTTTCTTTCACAGGATGCACAGAAATGCAGCATGTTGACACATATTCCACTTAGTAAATCTGATTAAAATTGACCAACATTTCAAAAATTACTGGGGGGAGGTAAGGCACGTAGCTGCTGCATAAATGCCTAAGTCTTGTTCCTTTAGAGAAAAGGAAAACCAACTTGTTGTTTTCACCACAGGAACAGGTAGTTAAGCAAGTCAATATAAATATATCGCTGGAAGTGTAGCTGTGCTAGTTAATCTCAACCTGGTGGGGTTAAATGTGGCTGGCAGCAATCCCTTTGAAAGGTACCCAGAGCAGAACTGACTTGTAATCAGGTAATTTATATGTTAAAACATGTCTCAAACATCAAATATAAACATTCCACAAGAGCAACAGAGAACTTCAAAGTACACGTTCAAGATGTTGGTCCGGACAGAACCATTTGAAGGACTAGAAGAGATTTTGACAGAACCCTCTAACGTGTCTATGAGTAATACAGCAACAGGTGGAGGTAAAACTATAACAATATCTCCTCTGTTTTGTTTTCAGCAGAGCAATGACAGAGTTTTGAGATGCAATCTGAGAAGAACTTGCTTTGCAACTGTGCCATTACAGCCTCCTGGATAAAACCATTTGCATTGGTTTTGGCTCTTTTCAAAGCACAGGAGAAAAAAAATCAATGCTCAATTTAAATAGCAAAGGATGAAACCATTTAGCTTTTCAAACCTTATGACAAGTAATATAAAGTATAAAATGGAAGGGCTAAGTAGCTCTGGTAAAACTTTATTTTTTTGTAGCTAAATTTATCACACATTTCCCAAGTGTCATTCACGTGGGTTTGTTTGATATCCTTGGCATTCAACTGCATTCTATGGATATTTTTTGGATTTTCTCCCTGTTATCAGCTACATGTGGGATTGAAATTTCTTAGTAGAACAAGTATGGTGAAAGATACCTTTTTTAATTCTACTGTGCAAGAGGACAAGCTGCTTAATGGTTATGCAGTGAAACCCTACATCTCCCAGGGGTGGGGATTCTGGCTTCCATTACGTCTCTGTTTTGGGTACTGCAGAGGGAGCTCAGAAGGCAGCTCAGATGAAGATGGAAAGTGAGGAAATGTGGGCTATTGCTCAGTCCAGTTCCGATGGCAAAGTTAGAGTTACAAAAACCCAGAGGCTGTTGGCCCTGACATAGTGGACTTAGGGAGTACAGACTCTGGAGGGCTACAGAACTAGATTTTGCTCTGTATCATGAAAATTTATCTTTATAAAGCCCATATTCTCACACTGTGTCCATATGGCTGATTTGCAAAATAGGTAATAGGTTGATCTCTTCTTTTTGCTTGGCACATGTCATGGTTTAACCCCAGCCAGCAAGTATCACACAGCTGCTCGCTCACTCGCCCCACCTCAGCAGGGAGGAGAATCACAACAAAAAAGTAACCTCATGGATTGAGATAATAGCAGTTTAATGATTAAAATAAAATACCATGGTATTACTACTACTACTACTACTACTAGTAGTAGTAGAAAACAGGAGAGAGAGGACTAAAACTCAAGAAAAACAAGTGATGCATGGCACAGTTGCTCACCACCCACTGACTCATGCCCAGCCTGTCCCCAAACAGTAATCAGCAGCTTCTGGACAACTCCCCTCAGTTTGTTTTCTGAACATAACATTCTGTGGTATGGATTATCCATTTGGCAAGTTCAGATCAGCTGTCCTGGCTGTGTGCTTCCCCAGCTTCTTGTGCACCTGCTTGCTGGCAGAGCATGAGTAGATGAAAAGTCCTTGATTTAGAGTAAACACCACTTAGCAACAACTAAAACATCAGTGTGTTATCAACATTATTCTCATACTAAATCCAAAACACAACACTGTGCCAGCTACTGGGGAGGAAATTAACTCAATCGCAGCCAAAACCAGGACGGCATGAATGTAGGAATTCAGGACTTTCCTAGAAGAATCAGAGGTTTACAGCGGCTGTGGCAATTGGGAGTGTTTGTAGTTTTCTTCCTGTAGACATGGGATCCCAAACTGCACTGATTCAAAGGTCTGTGTACATTACCATTGTGTCATCAGCATCACAAAACCAAAATTTTCCCCCTAGAATCTGTCACACAGGTGGGATCTTAGCAGTGCCCCTTCACTGTCACTAACATACTGACTGACAGTGTCGCATTTGCAGTGTAGGCAGAGACATAGATTTCTTCTGTCAATTTAAACATGAAAACTGGAATTCTTCTCACTTGAATTTGTCCAAAGTTAGGACTAGGGAGAGGCTCGCTCTTTAGAAATACCTGTCTCCAGAAGGATGAGTTACCATCTGAACATGCCTGTCTTTCTCTGTCGGCTACAGAAGGAGCTCAGATCCAGAGCTTGTACAAGTGGCCAAACGTTGAGGTGACTGATCTAAGGCAAGAAAATGAATCTAAGCTTGAAAAAATGGCCAGTGGTATTTCAATTACGTTAATATTCTGAAAATGCAAGGACTGTGTCAGCTTTATTAACGCTAATATTTAGGTGATTTTGCATTCAGCACCGAGAATATTGTCCTTTATAAGAAGGTGGCACTGTGGGCTTTCATTTACTGAGACAGCCTTCTTCCCAGTTTATATATAGAAAGAATATATAGAAATCTTTGTGGGAAAAGAAATTCTAATATTATTTTAATGATCACTCTTATAATAGTCACAGGGAACTGGGAATCAATTATTTCAGAAACGACTGAGGGATTGTTCCCATTGATGCACTGTTTAGATAATCACAACTCTGTCACAGATTCTTCAGTAGCAATCAAGTACCAAATACATTTGCTATAAAATGTCTTTACCGAGATTTCAAGACAGAGTAAAAGACCTTATATTTCATCTTTGTGAAGAACATTATCAGTGACTATCTTAATGTAATTACTATTTTTATTAGTCCTTCCAGTATCTTATGGACTTTTTATGCATTAGTTGAATTTATCACGGGCAATCTCTTAATCCCAGCACTGGCAGTTCATGCAGTCTATGCCTTATAATAGTCCAATACTGAAAACAGGATGTACGTGACAGATTTTCAGCACAGATATTTCTAATGAGACAGTCCTTGCTGTCCTGCTTCTTAACAAAGCAGTTCTGAAGATCTGCACTAAATTTTCATGTAGGTAGAACTAAGAAAAACAGACAAACCCACACAATCACAGAATGGGTCAGGTTGGAAGGACCACAGTGGATCATCTGGTCACACCTCCTTGCTCACACAGGGTCATCCTGGAGCACATAGCATAGGATTGTGTACTTGAATATTTTCAACAATATTTCCACAACCTTTCTGGGCAATCTGTTCCAGTGCGCGGTCACCTACACAGTAAAGTTTTCCTCATGTTCAGGTGGAACTTCCTGTGCATCAATTTCTGCCCATTTTGTCTTGTCCTATTGCTTGGCACCACCAAACTGAAATAGGGCTTCAGTCTCCTGCTGACTTCAGTAGACAGACTTACCTCTGACCCTCAAGAGGGGTTTGAATTGGTATCTGTGTCAGGGAGATACTACAGTATACTGAGTGCACTTCAGCTGTATGCTCCTGAAGACTGCTCTCCTTTGTGTGTCCTTATGACTGGAAAAAGACAGCATGAAGATTATTTATGAGGAGGACAGCAGCAGAAATTTAAATATCAAGTGTTTTCTAAAGAGGGAGGAAGCTACGGTCTCTCTCCCAAAGAGTCTAAATAGTGAGAAAAAGACAAAGACGGACAAAAATATGTGTAACATGTGGACAAGGCATCAGATCACATTATTAATAACTGGAATATACTGCATTTTTCTTCCATCCTCTTCCTTCCACTTTCCATTATTCTTATCATCATATTCTGTTTACATTTCAGGGGTCCAGCACAGGACCTCATGTATATGTGTAGTTCAGTCAACTAAGAATAATTTAAAAGATAAATGAATGTACTCAACTTTTCTTAAGCCTCATAAAAAGTGTAATTTCTAGGCAAAATTTAAATAGAAAGAGGGCAGATACTTCTGGAATGTGGCCAGAAAAAAAGATTTAATTTGGAGAACACTGTGAGAGCAAACAATAGGCCTCTGTGGAGAAGGACGTAAAGAAGTAGGTAAAACTGGAGAAATTATGATCTGACACGATAGTAAATCACCCAAAAGAAAAAAGTTTAATTGGTCCTTGGAGCTGATCACAACCTGTGATTCAGGAGAAAGCATGAAGCCTGTGGAAAACAACAAAGAGGAGTTATCGAGTCCAAGATCAGTAATAGTCTGACTAAAATAAGAGTTAAGGAACATTAATTCTCCAGCTGTACTTTGAATGGCCTGAGGGAAGTGTTTGTGAGGAGGTTGTAACAACTTGTGTTAGAGTAACACTGTGGGAAGCAACCGATTAAGAGAAGTGGGGTAAAGAGGTGAAAATGTGTGCTAGTGTTTGGGTGCAGCATCAAGATTCTGTTCTGCACCGAGACTCCTTGGTTATAAGTGACCCTGGATAATTCTGATTTTTTGATGCACTGATTTTCAAACTTACGAAACATCTCAAATGTAGAACTTCATTTTTACCATTACTTCAGTGGATCTTCACCGCAGCAATGTAAGACCTTTTCCTTTTCTTAATAAAAGGAAATATGATTAGGACATAATTGCAAAAGAATAAGCAAAATGAAACACCGTGAATGAGGAACAACACTCCAAGGTGGTTTTTAAAATTTGATTTTTTCTCAAATTGGCTGAATTGCCAGCTGGTAGTTCTCATTTAACAAAAATATTGAGATGAGGTTTGGTGGAATAGAGTTCCTTCTCTAAGCTTGTTCAGCAAATTATTTTAATAACTATGTTTTTGAAGCTGTAATAATTCCTGAATACCCGTAACAGTTATTATCCTCATTATCATAATAATTTTTGTTGCTATAGAGATCTATATTGAAGGCATAATTTCTAAAATCATAGTGGTCATTCCCACAGTAAGTTCAGAGACTTTTTTCCACTTAACAGTCATAAGTGTAGTTGTGTGGTTTTTGGTATTTGAAACCCCAGCTGACACTGGAGATATCACTGCAGAGTAGAAGAGTAATACAGGAATACAAATAGGAATTGATTAAGTGTTCTGTGCAAAAAAAGCTAAGGACGGGGAGGCAATGCCTCTTAAACATCAAGATTCAAAGTTACTATTCTGTTCTCTTTTTTCCCTTTGTTGTCGTTCACTATTACTCTTGTAGCAGAGTACTGAGAGCTGACATGGTTGGAGTCCTGCACTGAAAGACAATCACAACTCTGGAAGGTTATAGGATAAATAGATGTGATGTTTACATTTTACACTGGGGGACTCTTAGGACTTACGCAGGACAACAGAGCAACTCAATGGTCACTGATGCTAAGAGCTCCTCAGTCTACAGCATTCATTTCATTGCTGTGTGTTGCATCACAGCATCCTTCAGGCTTACTCAGCCCCAGAGCCCAGCAGTCAATCTGAAATAGAGAGCCCAGCAGTCAATTAGCCCAGCAACTAAGAAGATCCATCGAACAACACCACTGATGATTGGTTTTGCATCCTTTTAAATCTTTTAAAACAAATGTCAGTATTTGTCATAAGCAAGAACGCCGATCAGATAAATTGCTGTGTTTGGTGTAACAAGTCACGTGCTTCTTTTCATATGAAGAGTGAAAAAAGCTCAAATTGGACTGACAGCGAAGAAAGCTCAAAGTGGACCAACAATAGCAGCAGATATTTGTGTGCAAGTTTGGTGGTGGTTTACAGGGTCACAGCTTTTATCTTGCCCTGTCCAGCTTCTCGGCCGATGCCAGAAATCCTTGGCAGGCTCTCCTCTTGCCAATTCACTTGAAAGCCACTACGGTGGGGCTGCAGCCTCGGCAGCCCTGTGAGACAATGGTGACAAATTATGTCCTGAACATAATTTGTCTCCAGACAAGAGAGCACGATAAGCCTCCTCAGGCTTCCTGCCTCACACAGTTAACGGTTCAGTTAGAGTGTTTTTTCTGTATATATGTTTCTTAACATGAGCTGTAGGGAAAAAACCCCGTTCCTGAAGCACCTCCTGTCGCCGGCATCCCACGGGAGGGAGAGCTCCGGGGAGAGCCCATCCCACCGCCAGGGGGCGCCACAGCCCCGGGCTGGCTCCGCCGCGTCCGTTGTCATCGCGACGGGGCCGGGCCGGGCCGCGCGGCCGCCAGGGGGCGCTGCCGGGGCGGGGGGCGGCCCGCGGAGCTGCGTGGGGACCGATCCCCCGGCCCGGCCCGGCCGGCCATCCCATCCATCCCATCCCATCCAATCCCATCCCATCCCATCCCAATCCATCCGACCCGCGCCAGGGCAACCTCTAAGGAAGCCAGGCGGTGCGGCAGGCCGCCCCGCCGGCGCAGCCCCCGGAGCGGGCGCGCCCGGCAGGTAGGCGGGGCGGGGCGGCGGGCGAGAGGGGGGCACCTGCCTGGCAGCGCCCTCGCACCTGGAGGGCTCCGGGCGCGGCGGACGGGGGGGTGGGCGGGCGGAGAAGACTGGCTCCAGCTTCCCGGAGAAACACCCGGGAGGGTTCCCTCTCTTGCTGCCCCCTCCCTCCGCTGCAGAACAACTTTGCTGTGCCTTCAGCAGGAGTGACCGCGGTCCGACCGCCGGTGCTGGTTACCTGTGCCCGACCACAGCCTGGCTGTCTCTTGACTGGCTTTATTGAGGCCAGCGGGGCTGGGCAGGCTGTGCCATTGTCCCGTTCACGGAGCTCGGGGGGATGCAGGGAGCGGGGCCCCGGCCCTGGGAAGATGCAGGGAGCAGGACCCTGGCCCTGGAGAGTGCGGGCAGCAGTGCTGGGTGAGGGTCTCTAGCACACACCGTGACCTGAAGGGAGCCTGTGCTGGGGACCTGGAGTTAGACGGGAGCTAATGACCCTCTGGTCCATGGAGATGTTTTCTGTCTACCGGGATTGAGGCGTGTTCGCACGACAGCATTGGGGAAATTTGTGTTTCAGCTGTCTGATTTGTCCCTCTTGTGAGTCAGAATTTCAGCCTGAGATCCTCCTTGGACATAGCATTTACCGTGCTCTCACTGGGTCTATAAAAATCTGATGAAAGAAGAAAAATAATGGGCTTGATGTAATGAATACCTGAAAATGAACCGATGCTTACATCTGGCACTGAACAGCAGTTCTGCTTAAATGAAAAAGCACTCTTAGGATGTAGTACTTCATTGAGCGTCTACTACTGAAGGAGTTTTTTCAGCTCCACCACATCCTTGGGAAAGGGGACTGTTTTTAAAGATGTGTAATGATTTGAGAACATTGACACTAAAACACCTCGGGAGTTTTAAGGTATTATATAATATTTTAAGTCTTATTATGCATATGGAAATTGTCAGATACTTGGCAAACAAAGAATAAAGATACCTGTGCGGAAGAATTTGCGTAAGGCACAGCAGGAGCTGGCAAATACAAAGATGGGGTTTATAGCAGTTAAAACTCTGGAGATAGGCTTATTGTTATGGCTCTATATTGCTTAGTATCTTTCAATTATACCAACACAAAATCCTCCAGTCTGAGTCAAAAGCCTGGCATTGGAAGCACTGGATGTTCCTTGATCCTAAGAAGAAGGACTAGGAAAAAAAAAGGAAACTCTCAAACCACTGTCAGGAAAGTCTGGTTGCCCTTGTACTTTCAGAACAGTGCAGTGACCTGATACCAGTTAGGGTTAACCCCCAGCAGTTCCCTTACCTAATGCTGCCACTACCATGTTATGATTTAGAAATACCCAGTTTAGTTTTAAATCAGATACTGAAAGCTATGCAGGTGTGGTAGCACAGAGTCTGGGACAGAGTAAACTGCTGTGGAGTTATACCCAAACCTGGTTCCTCTAGCCAACAATATATCTGCTGACAAACTCAGAAATGAAGCCTGCATCTTAATAAGCTTTTTCAGCCTTGTGAAGCTGACTCATTTAGGGTAAATGACTTAAAAGAACATATTGTTTGGGCTTTGGCTTATATGCTCTGCTGTATCTTTGGTTTTTTCTGTTTAAGACTTTCTGCTGCCTGTTCTACAACTCTGGCAGCATCTTAAAGTAATTCTCCAGGAAGGTTGGTTTAAAATGTGACATCGAGGTTTATATTTCAGCATGAAGGCAGCTTTGCTTCTGGGATAGTTGCACACAAGTAGATTATTATCTGAAACCCAACATCCATTTCCCAAAGGAACACATCAAAGTTTTTAGTGTCCACCAAGGACAAGAGATGAGGGAAGTTGGGGGTGCTGTTGAAGAGTTTAAATAGAAGATTAAAACAAAAAAAAAATTACAGAAATGTGAATAATTTACTTTAAAACGGAAACATAATTCAAATAAGCTAATTACTCATTGTTAAACTGACTCTAAAACACAAGCAATCTAAAATTAACCCCTTTCTATAGTTAGTCATAACAGGCAGTAGGGTGTTTTAATATCTCCATACATTCCTTGGACAAAGTATATCTAAACTTATGTGTGTTGTAGGAGGATGAAATTGGGACATTGGTAGCTGTAAGAATTTCTTAATGGCTCTCTGGATTTTTTCCCACCCTTCCATCATTTTTTCAATGGCAATAATAAATTTAGTTATTAATTCACTGTAAGATCTAAAGATGTTTAAAAAATAAACAGTGGGAAATTGGCAGTGAGCAAATCTGGCAAGAAAAATGGTGACTAGCACAGGAAAAAGTAAAAATGTTAAGATAAAGTGCTTATATATGGTTTGCATAAGGTAGCTATTAAATACATTCTCTTGTCCTTAGCTTGTGCTTTCAAAAAGGTTATTCTCAATCTTCAAATACCATTCAGTTTACTTCACCAATTGAGTTTTACACGTGCAGTGTTTATGGCATTTTGTGGTTATAAAGGTATGAAAATTGGAAATAACTCAGAAGAGAGTGCTTTTCCTGATTTTTTTGTTGTCTCCACATCTTTTTAGCTTTCTGTATTATAAACAGGCATTTTACTGCAGAAAGAATTAAGGACAAAATTCAGAGCTATACAATTAGGGTCTAAACTTACACACCTCAGAATTAAGGTAGCCTGAATTGCAGCTTTTGCTTTATAAAATATATTGTTTGTTTCTGTTGGATTGTACCTTGGCATAGCCTCAAGTGCTGCTTTTTTTCTCCCAGACCCTCATGCTAGTTGAATTTTGTGAGCAGCTGTGTTTCAGTTCAGTTTGACTTTGACATAAGTTGAAGTTGCTCAGCTTCTTTTAGGACTGGGCACTCAGGACACAGCACACGCTCGCTGGTGGGCCTGGAAAGTTACAGTAGACGTGGAATGAAATTTGGGCTGGATTCTGCAAAGGGATTTAATAAAGTACTGTTAAATTAATTGTTCCTCATTGCTAGTGCTAACCTGAGAGCCCCTGAATGCAGCATAACTGTGAGATGGAATAACAGGGGATCCACTTTGGTGGTCCTAGTTCTGTGCTGGAGTACAAACACCAACAGTGATTAAGTTGCATTAACATTTACATGTGGTGAGTGTCTGAGTAATGAGGCCCCAAATATTTTTACTTTTGCAGTATTTCCTGGAAATGCCTTGACCATATAATTTACATGTGAGCTGCTCAGGTAACAATAACAGATGTGTCATAGAACTCTTTATGGAGAAGAGTAGAGTAGATTCAAATGCTTAATGTGGCATAATGCCCAGGTACTTCCTCTGCCCTTGTTAATAGTTATGCCATCCCCTTGATTTCCGCTGTGAACGGAAACAGTGCTTGGCCCTCAACAATGTATGGTACTTGTCTTCTTTTTTCCAGTCCTTTATTATGGTTTCTCTATTTTCAAAACTCTACCACTTGTTCCTATCTGAAAGTTGTTCCTTCATTAAGCTCATCTTGGACACTTTTGGTAGGGTGTCTTGTTATTGTTTGGATTGTGCCTGTAGAAAACAAATCAAATACCAGATAGAATCATGCACATTATGCCAAATTGGTAACTCATTATCCTTTTTCTTTATCACTGCTATCTCCTGAGAATGTTCTGTCTTCGATGTCTTGCCTGTTTTTGATACCTGCCTGTTGCAATGCAACTGCCTTCCAGTTTGTGATATCTTGACTCATTTTTTTCAAGTACTTGGTTATTTTTTCCTCATTCCTACTTTTCAGTACCTTCCATTTTGAATGTGGTGTCACACTGTAGGTCTTCATCACAGAACTCAATTATATTTGATGGTCTCTCTTTTTCCTTATCTTCAGTTTGGTTTTACCCTCTGTTTTTCTTCCAAAAAGCTCACAGTTGTTGCTTTTCTTAGCATATTGCCTTTTCTATCTGTACCCTTTGTGCCTTGTATTATTGAGTATGTAGTTGGACTCATTTATGGTAAACCCTGTCGAGTTGTGTGACCTCCTGTAATTTTTTGGCTCTTACAACCCTATCTGACCCAGCACTTTCATTTGCATAAAAGAGATATAAATGCAAAGGGAGGAAGTAAGTAAAGCATGCAAATACTTTCATTTCCATAGAAAATAATGGTAGGTTAGTCTAGTCATAGCTTTTCTTAAGAATCTGCTAATGAACTGGTTTTGCATAGTGAACCGAGATAGCGTCTCATTTAATCTTCTGTTCTAGCGAAGTTGCCTGTTTTGCTTGTCGAGTCAGCTGCTCGGGGAAGAAAGTGCTGTTTGACCTCACCTGTGCCCTGGCCTTGCATCCCCAGTAGAATGAGAAGGAAACTCTCCACTTCCTTATCTCCTCTGCTGTATGCACAGCCTGACACAAAGCAAGCACGTCTCTGTAATTCTGGCTTACGAGTGTAACGTGTTTGTTGTTTTACACCCATCTTTCACAACCGTTTCCAGCCAGAGCTTTGTTAGAGCCTGTGTGCATCAGATTGGTTATGTCATATCACTTAGTTGGCAAGAGAGTTTGCAGGGCAGTGACCTGTTAGACTGTGCTCCTTCACTCACCTCACAGAAATGCTGTGTCATTGCTTGCTGGGCTGTTACTAGAAGGATTAAATTGTTCTGCCCAAGACCTTTTGTTTTTCAGAGACAAGAAACTTTGATTACTCTGAATTGCAATAAGTGGGGTTTCTTTCCCCCACCTATTAAAAACGAAAAAAAATCACAGTTTTTTGAGCCAAATATCTAAGTACTTTCCATGGTATAGTATAGTACCTCCTTAAACTACATGCCCTTTCTGGGACATCACCTACAAATAACTTTTTTTCCTTTAACAGTGTTCACTTTTAATACTGGCTCTTTTGACAATTAACCTGATTTTGTGTGAGCTGTTTTCCACCATATTTTTTATGTTCTCCATGACTCAAATGCAAGCTTGATTACAAAGAGGTGTGTGGGATTGAATTAAATGGCTTCAGTTGTGGTTGAGACAATAAAGGCATGGCTGGGGGCAGTAGGGATAATGAATGGCACCAGCACCTGGGAGATCCTGTTCCAGCCCTGCTGAGTATTGTTTTACCTCTCTGTGCCTCAGGTACCACTCTTGAATAAGTGTGGCTGGTGATGCTTCCTCCTCCTGTCAGAGAGTTATTTATTTACTGACCAGGAAAAAAAAAAGGGGTAGCATGAGAGTATTAATCACAGCTTGTGGGAGCCACAGGTTTGTGTTGGCCACACATTGGAATTTCAAGAAGAAAAGTCAGGAAGTTCAGCTTTTTCAGGTCATCTCAAATAAAGAGTGAGCCAGTATGGATGGCACTGTGAGCATGATACACCCACAGGTAGTCATACCAGAAATCAGCTTCCTTTGCTTTGATTTGGATTAGACAAAGCTTTATACTACTATGGGTAAATCCAAAAGCAACAGTGACTTTTGAAGGGAATAGACAAAAATCCATATTAAAATTACCAGTATTATAAGATTATATTTTCCATAATGATTGCATATAAATCATTAAATGAGATGTTGTAGCTTTTAGCACAGTTCCAGGGGCAGAGAAGCTTTATCTTAAGTTTTTCAAAGCCTAGTTAATTTAGTTCACAATGAAATAAAGTGGAAGTGGTCAAAAATACATAATTAATTTAGGATTGCTTTTCTTTTACTGAGGAAGACATAATCTGAAATTTACCATTTTTAAATTTATATAGCTTGTTCTGTTAGAGCTAACAGAGTTTGTATTGGAGATGTTCTAGAAATATGTGAGGCCAGCATGTGATGTTATGCTCACAGAAAACATCCCTGTTCATGCTAATTAGAGCAACCTGGCTAATTCCTGTATGGTTTGCTGTAAACAATTACATAAGAAATGAGGAATGGCTGAAGGCTCAAGGGCAAGTACCCACTGTCTGATACTGCTCAGGACTTTGGTGTCAGAGAGCACTACTGAGAAAGTCTGTGAGAAAGCCCAGGTCTTGTTGGAGTGGGGTTTAAAGTTCCAAACTTATTATAGCAGAAACATGTCTTCCAGGGCTTTTCATAAAAAAACAAAGAGTACAACTGAACTGTTGAAATCAGTGAAGTAAAGTACTTTTTCATATCACATGGATACTTAAAAAAGCAAAAGAAAAAAAAATGCCTGGAAGTAGGAATTACTTCTGCTAGGAACTAGGAACTGAAACCAGCTCCAGAAGCCCTTTTGCAGACTATCAGGATGTGACAGGTATGAACTTGAGTGGCTGGTTGTTAGAGGCTGAGAAGTAGGTATTTTAGTGTTGAGTTTCTTGCCTTGGGTTAACAGCTCTTCACATTCTTCTGAGCTTTCAAAGGTGGTGGATTACAGCCTTCAAAACACAGTGCTGACCTATCTTGAGTGAAAAGCAGATTGGATGATGTTGCTGAGTCAGTCCCCAGATGTTCATAAGAAAATTGAGCTGAAAAGGGTGAATTTTGTCATTTAAGGGCTTTGTTTGAGTGGGAACTTTTCTGTTGTATATAGAGAGCTTTGAATCAGGGCCTCAGATAGATGTCACTTGAAAGTTAGTATTCTGTTTTATCTGGCATTCGTCATTCCTCTATCAGTATTTCTTCTTTGGCTTGTCTTGGTTTTGTAATTCCTGCCCTGCTCTGTAGAGATTAGATTAACAGTTCTCAGTAGATTTTTATTGTCCTTTGAGAAAACAGTGCTATTAAGCTTTCTGCCATTTTCTGCTTTTTTCATATGTTAACTGCATTTATTTTGCTGAGAATGATGAGGGGTTTTTTTCTCCTCTACCTTAGAGAACTGAACACTTAGGTTACCAAGCTCCCAAAAGAAAGTTTGTATCTACATGTTTTGCTACTTTATGGAAATTATTTTAAAGGCCTTTTATACTCAAATAGTTGTGGTGAAGAAAGAATTTATGTTTTGAGGAAAGATTTTATGTTTTGAAGAAAGAGATGGGTGTTTTGGAGTAATACTGTGTACTACAGTCAGGATTCTGCTAACAGAAATCTGTGACAAAGTAGACTCCCTGCTTCAAGTAGATGGAAAGTTCAGTTATTCCACATTATGCTTTGATCATGATCCCGTTCAACCTATCTGTTATTTAAATGGGAGAAGTTTTAAGCCTTTAGATATGAAAAGCATATTAACAAGAATGCAATTAAAATTAAAGGACTTTGCAGCAACACACTGAATAAATATAAGCAAAAACAGTTCGAAGAACTTCTGATTTCTTAGGAAAATGCACTTTACTCTTTTGCTTGTCAGTCTCAAAGCTTGCTAGGTTTCAGATTTGAGAATGTCGTAATTTAAGCCCAACTGGCAGCTCAGCCCCACACAGCTGCTCACTCCCTCCTCCCTGGTGGGATGGGAGAGAGAATTGGAAGTGTGAATGTGAGAAAGCTCGTGTATGAGATAAAGGCAGTTTAATAGGTAAAGCAAAAGGCGTGCATGCCAGCAAAGCCCTAGGCTTCAATTCTTTCTCAGTTTTGTCAGATCAGCTGATTGCAAGGCATCCTGTCAGTGTGGATTTGTGATCTGATCCAGGCTAGAGGTGTGTATTTTAAAGGCTTGGGTTTTTTCCCCTTGTCATCTGAATGATGTAATGGCTCTGTTCCCACCAATACCAAATGTTTGAGGTTACACAAAGGAGGAGGTAGTGACCTGTGTTGACAGTGCAGAGATGAGCAAACCTAGAAGAGGGAAAACCTGAAAATTTCTCAACCTAAAAGGTTCACTTGGACATAAGATAAATGTTCATCGTTGTATGAAATGACCTGTACTTCTCAGATGCCTGAAGAAAGGGCTGTAAAGCGAGTTACATGCTTATTTGGAAACATTACAAATTTAAAGTCATCTTCTGAACTACTGGAGTAGGGGCAGCTATTTTTAAAATTATAGTTTGTCAAAAATGTGAAGTTTATTCTTTTTGATAATGTTCTTCTGTGTGATACAGAAAATCTAGGTAAATAAGTGAAGACTTTTGCCTTGAAGTGCCACTTCCAAATCTTCACAGTGAGTAGTTGAAGCATGAGTGCTTTCCATGAGTCTCCACATCCTGCCTCAGCAGCCCATGGGATCCCTGGTTGTACACTTCTGCAGAATAAGGTGGTTCTTATCCTGCAGCAGTTCTGCTTATGAGATTACACAACCAACAGTCAAAAGTTCAGAGGCCTCAGTACCAGGAAGGACTTTGGTTTGTGTGGAAGCTCACTCCCAATAAGGAAGGACACAGATTAAAAATACCATAGTTGCTTCACTGCGTTTTTTCCCCCTCTGCTGGAGAAGTGAGGCTTAAAAGGTTGGGGTTTTTTCTGGTTCAACAAGCCACTGAGCAAAACTGGCAGTTTTGCTGCTACCAACAAGGGAAATGTTTCTTCGTCCCTGCCAATCTGTACGGATATGCCTTCTGCCTGGCACCAGCTGTGGTGCTTATGGGATCCTTCCCTGGGCTGGCTGAGCTTGTTGGACTGGTGGGAAACTGTCCACAACTTTTCTTCTCGTGGGTTAATTTTCTCCTGGGTTAGTGAGTTGATTTAGCTCACGCAAAGGTCTGATGTCTGCCAGGGCTGGTGCCAAGTATGCATGCAGACAGCAAGAAGGAAAAAACAGTGTGGTGGAAGAGAATAGACTTGTCCCATTTGATAGTATTGATTTGTGAGATCAATTCACACATGAAGAAGCACTTGGAGGCTCATAAGGTAGGTAGCACTCAACAGCCACCATCTGGATTGGGACTAACAAAAAACAAAGATGGTGGTAGCACTGGGCAAGAGCCTCACTGGATCTTCCTTTAGTTGCTGTGAGTTGCTACAAACTTGCTGAAGTAACACTGATACTCATCAGGCAGAGTCATCCTCACCACTACATCTCTGAGATGTTACCCAGAGCAGATCTGTGATTCAGTTTCCCCTTATCAGTCTCACTCTGCAAAAGGTGTCCACTGATTCATTTTTTGAAAGTATTGATTCACAAGGACCATAGGTTATTGTAACTGCTGTTAAAGGATGGAATTTTATGGGGAGCAAGCAGGTGACGCACAGAGCACTTTCTGCTTTGTCATCCTGCCTGTGGCAGGTTGCCCAAACCAGCAAGGGAGAGGCCCCCAGCAGCAGAGGCAGCCAACATACAGAGTCTTTCAAGTCTCTGCCAGAGGTTATGGTTGCCTTTGGGTTTTGGGGCTATTGCTAAAGCTTTGCACCTCTGGCACAGATCTACCTGAAAATAATTAGAGATGTTTATATAAATACCTGTGTTGTCTAATGACTAGATTTTTATCTCACTGAAGATACGGTTTTAGGTGAACATTCCTGAGGTTGTTCAAACTTGTTGTAAGAATAAAGTATTCCTTCAGTTGCTTCAGATATACCCTGAATTGTAATTTGATAATATATTGAAGCAAAAAATTATCTCTTGTGAAGTTTGTGAAGTTATTCTTTGTGAAGGCTTTGTGTTCTTGCTTTTGTCTTTTTACATTTGTATGTTCCCCAACTAGAAAAGGAAAAGTATTATCCATCACTAATATTACTATTAACTATTACATAACAATTCTGATCCTTAAATCCCTTTACCACCATCAGCAAAGTAATATTCCCAATACCTTTGTGAGATAAAGGAATTCTCTGAAACTTGGTGATAGAAGAAATCAGAGATGACAAGGTTATAAACCAATTTTCAATGACTGCCTTTTTTCATTTGTGTCTCTGTGTGTGAATGCTTTTCAGGTTTGTGGGCTCAGTGCCCAAGGAATGTATACATAGCATATAGTATGGCTGTTTTTCAAAGTGTGGGCACATGTCAGGGTTTGCTAATTAATGCTGGTTGTGCAGTGTAAAGTATGTGATTAAGTACAAACAAGTGTGTACTGACCCATTTATTGGAAATTAAGCTTAACATAACTCAGTTCTGTGCAGGAAGGTAGAGCTAATAATGGATTCCAATCAAGTATTAGATTTTTCCTTATTGTCTTTTTTGATACCACATCAAATAAAGTTTCACCATGTGTAAATATGTTATTTTTTTCCTTTTCACTAATATGCTTAAACTTTAAATTGGAGATATATACATATATACATATATATATTTAAAATCAGTTATGACCAGTGGGCAAGCTGATCTTTTTCAGACTTTGGAATATGTTTATTTAGAGGATTTCATAGTCTGAGCAGTACCATGTGTCAGAAATTACTGGGGAGTGGGGGGAAGAAATTGCATGGAAAAAACCAATTATATCAATACTTCGAACTGAAAGAAGTTTCCAGACAACTAATTGCAGGAGAAAGATAAGAACCTGTAATTCAGTTTAAAATAGTAAATTCTTAAAAAAAAAAAAAAAAAAAGAGCACATCAGAATAAGAATGTCACTTTCTGGGCAAGAAAGCTGAAAATCATAATTTTCCTTTAAGACTGAAGTTTTAGGCTTAACCACAGCAAACATGATTTCCTTGCTTTGTTACAAGCATATTGTTAGATTGGCAAAAAGTACTGAAATCTCAGCCAACTCTCATATGGGATTTTATTCAGGAGAAAAATATAGCAAGTCATCCTAACGTTGCAAATGACTCATCGGCCGCCTTAGGAAACGCTGCCCTGGGACAGGCATGCCGCTGATGAGGAAGCAATGAGGCTGCCAGGCCACTCCCCCAGACAATTTCCCCGGAGGAGCACAGCCTTCATAAAGGACGTCTCTCCAGACAATACGTTATTTTACTCTTTATTTCACAGAGGGAGCCCCAAAGCTGCGAGAAGGGCAGCGCGAAGTAGCAGCAGAAACTTCACGGCCAGTTCTTGTACAGGAGAAGCCGATAGGAGATCATGAGAAAACTTTAAAGGTAGGGGGAGATACATTTTAAAGTCTATAATTTAGTTTTGCCATTGAAAAATAATCAGCATGTAGGCTGTCTTGTAAAAATTGCAGTTCATGGAAGAAGAATGGAGGAGATCCGTTCCCAGGATGGATCATGGTCATGAACAGGTTCCCCTGGTAAATGGGACATAGAGCTTGTCAAGATCCTGGCTGCTTTGGAGTGAGGTTCTAGGAGGTGGCTTCAGAGGAGGTTGTAATCTACTTTGTCTGATCTCAACTTTTAGTATGTTTTCATACAGAATTATTGTGAAGAAGTAATGAAAGATGAACCAAACAGGAGGGAATAAAAGCTGAAGGTTCTTAATCCATGTGAAAACATAAAGCATTTTTCAAAAGTAGCATTATATAAGTAGTGATCTAATAAAATTTCATGAGTAGTTTTTGTGGTTTCTTTGCATGCATCATAAAGATACCGTTCTTGGTAGCTGGGTTTGATGACTGTAGGAGTTAGTCCACCCTTAGGCTTCACACCATTCCGTTACCACTAAGGAAACAAGAAGTTGTGCTTTGGTAAAGAATGGCACCCTTTCTCTAGTTTTACATCCTTAAATAGAAATAAAGTGAAGCTGCATATCATAATACAATATATGCCCCTTTTCCACAGTTACTCTGATTGCAGTAGGAAGTTTGAGCCTGGCTAATGGCTGTGTTAGAAAAACAGTAATAAGGGAACCGGGTGCAAAGTAGATTTAGTGTTAGGGGTGAATGTTGGGATTGCAGAGAGGAGGAAAAAGAATGAGGTGTTTTTGGTTGCCTTCACAGCAGCCACAGGTGGTTTCTAGGTTTTGTTTCTACTGTTAACAGGCTTATGAAATACTATTAAAATCTAACTTTCTACAGGCAGATGCACAGTCTGAATTTCTGCTGACATTGCTGTGTAATTTTTCTGAGGGATACGGGACTTTTGTCAGTGATATCTCTGCTGGCAGCCATCAGTAGAGTACACATAGTTATAGAGAGGGACTAATGAAACCTCAGAGAAAGGTGACAGTAGAATGGTTTGAGTACAAAGGGCTGCTTAATGCAAAATGAAATTAAAATGAAAAGAAAAGGGAAACTTCTTTGGGCTTTTTTCTTTCCTTTGATTTGCCACTACTATTCCAGTAGTACTGAAGCAAGTCCTATCTAGTCAGGCGCATGGAAACACTTGAATAAAAGTGAGCAGATTCATAAAGTGACAAAGTAGGGGTTTCTTAATTTTTGGTCTTTAAAGTTTTTCCATGACTTTTGTTGATACCGATTTACATCAGCTGAGTCAATCCTGATCTTGTCCTGGATTTGAGAGTCATTTGAGGATTTTCTCAGGAACTCCAAAGGCATGAAGGTTTGAAGCCCTGATAATCTGCAGCTTCATGAATTAAGTACAAAGGCTCATTTTAGAAAGAGAGTGTTATGATCTTTGTGGCATACAGCTGTCAAAATGCATTTTAGGATTTATGGATTGTTTTTCTGTGGTAGTAGTTGTGATAAAAAAAAAAAATCTCTTTTGAAACCATAGTGGCCATACTTGATCCTTTTGATGCTGAAGTTAAAGCACTAAACTGGAGCAATAATAAACACATACATGTTACAAAAATGTAGTTTTCAGAATTTTTTTTCTTAATTCAATTCTGTTCATTCTGTTGGCAAGGCTGGGAATTACTGTGAATTGTTGCAATGTTGTATAGGGTTGTTGTATTTTCCTACTAATACATGCAAGAGGAGGGGAAAAACACTAATTAGGAAAGTCCAGGGCAGATGAAAAGAATAAAATAAATTAACGGAAAGCTTATGTCAGCAGTTATGTATCTCATCCTGGAGTGCAGTATGAGGCACTGTGGTTGTATTTTCATGGAAAACTAAGCTCTGCAAGGAAACTCTGGGCTCCAACAAACAAGAAAATTCATAGTTCAGTATTTAACAGGTACTGAGCTATTCAAGGATGGATTAAGAACTTGAAATTAAAAAAAGCTAATTACAAGCAGCGCTCAGAGAATTCAGATGCAATTATGTTCTCTTATCACAATATTTGCTGCTGAAAATACTAATTTTCGAATGCTGCAGTAATGTTTCAATATTCCCTAATACTTTTTTTTCCTCTGTTCAGACACATAAGGAAGATAAACCTCAGAAAGCGATGGAAGTGAACGGGCTCACGCCGGTGCCAGATTCCTATGACTATGATCTCATTGTCATTGGTGGAGGCTCAGGTGGTCTGGCAGCTGCCAAGGTATGAGAGGGAAAATACAGATTCTTATTTTCCTTGTAAGTGGGTGGGTGACATCCTCAGCGTCTTGGATTTGGGTATCTTTAAGACACTGTAGGGGCATAACATTTCTGCCTGATCAGTGATATTTGTTTTGAGGTTAGTGCCAGATATACAATGTTCTTTTCTTTTTGTTCTGAAGAAGAAAAACATAAAAATCTCATGGTACACTCCCTAGTAGAATGAAACTTGGTTCCCCCTAATGGGAGATAATGCTGCTGGAAAACAGCAGGTAGATACCTTAATCGTGTTTTTTAGTAGTTGAATTAAAACCTAACTCATAAATGAAAAGGTTTTTAAAATTATTTAAAATTAACATCAGGAGGCATCTAGTTTTATATAAAAGTATTACCTCTTCAGAAATAGTTGTGTATCTTGTTTTAAGTCTTGAAAATGGAAGAGATTTTGTGGTTTGTGAGCTTATATAGTTGCATAAATGGAGATTTTACCTAGACTTAGGCAGAGTTAGGGTCTTGCCCTTGTGGTGGTGGGTTGACCCAATACAGCTCTTCATTTCTAGGGTGTGGTGTTTCCTGCCTGTAGCCAGATAAATTATGGGGTTTGTTGAGGATATTGCTTTTAGAGGCATATCTACAATTAATTAAAAGAATCCACAGGGGTACAAAATATACCAGCTCTTAGAATTGTCATTATCCCAAATATTTGAAACTTACTGAAATTTAATGTAGACCAGTAGCTCTCCTTCACATCAGTAGTCAGGCACATTTGGATTCCTCTGGCTTTGGTAAGATTAACTATTTATAAATGAATTGAGAATTCCTAGAAATAAAAGTGTTTTGTTGCGCAAGACCTGGAGCTGGATTATTCCTCTAAACAGAAGGGATCTCTTTTGTTCTCAGAAAGTGGAGAGGTCATTTAAGAGTGAAAGAAAATAAGGAGAAAATATTTCAGCATGACATTGGATTCACACTGAACCTTGGTCCCTTTGAAGTACTTCTGTTATAATGGAATTGTGCAGGGCTGAGTTGTGGATTGTACATCCATAACTTATTTTGGTAATTTACTGCTTTCCTATCAATAGAGGCACTATTGTCATGGCACAGGATTGAAAGTAAGATCTACAAAAATTCTGAGAATCACAAAGAGAAGCAAACACTGCTTTTCAGAGGATGAGGATGAACAGAAGAGAGTAACAAGAGTAAAATGGAACTTACAGTAATGCAAAACCAGTTTTCAGTAATAAAAAGCCATCTGTTGAAGTTTCCATAAGGAGACTGGCTGCTTTGTTGTATACATGTGCTATGTTGTGAAGGTACAGCAGTGATGTTTGTTGCATCATTTTTCAGTTGCGTGACAGAAAACATGGCAGCTGGGAAGATAAATTGCCTTATTCCTTCAAGTCAGTGTATATTGATTCTTAGTGTTTTCAAATGATTGTAGAGTAGAGCAGAAGATGGTAGATCAATGAAGTCATCAGTAGTTATCAGTAGTAAAGTGTATTTCTTATCAGTTTCATGAAGTTGAAAAAAAACCTTTAAAAAATTTTAAAACAGCTTTTTAAAAAGAAACTTTAAAAAAACCCAAAACAAAACAGAAAAAATCCCCAGCTACACAGCTCTTAAACCAAGTTCCAGATATCTACAATCACGTTTGCAGTAGTTTAACTAGATTGGCTAAATGTGTGCCTTTCACTACAACACATGCAGCTTTGTGTGCACATCTTCCTCTCTATATTGTGCTCAGAACTTGTTAATTTGGAGGCACGTCTCCACAGTGAGTGCAAAAGCTGCCAAGTTGACTTTGTGCAACCCAACTGCAGATTCAGACCAAGGTGCCAGGCCCCTACTGTCAGTTCACACAGAACACCTCCAGCCATAAGCAGCCTTGCTGTGTTTGTGGGGCACTGCACTGAGCCCAGCAGGGTTTGGAAGCCTACAGGGCAGGTTTTGTGGCTGTGCACATCACTTTGCAGAAGTGGTTATATCTGTTTGTGATCTCTGCTGAAGTAGCAGTGGAATGCTCTGCTGTATTACACGAGCATACAGCTGAGTGTGAGCTTGGGAATCCATGCCTTCTACTTAGTTAACACTAGTAAAGCTGTTGTGAGTGGTGTTTAAGAGTTGTCATTGTAGAGAAGCTTTAATGACACATCTCAGTCCCTAAGCACCTTCCTGAGGAACCTTCTCAGAGGTACTGCTAATGGATAGAAATTAGCTTCTTGGCCAACCTAGATCTTTATTGGAAGTGGAAATCCATTACCTCAGTATTTTCCAAAGGTGTCTACAGACTGCGTTGTTTGAATTATCATTTGCATTTTGCATGAAGTAAGATACATTTAAAATTGAAATTCTTATTGTCAACTATTTGGTTTAACAAGTATTACTGGTAACATAAGGCTGAAGACTGTCCAGCTCCTCCCAAATAAAGCCCAAGGCCTTTGAGTAATACCCTGTGCCTATAGTTGTTACATGTCTAAGAACTCATCATGTGATGCTGCACAGTTGTGGTTACTCCAAGTAGCAAAGTTATGTTGCTACATCTCATGGGGGGAGTCTTTCATTGTTATTTCTCAGCTACACAGGGCTTACTTATGTGTTTCTCCGTGGTAGCAGTTTTTGCTGTGGATTTTTGCCTTTTTCTTAAAAAGCATGAAGGAAGCAATGGAATCAGTATAGAAATTTCAGTTCTCAGTGTCATTTACAGTCATTGATTATAGATTTGCTAATGAAACCTCTAAGGGGAAATACAGAATTGTAGAAACATTAAGTTTGGAAAAGACCTCCAAGATCATCAAGTCCAACCTTTGTCTGAGTACCACCATACCCACAAACCAAATCACCAAGCACCATGTCTGCTCATTTTTTGAACACTTCCAGGGATTATGACTCCACTACTTCCCTGGGCAGCCTGTTGAATGCTTAACCACTCTTTCAGTGAAGAAATGCTTCCTAATATCCAACCTGAACCTCCCTTGGTGCAACTTGAGGTCGTTTCCCCTTGTCCTGTCACTAGTTGCCTGGAAGAAGAGGCTGACCCCCACCTCACCACAACCTCCTTTGAGGTAGTTGTAGGGAGCAATAAGGTTCCCCCTGAGCCTCCTTTTTTCCAGACTAAACAGCCCCAGCTCCTCAGTCATTCCTCATTGGGCTTATCTTTGTTCATCCTGACAGTGAAGTCAGCTTGCTGCAGGTCACATCACCTGAAAGAACAAGAGCTGAGCCTGACAACTACAGATTGTGCTCAAAATCTAGTGTTCCCTTCTCCTAAAAGAAAAGAATTTGAATTAAGCACAGTTTTCATGCTTGGCCGTGTGACTGCTTATGTCATTGTGTGATGTGGTTTCAAACAAATGTTGGAGAAACCATCTTTGAAGGGAAAACTGGATTAATTAGGAATTTGTTAAGTATGTTAAAAGTAAATGGGCATGTTGGGAAATAGTCTGAACAAACTGACAGGATTGAAAAGAGAAGAGGAGGGTGGACTCCCAGAATCTTCTGTGTATCAACTGGTACCATGTGGTAGTGTAGCAGGATGAATGCCTTTCTTTTTTTTCCCTTTCATCTTCTTTTTCCTGCTGAATGCACAGATGAATTCAGAAGGTTAATGATTGTCTGTCTGTTCCCTTGCAAGTCATTCATTGTAACTTAATTAAAAGTCACAAAGCTTTTCAGCAATGCATGATGTTATCATATACTCCAAATTTAACCTCTAATATTTAGATATGGGTCTTATTTAATTTGTTTTGCAGGAGGCTGCCAAATATGAAAAGAAAGTGATGGTACTGGACTTTGTCAAGCCCACACCTCAGGGAAGCTCATGGGGTAAATTTCCTTTCATTGCAAACCTGTTATAAAGGAGCTTTATTCAGACTCTGACTCTCATCTTTCAGATCTGCCACACTGATGTGAAAACCATATTCTGTTCCTTTCTCTCAGGTCTTGGAGGAACATGTGTAAATGTGGGCTGTATACCTAAAAAATTGATGCACCAGGCTGCTTTACTTGGACAAGCCTTGCAAGATTCACGCAAATTTGGATGGCAGTTTACAGAAGAAGGTAAAGAAGGACACTATTTATTTTTGTCATTTGCACCAAAAATCCTGAGGTTGTTCTCACAATCAAGTGCTTGTTGCACTAAAGCATGTCTGCTTTTAACAATGTGGAGCAACTTCAGAGAGATTACACATAAACTTCAGTGCTTTTCAAGTCTAAAGCCATGGAGCTTTTTGTCTTCCAGCTTCTCATCTCTTTATTAATAGCTTCTGATCATGTTAGTAATTGATAAGATTGTTGTGTGAATAAAAGCAGTAAGGTTCTGCTTCATTTCTGAAAGTACCACAAAGTCTAAGGGTATACCCCAGAATATCCCTGTTAGAAACTTCATATAGTTGCAAGCAAAGATTTCCTTAAGTCTCTGTCAGTACTATGTAAGAAGATGAATTTTGCTTTGTATTTGCTCCAATGTGCATGGTTATAGGACTGTGATTTATTTAGGATATAATGCTGTAGTGGGGAACATCTCTCAGAGATGCAAAGTCCTCATTTGTCACCTTCTCAAAGCATCTGCCAATATAATACTCTCGATAATGCAGTAAGTCTGAATTTTCTGTGTTTTAAGCCATATCAGTTCCACTGTGACCCCTCACATTGTCTATGCTGATGTAATTATTTGGATTTCAGTAGAGTTACCCTGGAATAAAAAAGGAATAAATTAAAGGTGACAGGGTCATAAAAGAAATCTGACTGAGAATACAAGTTTACTATGGAAAAAGAAAATCTCAAACTGAAAGATGAACTTTCCTCTTTTGTTTCTGACAGTCAAACACAACTGGATGACTATGACAGAATCTGTTCAGAATTACATTGGTTCACTGAACTGGGGCTATCGGGTTGCACTGAGAGACAACAAAGTCACATATGAGAATGCATATGGAGAATTTGTCGGGCCACACACAATTAAGGTACTCCCTAGCCTTGTTTGCTGTGTCTTCCTACAGTACGTTCTGAATAGAGGTGCTTTTCAAACAGACTAATTTTTCCCATGGCAGGACTGTGAAACACTCACTTTGGATTAATACTTTGTCTGTAGGCAACAAACAAAAGAGGAGTTGAGAAGCTGTACACGGCTGAAAGATTTCTCATTGCTACTGGTGAACGACCACGCTACCTGGGTATACCTGGAGACAAGGAATACTGCATTAGCAGGTAAAAACAGGGAGGAATATGAAGTCATTCCTTGTGTGTAAGAAACATGAACAGTGCTGCTTGGTTTTCTTCCCTATGTAAATTTTTGTTAGGGGAAAGTAGGGGTAGGAGAATATCTATAGACAGACTTTAAGGTGCCGAAAACATCAGTGTCTAGTAGACATCACAAGACTTTGAGTAGCTGGCTAGGATGGTTCTGTTCCTGACTAGTAACAGCAGTAACCGAGAATGTCTGAAGCCATGTGTGTGTTAGTCATAAAATGAATTCGTTGTCTCTACCCCAGTTACCAGTGCACTCACTTCCCCTCTATTCCTCATGGTCTTTCAGTTCTGAAACTGAAGAGCAGAGTTTGCTTGGAAGAAACCTCCGTGCTCAGCTACCAAGAAAGCAGGAGTGGCATAGGAGCTGATGTTATGAAGTTGTTAGAAATGTATTGGTCTTCATTCGTTTTTTTTCCAGCTACTCAGTGAAGTTAATTCAAATTTTGGGAAAACTGGTTTCAAATGGCTCGTTAATTGATAAGGCCAAGCAATTCTAGCATCATTTTGACCAAAAACATGTGATGTGCAGATGAAATGTGTTTTCCTATCAGAGTAACTTTGAAGTTATCTAATGTAGAAACAGAGGTTCGAATTACAGGCTGGCAAACCTATGGCAATGAAATAAATAACTGACATAATCCCTGTGTAACCAAAACACCATGTGGTATGTTTCCTTCTAATAAGTGGTAATGAAATTAAAGATAATAGATAATATAGCCTGTAAAGTGGTGCTTTAAAGTAACATTATGGTGGAAGAGTCAGGAATTCCAGACTTAAAGACTATCAGATTGAGACTATAATTCCGTATAATTTTCACCGAGTTCCTTGGGGGATAGGAACAGCCTTTAATTACACAATGACATTTTATTCCACCACTCTGATGAAGAGACACTTATTTTAGATTTAAATCTTTGGAGAATTGTGTTTCCAAAATCTAAGTCTCTGTTGAGCAACTGAGGTGCCTCCATGAGTTCTGGCTTCCTTGAGAAGCCCTGATTTTATAGTCTGGGTCCAAAGTGTGGTAGAACTGATGTAGCTTGATGAAGCAGTTGAAAGAAATGGAAAGCAGGTAAATAAACATGTTTTCCTTAATTTCATACTTCTGTCTCTGCTTTTTTACTGTGATTTGCATAATGTCTGTGTGTATTTGACACTGCATATAATGCTTTAGCAAAAGGAATAAGTCTTCAAAGAAGTGAAGATGGTATTTTTATCCTGAAGCTGAACCCCTTCCTCTTTTAGTTCTCAGGAGCTAAAATTTACAGCAAAATATTTAAAGCAAGATTCAGAGGTGGAAAAGACCCAACAACCTACCTTTTTAACAATTTGTCCTAAATTTCTGTTAAAACTCTCAACATTTTTGTGATGATTCAGAATTTTCTTTTTTTTGTGTGTGTGTACTCCTAACTATAACTTTTTAATCTGTCGTGTACTGATTTTATATACCAGATGAACGTCCATTAAATTAAGTTGGGTTTTTTTAGTGAGCAGGAAGAGGAATAAAGTCCTATTGTTACAGAACAAATCAGATAAATATAAAGCATGATACATTCTTCGGGCTGCCTTTAACTGTATTTTCTTTTTTCCTCTCTATTTTTTTTTTTCTCCTAGTGATGATCTTTTCTCTCTGCCTTACTGTCCAGGGAAAACCCTGGTTGTTGGAGCTTCCTATGTTGCCTTGGAATGTGCAGGATTTCTTGCAGGCCTCGGATTAGATGTCACTGTAATGGTGAGATCCATCCTCTTAAGAGGATTTGACCAGGATATGGCAAACAAAATTGGCGAATATATGAAAGAACATGGAGTCAACTTTATTAGGGAGTTTGTGCCAACCAAGGTAGGCTCAAAGTGGTATATGACTACAATTGATTGGGATATACCCGTCCTAATGTTTTAAGATGTAAATTATTTTAACGAATACAAAAGCTGAACTTACAATACAGGATCTGCTATGATATAAAATGGGTTAATTTTTGTTTCAAACTGAGTAAATCCACGAACCCTAATTAACTGAAAGGTACAATTTAATCTTAGTATTAAAATTTTGTGAGATTCCCATATTCATTGTTTTTATCAGAATTAGATGGGTTGGTGTATGTTGCATTGAAAATGTTACACCTGCACATCCTGGTCTTGCAAATGTTGAATATACTTAAATTCAGCAGTTGTCCTCAAATCTGTGAAACTTCTTGCAGGCTCATAGTTAAGCAGATATATAATTTCATATAAGATCAGGCTCCAGTGCATCACAAATAGTCATATTTTTCATTGCCAGTTCTCAAATTCTCAACTGGCAAATACTGTTTATATGCCCAGGACTAGTGGACTATTCAGAAAAGTAAATTGGCTTTAGAAGTATCCACCTATATTGTTTATTTGGCAGAGTCCTTAAATATTTGGTCAATTTTTGTTAAATTCAGTAAGAGTACTCCTGCAACTAGTTATGTACGCATATAGGCACATGTCCAGGCAAATTCAGGTTGAATTTGAATCAGATTAGATAAATTCTGGAGCTTTTCTAATTGCTTTATCAAAGACTTCAAAGGGTGCTAACAGTATTTTCTTTATGTTTTTGGGTTTTTTTTCCACAATAGTTAGTGCCTAGTTATTCTGAAATAGGAAATCAGATATTAAGCAATTTTCAATTTGGTGTTAAACCAGCATGTTATCGAGTTTAAGACTTTGGGGATTAAAGCATTAAATTCAGTGAAGACTGTTCATTTTCACCTTTAGCAGTATCAAGAGTAGCTTTAAAAATGCTCTTGTCAGTTATCACACTGTGGGTCTGACTCTCACAGAAAGAGAGTTGCTGTGAGAAGTCAAAATGGATGTTTCAAGGAACTTAGTTTTTACATGTCTTTGTTGCATAAATCCCATGCTGTATAAAAAGCAGGGATGATGATCTAACTTTTTTTTCAGACATATATTTTTGTAAGATCAGATGTGGGATGAGACAAAAGGAAGCACCAGGTGCACCCTGGGAAGAGCAGTCCATCACCCTAGTCACAAAATGCACTTTTGTCTGTTTTACCCTGTCACTTCAGTACATGTCTTTGATTTCAATGGGAATAAAATATTTGTCCCTGTTTCTGGTTGAGAATACCCTCAACTTAAATTGCTGGGTATGTTTTAGCAGGTTTTCTGATCTCTTTCAAACATTGTTTTTGAAGTTATTCATTTTGTGCTTATTAAACCTTTCATTGGGACGTTTGAAGGCAGACAATGAATTATTACAAATAATGCTGCCTTTGAACAGGAGCAACTTCTCACAGTGATTCTTTAAAGTTGGTAGGATGGTGCAGTAGGCTTTTTAAAATTAAGAAAATAAAGGACAGGGGTAAAAACTTTGTCAGAAACTTTACTTTTTCTCTCTCTAAATACTGAAAATGAGGTAGGAACTAGGGCAGGTGTTGAAAAGTACCTTTTCATCTGTAGGATGAACACTAAAATGTCCCAGAATTATGTTATGTGTCACACACTTACATGTCTCTTGTATGTACAGCCAGACATTGGAAGCAGGCAGGTACCATGCCCTTTCTTGGGAAGGCAAGGGAAGGACTGTAAGGACTGTGGCTTAGGATATCCAGTCCTTTCCTCACAGTCCATATATTAATATTAATGGCAATAAAGAATAACTCACCAATATAACTTCAAATTCCATTCACTTATTTAGTTGAGAGGAAAAGGTATTTGGAAAAGAATCAGTGGTATTGCTCTTTCTGCTGTATTGTTTTCTGATACATTTGGGGAGTGGAGGGTGGAAGAGGGGAGTGTATTTTGGGTTTTGTTTTGTTCTACATAAATGGTCATTTTTTATTACTATGAGCAAAGAGCACAGTTGTGAAAAGCTTTTTTTCTTGCTTTGCTAGAATAGACAGTGAGCTACTGCTTTACTTGAGAGAGAGTGTACATCTAGATCTGCAGCTAAAACTAAGAATATTTATTTCAGCTGACTCTGGGAAACTGATGAGGCTTTTTTCTTAATCTGATGGTGTTTTTTCAGCCATTTAGAGCCAGTTGCTGCCCTCTCCTGCAAGGCCATGGCACCTTTGTACACTGGGCTAATATAATTGAAACAGGGTAAAGGCCTGTAGTGCTGAGGTCTGAGCTATGGCAGTGGCTTCCCATGGGTGAAAGGGACAATGGTCCTCCAGAAGCAGTTGGAGAAAATGTCTGATGGTGTTTCTAGGCCTTGTAAGAGTTTCCTTCCTCCTCACCTCCTCTGTCTGCAGTGGACACCAGCAGCTCACACGGTGGACTTGGACAAGAACTTAGCTAGCAGTCAACTTTTATAAACAGAAATGGGGTTTTGTTGAGTTGGTCATAAGAATAAATGCATAGACGTGGAACAAAATGTTTAAATATGAGAGCAGAAATGTAAAGAATCTTCAGAATAAATGCTTAATTTTAGATTATGGTTAAAACACTCCCAGTGATATGTGGTGGGAAAAATATGCTTTTGTGTATTTTTATTTGAAATGACACTTTTTTCTTTTATCTCCTCTTCCACTCAATCCTCAAAATGTTGTAGGTTGAGCAGCTTGAGGAAGGAACTCCTGGTAGATTGAAAGTTACAGCCAAGTCCACAACAGGGGACCAGATAATTGAAGGGGAATACAATACTGTGAGTCCTGTCTATATATGTGAAGAATGTGAAATAGCCTTCCATTTAATGTTGGGATTTTGTGGGGTGTTTTTATCCACATGTTAGATTTTTTAAAATTATTTTAATCATTATAATATGCTAATTGCACACAATCAACAGGTAATTAATGTGAAAAAAGTCCCAAAATCCATGATCATTGTGCCTTGCCAAATCACTTGCATGCTTTTCAAACCTGTTTCTTAGCTTATAGATGTAAATGAGCTTGGTCACGTGGAATCAGTTGCAGGATTTTTCCCTGGCCTGATATTTGTAGTAAATGATAAGTAATGATTTATAACAGCTTTCATAGTAACTAAAGCATGTTTTGTAGTTAGCACAAAACAATGATCTCTGCAAGAGTTAAACAAACGTCATTTCAAGACCTGTTGTTGACACATCTTCATAAAAGCAACTAATACCAACTTGTGGCAAGTCAGTCAGGAAGCTTCATTACCCACTTAAAACAGTAAAATTGCAGTGTGCAGGTATGCTATTGTATGTTTGATTGTTTCCATCACACCTCACTCCAATCATTTTCATAGGCCTCGATGCTGAAAAAAAAAGTTGGGAATAGAGTAGTTGGAAGTACATAGGATGCAAAAAGACAGTCACTTTCCAACCTGGGACTTTAGACTGCAAATACTGTGTACCAGTGACCTGATGTACCTGTATAGTGCATCAGTCATCCTGTAACAAGGACATGCCTCAATGCATCTGAGAGCCAGTATTATGAAAAGGTTTAACAATAACAGCAGCACTCTTGCACAGTGTTGTAATACTGGGGTTTGTTTCTAGTGAAAACTTTTTAGCAAGCAAATCAATACCATCCCTTCATTAAGGAAACTTCTGATTTCTTACTGCTACATCTTTCACTGAAGTGCTGTCACCCCTCATAGAAGCTGTGAGCTGTGTGTGATGCGTTTTAAGACCTTCAGCTCTGAAGATCTGGCATGGCTTGGTCATCTATAAGACTTGAAGCAGATCACTGATTCCTTCAATACAGTTCTTAACTGTCACATGGGAAGCATTGTGTAGTTAGCTGGGCAGTTGTCCCAGACTGCAAAGCATATAGCAATTTTCCTTGTGATAGCATAAGCTGGAGCTTGATTTGCTTGTTAAGGTAGCAGAGTTGATAGGGTGAGTAAGAATTTGGCCTGGTCTGTCCATCATTCTGAACAAATGTTTTAACAAAAAATATTCAACAAATAATATCCTTTGACAGTGACTTGGCCGAGAGCCTATATAAGTAAATATTTTCTGATCAAAACAAATATTATTTTATGATATTTTTATTTGATTTGTGTAAGCATCGAGTTTTTTTCCTAAAGAGCCCTTTCCTTAGGGAACATTTTGAGGTAACCTGCTCTGGTAGGGATATGGTGTAACACTTTGGTATAAAACTGCAAGGAAATAGAGTATCTGTCCCTAACTGATTTGTTTAGAATACTTTTGGGGTACTTTTCTAGGGAAAGTTATTTGACTGTTTTAATCTTAGCATTAAAACCTGATATTGTTGTGTCGTGGTGGTGGTGTGGCTTGTCTTGGACTCTGTGGATGTACAATGGGTAACAAATGTATTCACCTTACTGTGACCAAGCCTTAGATACTAATCTTCAGTATATAATGAAAATAATAGCCTAAGCAAAATGTACTTTTGAGGTTTTAAAAAATCAGTAACATGTATTGCTATTTTGCAGGTGTTGTTAGCAATCGGAAGAGATCCATGCACAAGAAACATTGGGTTGGACAAAGTTGGAGTGAATATCAATGAAAAGTAAGGACAGATGTCTCTATTCACTCATTGCTAAGGTTGTGTCGTGTACTGTTGCAATGGTGGTGGTGCATAGACATTCAAAAGCTTGGAGGACAAATTTGTCCCCTGTTTGTATACACTTGAATGAGAGACTGTTGCAGAAAGCTGCATTTTCTCCCCCAGTGCTGCCACATTTGCTTATTTGATAATGAACAGTCAATTCCTAGTTGCTGGGACTCAAAAAGTGTCTGTTCCATTCTGTCTAGGTTCACAGCTTCTTCCAGTCACAGGGTTTTCCAGACTGTGTCAATTGTTCCTTATACTCCTTTATTCTCACCTCCTTGGTTTTGTCTCTCTCACCCCTTGGGGCAGAGATCTGTGTGTTCATACAGGCTTTTAGTGCAGTGAGTTCTGTTTATATTTTAATATGTTATTTTGAAAGATAAGGTCCAAGTAGCATTCCTTAAACTCACAGGTGGAGTTCTTGATGTGTTTTAGGTTTTGGAGGAGTTTATTTCTTGCCTTGGAGCAACTCTTAGGAACAATCTGTCTCTTGTAGAGGAGTATTTAATGTTTAATGTAGTGAGGTCGTTGCACCAGGGAGTGGAGCTATCAGTAACATTTTCAATATCAGTAACTAAAACACCTTCCAGACATGTGAGGCCTCGAAGATCTTCCCTTTGGAGAAAAGACAAGGACCGTGAACTTGACCACTGCAGGGTTTTTATATATGAACACAGTGACTGATGTTGCCAAAGGGAACTGTTGTGATATTCCAAATGAGCAGAACTTTTGGTCCACTCAAAATTGACAGACCTGTGTTGTCTTGCAGAACAGGGCACATCTTTCTGCTGTCAGGACACCTATTGCCAGCTTAATAGAATGAATTATAAAGTTACTAACATAAAATATATTATTGTTAATGAGCAAAATTGAGGAAGTTGGATTTTTAATATGGGCATTCCACTGGTCTCTCAAGTGACTGTTTGACTGTTTCTGTGCCTGTCTGGTTTCCCTGTTACATGTGTTTCCTGTGGTGATTACTACTATCTCATTTATTGATGAAGTAGGAAATATTAATAATTAAAGCCTTCCATTAGCTCAGTACACTTACAGCTAAAAAGCTTGCTGGCTGTCCCTTAGGTAGGGTGTCTAACAGCTTGACCTGTCTCTGTGTAGTACCCTGAAGGATAAGTTTCTATAAACTGCTTCAGTCACTGGACTGGAATTTCAGCAGTGGAAAAATTCTTTTGTCCTACAAGTGGAGTGGGAGAATGTCTCTTCCTTTAATTCCTGAAAGTTGCCTGTACACAGCTCAGCTGGTGGTAGAGAGTGTTTGAGGAAAAGATTTATGCCTCACCAATGATTCAGGAGACAAATTGCAACTTCACAGGCTACTCCTTGTCCAGTGTGTGAATTCCTGTAGATTTAGTCAAATTTGCACTACTTTATATTCTTGCCTAAGTCTGTAAGATTGTGAATATGACTTCTTTCCCTCATACTTCACATATGTGTCTTTCTCTTAAAGCTAAAGGGCCTAACTCCTGAAAGGTTATTTACACCTCCAGTCTTCAGAGCAGCACACTTAGATCTTTTTTCTTATTTAATTCCAATTGCAGAACAGGAAAAATTCCCGTCAGTGATGAGGAGCAAACAAATGTGCCATATATCTATGCTGTTGGAGATATACTGCAGGACAAGCTGGAACTCACACCAGTGGCAATCCAGGCAGGAAGATTGTTAGTTCGGAGGCTTTATGCTGGGGCAACCACTAAGGTAAGGAAACAGTTGCCACAAAACACTGTCACTGCTCTACTTCTAAGTGCAGAGTGTGAGTCTGCTTATTTATGGAAAACCCAGAAGAATTTAAAGGATTAGCTTTGATGATCATTTTAATTTTCCCCTGGCAAAGATATTACTGCAGATGTGTTCTGCTAATTGTGTGGGATGAAATTAATACTTTATGGATTAAACAGTAGTCTCTTTTTTTTTTTCCTTTTAAGTGGGTTTATTTTTCTCTCTGAGTATAATGATAATAAAATTAACTGAGATCATTTAGCTTGTTTTTAATTCTACCACCTTCCCTAAAAGTCAGCAATCTTCCCCATCCTATTAAATGCTTTAACTCCAATTCACAGGCAGTTTACTAAACCTACCTATGATCCCTAGAGTTTGTGATGCTCTTAATTTCCAGTGTTATTTCCACTAATTTTTTTCACCTCTCATCCATGCGTTTTCAATGTAATACACGATCTGAGTTGTAATTGAATAGGGACACAAAGGAAGACCAGAGGTACCGATAACTCAGCACATATTTGTACCTGGGTAGTTGAAATAATCAATTCGGTGTTTATGGTTCATATTAGTGCAGTTGTGGGTTTTAGGCAGGTTATGCTTGCTTAAATGGGAGCAGTACGGGTACTCATCTACACCCTATGTTTAAACCAGGAGGAAAGAAGAGTGCCTTTAAAGAGCTGTTATCCAGGCACCACTGGTGTGGGTGCTTGTCTCAGCTTCATAACCACAGGGCATGAGCATAAGGGTTTCTTCTCTTTTAGACCCTGCTGAATTCATATCAGGTTCAACTGTTGGCCAGATTTAGAGCTTGATTGAGTTGTTTGTTTTACGTTGGCAGGTATTGTGGTAGCAGAATTCTGAATCAGTGTGCAGAATGTCATTGCATTAGCCAGGCAAAGTTTAAGGAACCATAGCAGAAGCCAGGTTTTTTTCATACTGCAATACTATGGATATGTCTTAATTTACATTTTATGCCAGATAACAGTCTCTCAAGGTACAAAAATCCTTATGCTGCCAAAGGAAGCATTATCTCATTCAATGAATTCTAAAAATGAGTAACTACTTAAATGGGAACCTGGCTTACGTTTATGTTGTAACAAATCTGGAAAAGGTGATTGTATGAAACATAATGAGGTGTTATGGATAGGTGGGGAAAGGACAGTAATCAACATCTTAGTTGATCCCCAGTCACAAAGGAAACTAATTAAAGCTGAAGTCTATAGAAAATAAAATTATTGGAAATTAAATAGAGCTAACCAGCCTGCTAGTCTGTTTTGGCAGAATGACTAATTTGGTGGGTATGGGAAAAGCAGGGGATGTTTGTTTACTTTGACTCTAGTAAAGGCTTTTGACACTGTCTCTCATAACATTGTCATAGACAAATGGATAAAGTACAGACTGGGTAAGTGGGCAGTGAGGTGGATTGAAAACTGGCTGAACAGCCAGGTTTAAAGGGCTGTGACCAGCATTACAAAGACCAGCTGCAGGCCAGTCACTGGTGGTGTGCCACAGGGTTGGATACTCACTCCAGTACTGTTTAACATCTGAATTAATGAATCTGGATGATGAAACAAAATGCAAGTTTGCAGGTGATACAAAACTGGAAGAAATGACTGGTGCAACTGGTGTTTGTGCTGTCACTCAGAGTGGAGAAGTGGTTCAGACTAGAGAAATGGACTGACAGGAATCTCACATGTTCAGCAAAAAGTGGAATGTCCTGCACCTGAGGAGGAATAATCCCATGTGCCATCATAGGCTGGGAACTCAGCAGCTAGAAAGTAGCTAAGCAGACAAAACTTCAGTAGGTCTGGAGGACAAGTTGACTGTGAACCAGCAATGTACCCTCATTGCAGAGAAGGCCAGGGATATCCTGGGCTGCATCCTGCAGATGCATCCTGGCAGAGCATTGCCATCAGGTGGAGGGAAGTTGTAGGAAGTGACCTTTTCCATTCCAGTTGGTTCTGGTAAGATAGATTTGGTTTTGTGTCCAGTTTTGGGATCCCCAGTACAAGAAGGACAAGGCAAGTCCAGCAAAGGGCCATGACTGTGATTAAAGTACTGGAGCATCTGACACATGAGGAGAGGCTGAGACAGCTGGTAATTTAAATACCCTACAGAAGAGGCGGTTTGAGGGGCTCTTATATCAATGTGTATTTATGCCTGAGGGTAGGGAGTAAAAAAGATGGAGCCAGACTCTTTTCAGTGGTATAAAGTGCAAGGGCAAGAAGCAACGTATTCAAACTGAAACACAGGAAAATTCCATTTGAGCATAAGAAAAAACTGCTTTACAATGAGGGTGGTCAGGCCCAGAAGTTGCCCAGAGAGGAAGCCTCTGCAACACTCTGAAGCTGCAGTGAAGTCAAGGGTCAGTGTTTGCCTCTTATGATATCTGACTGGGCACATGGTATCAGCTCTTGTTCTAGCTGTCCCCCAGAAGGGCTGTACTCCATGTCTTTGGTTCTTTGATGTTGCCTAAGCCACAGTTGATAAAAAAAAAATTTATGATTTTTGAACAGTGGTGGTGCTTTTGCAACATCTCCAACTAAAAATAGCATGCTTTATAGAAATGGTTGAACAGTCTACTGTTCTACTGTTTTTATCTCCATTTTGGCCTGTATCTGGTACGTTTTTAAAATAGGGCACTGAATTTCTTTTTCCATTTAATCTGTGCACACTAATGTTAGTGTGGTTTTAAACTGTCTTTTTGTTCTTGCTCTAGTTAACACCTCTGGAATGGACAAAGCCAAAACTGTACCTTAATTTAAAACAATTTTAAAAAAACAGAAGAGCTTTCAGAATTGTGAATAATCCAGCTTTTCTTCCTGTGTTTCAGACTGCTGAGTGCTGATTTTATTACTGATGTTGTATGTTTTTTTTGTTTTGTTTTGAATGCCACACAGTGTGACTATGTGAATGTTCCAACTACTGTATTTACTCCTTTGGAGTATGGAGCCTGTGGGTACTCTGAAGAGACCGCAGTGGAGAAATTTGGGGAGGAAAACATTGAGGTAAATGCCTTAATTTCATCTGGGCTTTAGGTTTCCAATTTGTGATTTAAAATAATGTTAAGAGTCAATTAACACAGCATTCTGTGCTCTGATGTAAGGGCAGGAGCTGACTGGGTACATTTTTTGTCTTCTTTGGCTGTTCCCGGACATGTTATAAAAATAATCCTTAATTCCAATAGTTCTAATTGCAGATATGTTCTATTTTTGGCAAACAGGGACTTGAAGGTGGAATATTTGGTTTAAAAAAAAAAAAAAAAAAGAAAAAGGGTTTCTTTGTGCCTGCAAATACTTCAGGATAAATTAAAACTGGGTATGGGCTGGAAGCAATATACTGGTTTTAATGTCAAAGTGGAGCTTTTTGTACCTACAGTGGTGGCAAATTCCTTGCCATGGAGATTTTTACTTTATAAAGCCAAATGTTTTGCTCATTTTTCCTGTTTACTTTGACTTTGTGAAGAGGTATGTGCTTAATTTTACTCACATGAGTAATCCCTTTTCATTCACTGGGATTGCTGGTCCAGAGTGAAATTAGACATATATGAGCACTTAGTGCCTGAGGCTGTTCTTACAAAATACTGTACTGACCACATTACAGAAAGCATAAGGGGAGGAAATCTCACAATAAAATGAACTTTTGTGTCCTGCAAATGTCACCCGAGGAGCATTATTTGGAGGAATAAGCAGATAAGTGGCAGTTCATGAAGCTGAGAACTTATGTCCCTCTTAGCTGATGTTTTCTGAAATGGATGTGGAGAAAAAGAAGTAAATATGACTCAAAATGTCAGTGTGTAAAGTAATGTTAACCTGACCACAGGGCAAAGGCTTACATTCTTTTCTGCCCACAAAGTTTGCATATACCCAGTCAAAATTTTTGTTATTGAGTGAAATTCTTGCTGTTATATCTGAAACACTGGACACTTTGTTGCGAAAAATGCATTTTTGATTTTCAAAACAGTTTTTTAAAATGTGCATCAAGAAGCATTTGTGTTCTGCCTAAGTCCTCATTTAGTGAATTTTGACCTCTTTATCATGTCACTTTCTTGGCTTTTTTTGCAAGCCTCAGAAAGATTATTGAGCACATCTGTCATTCAGGCCTGTTAAATTTCAGTTTGATAGTGATGCTTATAAATGCTTTGTAACCCCACTAATGTGGCAAAATGTCGAACTGCCTCTCCTAGTTTGTGAAGGAATATATTTTTACTGGAGTTGTGATCAATTAAAATTTTGTTTCAACCAGCAATCAATTTGAGATTAGCTTATAATGGGAGCTGCCGGGAGTTCTTGGTAGAACTGTGCCTAAAAATGCCCCATCATTTTCTGATATGTGTGCTGTACAAGTGGGTGAAAAGCCTTAGCTACAATTTGGGATTTGTCCAGTTGGGGCAGACAGGAAAATATGTTGTCTTTAAGTACTTTCCATTTTGCAGTGATATTCTCATTTCTCCTAAAACCAGACTCTGAAGCTATTTCTTCCCTTTTTCTGCTCAGAGGAACATTTTTGCCTTCATTTCAAGTAGACCCAGAGACAGTACAGTCTTCTCTGAGGGAAGGTTGTGATTTTGTAGTTTAATGAGAGCATGGTGAATTGCTTCCTGGAACTTTAATATACTTATGGCTTCTCCTTTTTTAATTACTGGATGATACCAGCACTTGTTTTGCAAAGACTTCCTTCTCTGGTGTTCATCAAGGGGAAAGAACATCACCCTGATTTCAGATATTCTAAATACTATGTACATAGCTCATTATTTAAGATAATCTGGCAGTTTTTGAAAGATCATGCTCTCTGCTTGGAAATTACATAACTCCTTTCTAACCTGTGTTGTACTTCCAGGTGTACCATAGTCATTTCTGGCCTCTGGAGTGGACTGTGCCGTCCAGAGACAACAACAAATGCTATGCAAAGATAATTTGCAATATTCAAGATAACGTAAGTGCATCTTTCTTTCCAGGGAAAACAGTATCTTTATGTTCATCATAGGGACCATTGATGATACAATGTCTATAAATAAGTTATTTTTAACAAATTAAAATTGATTTAAATTTGTCTACCTTTTGAAATGTAGTAAATATTTATAGTGATACAATACTCCTGTTTATACAAAATCAACCCTTAGTAAAAAAGAAAATTCTGCCATTGCTATTTGTATATGGTACGTGTAAAATGAGAAGTAGATATCTCTAAGAGTGTTCATTAACTTTGAAAAGTGAGCAAATCAATGCACATAGAAATGGTTAGAATTTTTATTGGTTTATTCTCTCCTCCCCAAGCTTGGACATTCTTTTCTGGGAGATTCTTCTCTGAAATGGAGGCGTCTCAGAAGCCATCACAGCTTGTAACCTCTGCAAACCCACATGTGCTTATAAAACTCTTGAGCTTGTTCTAACAGGATAATGTATTTTGCCTGCACAAATCTCATTTAGGGTGATAATGCCAGGATTATCCATGGACTAGGATAAAATTTCCTGGCAATGGAAATGTACAGCACCTGCTGAAGCAAAAGCAAAATTACTAACTGGTTAAAAGAATTGGTGTGTCCATCTCTGAATGATCACCATGTGTTTAATTGATGATTTTAATAATATGAATTACTATGAAGACTAATATACTGTGAAAATGTATTCCTGCTAAGATAGTGGCATATCTGTCTGTCCTTAATTTTGTAAAATTTGCAAACCTGTCAGGTTTTGACCATATCCTCTGTCTGGAGGAGTTTGCACTAGTGTGGAAGGTATCTTAGAACCCATAGTTATGTTCTAATTCAAAGTTACTTAAGAAAATGAAAAGGCTTAATGGTGATTTAAAGTGTTTCATTACTTTGTTTTCATTTCTTGTCCTGAAAATTTGAAACATGTTTAAATATCTAGAGGTAGAGTTGAAAGTTACCCTGGATGAAAAATAATTCAGTAACTATTTAAAACTCTCACAACCTTGGTTGCATTACTATGGTTTTATTCTTACATATGTCTCTATTTTTAAAGGAAAATAAGGATAATTCCGTTTTAGTTATTACCCAATTATAACTTTTCTTATTTAAATAAACCCTGTGGTAAATCTCAGTCCTGAGACTGAAAGAATAATAACTTTTCAGTGTATTGAGTATCCACTACATCCAATATATGTGATATTTAGTGGAAAGAACAGACAACTTTTGATACCCAACTGAGCTACATCTATGCTCAGCAAAATCTGATTAATTCCCTGAAGGCCACTAAAGCCCACAGCAGCTGGCATGTGCTAAAGGAGACTTACCTTTCTTTAAGAAAAGCAGGTCAAGTCAGTAAAGCTCATTCTACTGAGTGTTTTCTGAGGATGCACGTGCAGTTTGACATATTTTGCAACTGAACAGTAGTATAGATATGAGAAGTGTGAATAGTGTCTTCCTTGTAACTGGATGTTTGTTTTGCCAGTGTGAACAGTGTCTTCCTTGTAACTGAATGTTTGTTTTGCCAGTCTCTGGGTATATTGTCTCCCAATGAAAGCAAACACTGCAACCAGAGTAGTCATCAGTTTAGTTATAACACACTTCTTGCCACCAGTTGTGTCTGATTAGCCACAACTTCAGCTTGTGGCCCTTTCCTGTAAGCAACTATTGAACTGAGAGTTCTTCCAAAGACACAGACCATGTAGCCACCTACCATAGGCCCTGCTGTTGAAAACCAGGGTGCTCATCTTTACTTAGGCAAGCATTCTGTTAGGATAACTTGCCTGAATAAAATTCAAATTCATGTTTGCAATTTGGACACACATAATCGAGCATAGAGCATGGGGTGTATTAAATTTGTGTGCTGCTGATGTAAGTGCAGGACTCTTGTACAAAACTTTGCAAGGAAGCTGACTCCTGAGCTCCTAGTTGAATCTTTGCAGAGAGAGAACAAAATTATACCATCTCCCATCTGTTGGTGCTAATGATAGTTCACATTTTAGTGGTTACATTAATTTGTGATATATTTTGTGAGCTGGTTAAGTTATATACTCTGAGTAAGAAACCCTTACATGTTGTCTAAAGAGAACTGAACGCATGATTGTGCTTGCATTTGATTACCTTTGGCATTTAGGAGAGAGTCATTGGTTTCCATGTCCTTGGTCCAAACGCTGGAGAAGTCACCCAAGGGTTTGCAGCCGCCATTAAATGTGGGATGACAAAAGAACAGCTGGACAACACCATCGGAATTCATCCTGTCTGTGCCGAGGTTTGTATTTGAAGTCACCTCATAACCCAGCTTTCACAGCATTCTGGGGTAGGGTGTTGGAATTCTGAATAACAGAGCTCTGTTAAAGAGGTCCGAATTTGGAGGAAAGGACAGGAAATTACTTGGGTTTAATATTTAGAATTCTAACATTTAGGTTTAATCTGGGATATTTAATTTTTTTTCGAGAGTATTCATTTGTGAAAAGTTTATGGCCTCGCTTAATCCAGTGCTCTCTCTACTGGGAAGTATAGAATTTTCTTCCCACTCAAGATTATGAAGGCTTATGATACTATTTCTGCTAAAGTGGTGGTAAAGCTAAATTGGGGTACTCAAAATAGGCTTATAAACTGGTGCTGTGGAAGGGGACTGGCTATGTGACAATTTTTCTATTAGATTCTGCCCTTTTAAAGATTTTTCCTTTATTCTGTAGGCCTTCACTTCATGAGGCCACACAAACATTTCTTCTTGTGTTTGTCTTGCTGTTCCTCTTTAATGAGGAGCTCAATTTTCTGTAGCAGGTGTGGGACAGCTCCTCCCAGATGTAAATCAGAGATGCTCCATTGACTTTAGTAGCAATAGGATGACTTTATATTAGCTGAGGATCCCTGAAAGCATGTTCATGACCCAAGTCTTTGTACAGAATCTCTGTTTGCACCTGCTTGTGTGAGCTACAGAGTGTTGCAAGGGTGCACCAGGATGCTGCTCTGCAGAAGTGACGTCCACCTCTCTTGTTTTATGTTTCCAAGGTGGTACAGTGTAAGCAATGTAATATGAACTCCATTAATGGAATGGACTGCTAGCAATCTGAATCATCTTCAAAGCATCCACAATATAGATCCTGTTCTTCTCTGTAGTATCATCTGATGGTGTTCTTGAAAGCCCTTGGAGAGGGGCAGCATGTCCTTATCTTACCAGGGGCCCTGTGGAGGGGGATCTCTGAGGGAGGCATTCAAACCTGTGAACTCAAGTGGGATATTAGCATATGCAGTGTGAAGAGAGGATGATAGTCATAATTTATTCTGGACATCTGAGCTGCTAAAATTGAAACTGAATAGAATGATGATTAGATATAATTCAGGGAGGTAGTTTCAGATAATCATATTTGTTTGAGTGGGGGAGGAAGAAATTGGCTCAGGAGAAATACACTCTTTAAAAGCTCCAGGGAACAGCGATCATTTCTAGTGACAGTCTTCAAAAGACTTTTTTATGCTTTTACTTAATTTAATCTCTTGAGCAGTAAACAAAAATCAAAGTGCAAGATAGCAGTCTTTGATTAAAAAAATGCTTTAAAATTGTTTGGAATTTGTGAGGAATGAGCATATCTAGATGAATAGAATTATGGATAATAATGGTGTTATTTTTAACTTACATCCATGTAAAAGCTAAGGGAAATGAAGTCTGATTTGAGCAGGATGGGGCAGTGTTACAGGGTTAAATGCTGACATCTTCACTGGCACTAGTACTAATTCATTACTGTCTTCTGTGAAATGTGGTATTATTCCACTTGAAGACCTTAAGACTGAGTCCCATTCTCACTGCTTTCAAATTAGAGCCAGATTTCACTTCTCTTATTTGAGCAGCGTTTTATTCTGCAGAAAACATGAACTCAGAATGGAACTTCCTCCCAGGCAAAGTCCAAATAATTGCGAGCACAGAGTTGTTAGGACCTCAGCCTTACAGAGAATTACATCTCAGCCTTGATTGTGCTGCTTGAAATACAGGCAGGTATAATCAAGCATCTGCTGACATGATTCTTTCAGCTAGCTAACAATGGCTTTCCAGCCATTGGATCTAAGATTTTGTCTTCACTAAAAAAATGAACAAATTCTGTCAAAACCCTCATGTTTCCAGTAATTATCAAATGATTCCCCATTGGGTTACTAGCCTTAGGGAGCTGTGTGGTCCCCTAGCACACCTGGAGCTTGTAGTCAGGCCAGGAAGAAAGCAGATAAATTTTGCACATTTTAATCTTGGTCTTTCAAAGTGAAATAACAATAAATGAAGATTCCCATACATTTTCAACCTGTGGATCAGAAATAAAGAGTTCAGAACCCTGCCTCAAGCAATGCACTATAGTTTAAATATATCACTGTTCTTCTGCCATATACATTAGGCTTGCATTTGTCTTCCTGATTTGTGCGTAATGCTTTATGTGCTTATAGAAAATGGAAGAGGTTTATCATTTATTGATGTTGTTCTCTTCAGAGCTGCTAGCAGCCTTAATGCAGCAAAGCTTCTACTTAGAGAAATATAGGGCTTTCTGATCCCCATTATCTTTAGATACTCCAATGTTATTTGCATAACTGAAATGTGTATGTACTTTATTCTGTGCTAAGTTTATTATTCCTGAGAGATGGCTTTGATGATAGCTAATTATTGCAACTTTGAAGCATTTAGATAGCAGTGGTTTTGATTTCCTTTTTTCCTTTCTATATTATAACTATGCAAAACTATGCAATTATTTGCATAGTAAAGTTATAATGTTAAATAAGTTTTTGTAGAATTTTTCTTCCTGAATTTTGATATCTGTTAATTTTACAATAATTAGGTTTGAATATGTTTTGTTTAAAGTGACCTGAAAGCAGTAAAGATTGGAATTTTTCAAAGTGGTTTTACTGAGTGTTTCATAGCTATTGTCAAGATACAATACAGATCCCAGACATAATACTTATATCAGCTGTCAGTTCCACATTTCTATAATTTCTAGAAAGGCACAAAAGCAAAATTTATGTTCTCTCCAAATGCTGTGGCCTTGGGTTAACTTCACTTTCCCAAACAAAGAAGTTATCTTTGAGCTATAATGACACTTATTCATTCAGTGCACAGACCAGCGTTTATTATTTCTGAGCTCTTTCCCACAGTAAAAACTTAGGGCATTAAGACATGAGGTGGTATAAAGCCATGTGACTTCCTTAATACATTCTTTTCCACTGTAAAAGGAAGACCATAAGGTGAATGAAGAGAACAAAGGTTGTTTGTATGTGTGTGTGCTTTCTAGTGCCAAGGATTTTAAATGCAAGATTTTCATTATTATTTCATTACTTGAAGAAATGGCTGCAGTTTTGAGCATCATGCCCTACTAGATCTTTTAGATTAAAAAAAAAGATTCATTTTAGCCATACTAAGAGTCCTTCTTTTTCTCTCTCTTAAGGTATTCACCACCCTGTCCGTGACTAAGCGTTCTGGTGAAAACACCCTCATGAGTGGATGCTGAGGTTAAAGAGCCCCATTCCTGTTGTTGCCAGAGACTGGCTTTCACCACAGTGTCTGCCTTGTGCAATTCAGAAGAAAGATCTGGGGAGAAGTCATCCTCAGACACCTGCAGAAATGTGTAGAGCTTAACCTGGACATTCCATGGTCCTAAGGAGAAGAGCACTGTGGAAGTTGGTCACTTGTGGTGATTGGCTGGCAATGAACAACGCAATGGGAATATTGACTGTCGAGCTGGCGATTAGCAGGGCATTTAATGAATGCTTTCATGAAGTCATAGCCTGAAGCCTGCATTGTCTGGTGGGCAGTGATGGAAGAACTGCTAACACAGCTGGACAACAACTGTTTTGCTTTGGTTTTATTCCTCTCCAGTTTCTTTCCTGAACATTCCTTTCTAGTTCTTTCTGGAACAAAGAACTTCCCAACTCAGAAAACTTCTCACAGTTTCAGATAACTGTATAGTGCCCCTGTGTGCTGTGTTATGACACAGCAACTGCAAGGTCTCCTCATGAGCATGCATTTTACCAGCTCATATGCTTGTGGAGGAGAAGTTGTATCTACTTGTTTGATCGTGACGAAAAAGATAGCGTTGGAAAAAAATTTAGCACCATCTAAAATAGCATATTTCTGGCCTTCCAAATTGACTCTGTTGTGACTTTTTATTTAGAGTGCCTTGTATGCAAAAACGTTCTTCTTAGAGAGAAAGGAACGTACTTTGTATTAAGGCCTTTTCATACAGAAAGTTGTTGGGTTTTTTCCCTGAGAGTAACAGTCATGTGTATAACACAGGTGTGATGATCTTAGCTTTTCTTGAAGCTTATGGGATTATAATTAATCCAATTTGGAACTGACAGAATGCCAGTGTTGAATGAATTATGCTTCCAGGAACTCTGTGCAACTGTATTAAATTTGAGTAAATTCCTTCCTCTGCAGGTGAGCTGTTGTAAGCTGCCCTGTTTCAGGTCTAAATTGGCCTCTTCAAACACAACAGTACTGAGACTTTCCCTGAGATTAGTGGGCCTGTAAAATAAAATAAAAAAAAAACAAAACCAAAAACCAAAAACAACGCAACCAAACATCCCCTAAAACAACCAACTAAACAACCCCCCCACTCAACCTCCAAAAACCAATAATGAAAAGTCTGTTATGTAGATAGGGCCTAAAAGTTGTATTTAGTTCCATGTGTACTTTGTTTTATATTTAATTAAGAAAACAAAACTTTTAAAACAGAGATTTCCGTGGAAAATATCAGATTCTTGCATATCCCTCCTGTATTGGATAATCTACCTACACATTTGTCAATAAATGACAAAAATGCCTCTTTTAAATGGAAATTAATGTGCTTTGTGATCTGGTTTTCCATTTCCCTCTCTTTTTAGCAGCAAGGTTCGGATTACTTTTATTAAATGGTTCTTGGGAGTTTAGTATTGTGGTGTGAATAGGGGATGAATTCTCCAGCACTCTGGGCACAATACCTTATGTCTAAATTCCTACCTGGTAACAAATTCATGTATTTCTTCTGAGATTTCTAAAACTGTGTTGTAAGTTATTTTTATAAACTCATACATAACTGAAGGATTTTTAAACATGTTTTATATGGCATCTAGATGGTCTGTGATGGTATTTTTCTGGCCAGTTTATTAAATAAATTGAATATTTGCACAAGCAGATGCTCATTTTGATGCCTCTTCTAAGCAGACACCAGATGACAGCAAGCCGACTGTTTTTCCAAAGGCCAGAAGAGGGCACCATGATAAACCCAACAATCTCGAATTTTGAAGGTAGATACTTCTCTGAAAAACGGGGTTTGGGGCTGTTTCATGTGAAATCTTTTTACATGTTAAACACTTGAGAAGGACATAATTAAAAACAAGAAATTAGTTAGGAAACAAATCTTCCACTGTTTGCACTAGCTGCCATCTGTGTAACTTCTGAAAGCCCAGGAGTGCAGGTTTCTGAGCTGTTGGGCAGTGTAGCTGCTCATATTTAAACACGTGAATAGCAGCATTTTCAATCAGGTCTGTAGGAAAGTCAGATCCTGGAGATCCGGATCCTTTATTTCTTGGAGGGAATAAAGACATGTATGAGCTTGGCTTTGCAAGGTTGGACCCACATGCATCTATTCATGTCATCATTAATGATGCGTGTTTCTACACTAGTGGCTTACAATTCTGTAGTTGTTGGTTTTAATTTCTTTTATTTTTACTTTAAAATTGTGAGGCTTTTTTGCTAGGGCTTTTTCTTTTATTTCTCCATAAGGAAAACATTTTCAGGTTTGTATGTGTGTTATCTGTGCATGATAATAGAGATATATAATGTGATACCACATAAGGATTTAATAAATGTCAAAACTAAGTACTTGATGGTTTTATCAAATTAAGCATACAATGAGTAATGCATGCTTTGGAAGCACATACTAGAAAATTTAATAAGTAAAACAGTATTTACGTTCTGCTCGTATTTATTAGTTATAAACATTTTTTGATACTCTGGTTTACCAGGGCGTAAGAATCCATCCTAAGATACTACAGATACAAATGCTGGCAGCAAATTTCGCAAACTTTAACGGGGAATTAGTAGAGTTTCACTACCAGCTCCCAGAATTACTTTTTTAAATTTTTGTTTCTTAAGCTCCCCTGACCCAGCTGTTGGTTGTATGAGCAATCCTAACTTTCCTGTAAGTCTTGTATTCCAACTTGCATCCTGCCTTGCTTCCTTCAAGCCCTGCTGCCTGCCCAGAGCCCCAGTGCAGGGGGCTCGCTTCTTGTAGAGCCATGGATGGGGCCGGATCCCTGTCGGACAGGAGGGATCTCCTGAAGACGTCGTGAATGCTGAAGGTTTCCTGATAGGGTAGGTGTCTTGCTGTGCCTTGTGAGAACACCTTTCACTCCTGAAGCCTGCTAATGATCCTGTCTCTGGCTGTGCCATTGTGGCACTTCCCTTGCTCTAAGTTACCACGTGGCAGCGGGTGGATGGGATGGTACAGGAGAAAAACCATGGCTGTGTGCTGCTGGAGCATGCTGTGCCAATGCAAGGGTGTGAAGAAGGGGCCAGATGGCTGAATATTTTATGTAAGACTTGATAGACACCTTTCAGGTCAAAATATGGTATACATGTTTTTTGTAAATGTCAGCTCTGCACAGAGTGTAGTTTCAGAAGCCCTTTCTCTTTGATGACCACCTTTTCTGATTGCTCATTTATCCTCTGTGTGGGATGGTGTGAGACTCTGCTTTTGCCAAGGCCTGTTTGGCCTCCAAATAGAAATTAAATCTGAAAAAAAATCCAAACTAAAACAACTCCCCTCCTCAAAAAAAAAAAAACAAAAACAACAAAACAAAAGCAAAAATAACCCAAAAACCCAAGACAGAAGGCAGCAGAGGATCTGCTACACCACGGGCCTCTGTTCTGCATGCACTAAACAGAAAAGGCTCCTGAAATATTTCCATCCTGGTGGCACCATTTGTGCCAGCAGGGCACTGCTGGTGGGGAGGTGAGACTGGAGAAAGGCTTTGGCATCCATCAGGAAGGGTGGGAAGGCATTGTGTGAGGCCGTGGTGTGAAGTGGGAAGTGCCATCAGTGGGGAAAGGCGAAGGCACAGTGCATGACAGCAGCTGCAATGCATCTGTGAGGAGTGCCAGAGGGCTTGGTGTGGTTGGATGGCTGAGAGTGCTTCCAAGAGTCCATGGAGCTTGGGAGATGCAGGAAGGCCTCTGCAGTGAGGGGCTGCCTTTCAGCTGAGCCCATCCTGCAGGATTTGTGGGAGCCTGCAGATCTGAACCCCATGTTTTGCAAGGCTGGGATGTTGTGACCAAACCCAAAGGTGTCTCCAGAAAGTGCTTGTTGCTGAAGGGTGAGGAATGCAGCTGGATGTGCTCACCATGAGGCTCCCTTTCCTCCCCTCCCCATGCTGGGTGAAAGCTGCTACTTCAGGGGTGAGAGGATGGCTTTATTCTGGGGGTCTGCAAGGGCTCAGGACTGGGTGTGTTAGAGGTGGCACAGGCAGGCGTCTGATCCTGAGGATGTTGTGCTGGTGCCCGGAGGAATAGCCATGTCTGTCGAGGTGAAGTGCCCTCACCATGTCATCCCGGTGAAAGACCTGGCCCTTGGGCTCCTGTGCTTCTCTCAGCCTCACATGGTGAGGGTCTGACTTGCCCATGAGGGTCACCTTTCTGCAGAGACTGTGTGCCAGGGGATGCCAGACACTGCCGACGGGTGAGTTGCACATTGGTGGGGGAGCAGCTCCACCTGTGCAGGGACCTGGGGAGTCACCAGGCCAAGGGGACTCTTCTTCACCCCTATGTTCCCTCTTTTCATCCTTCTCACTCTGCTCCTGCGCTCCAGCCAAAGCTCTGCTCAGTTGTTGGGGTTTTTCTTTTTATATTGGAGAAAAATTATATGCTTGTTTTCCTTTTGTTTGCCAAATGCTCCTGACCCATATTCTGTTGTGCAGAATTTGACTTTACACATATGATTTCTTTTTCATTCAATTGTCCTTTTCATCTGTCTTTTCTAGAAACTAGAAATCTTCCCAGTTACAGACTTGTCTGAGGGAGTTCTCCCACAGCTTTTTTACATCTTAAAATCATGAAATAAGCTGACACACAGGATATATATCAGGGATATATATATCAGGACAGAGAAGGAAGGCTTTCCTTTCCCCTAGCAAAGCTATGTGACTGGCTCAGGACCACCAGTGACTCCTGACTTGCCCCATCATGTTGGCTGACCACTAGGTGCCTACAAGGGATGTTTATCTGCCAGGGAGGCCATGCTGTGGCCAGACCCTTCGAGGGAGCCCATTCTCTGCTGCAGCTGGCCATCATGAGCCCAGAAAAGTATCCATCCCCATCTTTAGACTGGAACAGAAACCAACTTAGGCATATAGTGACAAATCTGCAGCTAAAACCTAGATTCTTGCTTCTTCCGTATAACTTGTCTCAACAAACAATTCTTTTCTTGAAAATAGGTTTTACCCCTAGGTTAGGCACAGAGTAAATTGAGCTCTGCATATCACTTGCTTTCAAAAACAAATGGCAACACATTTAGCCTAAAGATCTGCTTTCCCTTTTAATGTCAGTGTAAGTTGGTGGGCAACAACACCCAGGATAAGAAGCGTGTGTGTGTCGTGCAGCATGATGTGGTGACTTGCATTTGGGGTTGACCTGGAGTTACTTTCCCCGCATCCTTGTTTATGATTTTCTTGGCTCTGCAAGCACCATTTCTTCCTTAGCTCTACAGCTGCTGAAAGTAACCACACTAAATTAATGGCTTATATTTGGATTCAACCGTTAAACTTGCATTGGTCACTCCAAACAAGGCATGCTGAAACAACTGCACATTTAAGGCTTAAGTGAGATTCCTCAAGGTTTCTTTTTGGTAGTTGTTGGACAGATGATGCTGATTGTGCAAGCATTTGCTTGTTCTTAGAGCAGTGTTTTCTTGGACCAGGGTCAGCTGCAACTCAGGAAGGGTAGAAAGGTGCCCGTGTCCTTGATGAGCAGTCCCTCTGAAGGCTTGAACACTGGACTTGTGGGCTATCTGTGGAGGACATTTGGTGAGCAGACTCTGTACCAGGTCTGGGAGAGGTGAAGGCAGCATGTCAAGGCTATTTCTGCAGATAACCTCACCTCATGAGCACTCTGAGCAGTGCTTACTTCAGGGCCAGAAGAGGAAGCGGAGCAGTGATGCTGCAAACCCCTTTAAATATGTTATTTTAAAGAGTCTGACAGATGGGTATCAGCCCATGTTTATTTCTCTGCTCTCTGAGGTACCATGTTAAAGGAAAACAATGGAAAATGTATGTGACCCAGGGCTCTGGTTAATGCCTGGGCTGTTGGGCTTGGATTAATGCCTGGGACCAGTTAGTCTAAGACACTCGATGGGATGCATGTTGGGGTGTGTGCATGTGTGTCTTTCAATTTAGGAAGATAAAAATGAAAAATGCATGTCAAAGCAAGAGTTAGACTCCTGACTGTGCTGGGAATGTGTACATGAACCATCAGCTGGGTATGCTGTGAAGTACCTTTGAAGGTAAAGTCATGGTGGAAATCAAAGCAGCCTGAAAATAAAACCAGTGGGGAAGTTGCCGTAAAGCACCTTAAAGTAGTGCCTCTGTTTTAGACATGCTGCCTCCTACAAATTAGACAGAAGAAAAGCAATGCACTCAGGACATGTGAGGTGCTACTGATATTCTTAGAACAAGAGGCATGGTACCAACTCCTGTTTAAATGTTGCAGAGCTGTAACACTCTGAGTTGATACATATTTACTTTTGCTTTAATCTGCTTCTCTTTCTTCTCCCTTTGTTTCTTTACCACGTTTTTGCTGGTTTAGACTTGTCTTGGGGAGTTCTCCTAGCACATGCTTTTAGCAGTCCTAAAATCATAAAACTTGTGGGAAGGGCAAACAAGGAGCAATGATTCACCATGTCTCACCATACAAGAGCCATGGCTGAAGCAGTCAAGGGAGGCTGGGCTTTTCTGCACTACACATAACTAAATACAAGTCACTGTCATGGGATGTTACAGTCTAAAAATACACCTATATTGAAAAAAAGATTAGTTGTACACACACAGAGGTGGAGGTTAGTAAAATTATGACCTGACTGTAGTTTATGGGGCAGAATGCCCTTACACCAGTAGGTGTTGGAAGCTTGGGAAGAAATCCAACAGGAAACATTACTGTATATTCAATATGGGTTTTCTTATATAACCTTTAATTAATCATCTTATCCTGGGAGACAGAATATCACATTAAAGGGACCTATGGTATAGGCTCTTCCTATGCCAAAGGAAATTCCCTTCCTTGGGGTCCAGTTTGTTCAAGCCTCACAAAATCGATTTGTAATCCTTTCGTCTTTTAGAGGTTCAAAATTTTCATGTCTCAAAGCTTTCCTCTCACAAGTTTTGTGACACTCTCTGCTTGGGGGATGAGCTGGAGGCAGGACAATGTGAGGGCTGCACCAAAAATGTTTCTACTCGAGCCTATTGCCCAAAGACACTCAGACCTTTCCATCCCTGAGACAGCATCTACACGATGCTTCCTACGGTCAGCACCGAACTTCCTGATCTGAGGCATTGCCATGGGAGAGCCTCTCTCAGCTGAGCCAATACCATGCCTTTTAAATTCTCAGTGAGTGACCTGAAGTAATAAGGGATTAACTTCAACTAAATGCCTGCAAATTGTATGCAATTTAATTAAATTTTCTCCCAGTATTTTTTGAATAGTTGAACTCTGTTTAAATGGCATCTTTCCCTAAATCTCTGCAACATGCAATCCTGACAAGGCCTTTTCTATTACGTGTAAAATGAAGCATTTTTTAGTGAAGTAGTTAGCCCTGCAGTTTATGCACAAGGTGTTTTGTTTTTGTTTTGGAGTCATTCCAGTACTGTGCAGATGTTGGAAGGTACATTTGTACTGTTATTTAAAGAGCATTCAGTTCTCCACCAGTGGTGCCCTGAACTAAGTTGATGTCTCTGGCGTGCAAAAATGACATTATCCTGTCTAAGATCTTTCAGCCAAGAGAGTTGTAATGCTGCTTCTATATGTGGATACTCTTGTGGGGGCTGCTGGGGAGTCCCTCATGTGTCTCCCCTGATTGACAAACACTGGACACAGAAGGATTATAGTAATTGTTTCTGGAGGGTGATTTTACCAGAAACCACAAGCTCAGTTACCTTCTGAGCTCACTGCCAATATACAGAAGGAAGCTCTCCCCAGCTGGCCATGCATTCATCTGTTTTTTGGTCTGATGGTTTTCTTTTCAGGCCTTCTCCCTTTCTTTCCTGAAAGAGGAAAAACCCCATCAAAAAAACCAAACCAAACCAAAAGAAATAGGTTAAGAATCAAAACCACAAAACACAGAAATTGTTAATGAGGAGCTGTGCTCTGCCCTCTTTCCCCCCTCCCCTGGGATAACTGAGGTTTGAAATGGCTCATCAAGGAGCCAGACAAGCAGTAGAGGAAGTGATGGGGTGGGAGGACAGGAGAATAGGGTCAACCCTTTTGGTGACAGAACTAATCTAACACACCAGCACAGCCCATCTCATGTCCAGTGGGGGCAAAATTCAATGCTAATGCCTGTGGAGTGGAAACTTTCTTCTTTACCTTTACTGCTGAATTTGCAGGACATCCCTATATGTAATTTTAGTTTTAAGGAAAATTTTCTGTCTTTCTGCTCAGAGTGGTTTGGAAGCAAACCATTTAACTTGAACACTATTACTCTTTGCAGCTCCAGGATAGTGTGGGTGAGTTATGCAGAGCCAGAATGACTGTGTCTCCATGGCACAGTGGCTCGGCAGCTGGTTTGTTTGAAAGCTCTTCCACACAAATTTCTTGTCTCCACAAGGCATAAGTCGCTAAATCTGCACTGCTCTGAAATCAAAACCAAATAGGAAATCTCCTTCTTGCAATTAAGGCCCCATCTATATGGCTTATACCATCTGTAATCAGTGCATCTGTAATCAGTGCATCTGCTGTAGAGCAGAGGTTCTCATTCTTGAGTATTGGTTTCCTACCACTCAACCAAGGGACAGGTGGTATTTTTCTCACTGACTTGGAGGTAAGGAGATGATGGCCTTGTCCCACAGCTTCCAAGAGATAATGGTGGTGTTCATGAGTGAGGCTGGACATCTCTGGGACACCAGGCTGCAGGGCAGGCAATCACCACAGCAATTCAGTCACTGCAGAAATTCTGTGGACATTGCAGATTTGTGGGTAGTTTCAGCAGCTTGTTTCCTTGTAAGTTCTTCTCATACTCACTGTTGAGCCTAAAATCCCACAGATGCAGTTTTTTTGTAGCATTTGGCCCTTTCTTTGCAGTGGATGGAAGTAAATTGTGGATTAGTGCTCAAGGGGATAGGGACAGAGAAAGACATACCTTGCCCTTGAAGATGTATGGTTTTACATTTTAAATAAAATTTTATCTGAATTTACATGTTGTGCGAGTTTGGCACAGAGAATCAGCTTTATCTACCTGATCCATGCTCATTCCTAATCACCAAACTTGACAGCAAATAATCAATGTCATTTAGAAGAAAGTCATACCAAGAGTCTGAATTTTTCTACTGCAAAACCGCTTTTTTCTCCAGTGACACCAGTGGTATAAAACTTACACAGTTGGGAGAGGGTTTCTGTCATACTGGGGTGAATCAGAAATGGAATCCATTTAAATTCCATCCATAGTGCAGATTTTTGTATTATTTTTGTTATGGTTCTAGCGTCAGCCAAGACCCAAGCTGGCTTGGCATAGCACAGTACCAGTAGTGGCCCAAATTTCTAGGTCATCCTGTGCTTTCTGCACAATTTGGAAACTGCAGATTCAAATGTCTAGGACAGGTGAGATGTCTTGCTGTCTGGAGATACTGGTATCTTTCCACAGGTTATAGTAGAAGTCACCACTACCCCTTAAGATAAAAACTTGCCATTCAAATGGCTAGAGTCATGAAGAGACAAATCCCACTCTAGAGGATGTGAAGCCTCAACAGAACTGACTGCTCTGGACTGTGATATAGTGATACATATTTCAGTGGAGGCGGGTTTCTCTGCTCTGAGTGGAGATGAGCCATCTCCATGGATCAGTTACTTAATCCTATTAATATAAACAGAGATTTTTTGTTGTGATGGCACCAATCTTATTCCAGCTGGCATGAAAAGCTGACACTGGTGGGCAGACAAGTCAAGTTAGGAATAGCTACAGGAATTGATTTACCTCTCATGTAAGGCAAAACTATGTGTCACAACAGAGCATCATGCAGAAATACTCAGCTCCCTCTAAATTACACCCGCTTCTCGGGCTGGGCAGTGTGTTCAGCCAGCATGGCTGTACCACTGCTGCCCCCCAAGCCTGAGGCTCTCAAAGACAAACCCAGTATCCCCACTTAGTGCTTCACTGTGCTGTGTTCCTTCAGAGCACAGGCAGATGGGAAGAGGAAGGCTGCGGTGGTGCTGCAAACAGGAAAACCACATCCTCAATCGGGTAAATTGACTTAGTGATTTCTCTCTCAGCTGCATCAGATAAGGGATCTGTCTCCTGCCCACTGACCCTACCATCAGTACCCAAGGCTCACACTATACTGATTTCTTCCAGACTTTCTTTCAAAACTTGCCTTTGTGGGGTTGTTAGTTTGTTGTTGCTCGTAAGAGACAATCTTTTTTTTAATGGTGTGTAAAGATATAAAACGGTCTAAGCTCATATGACTTGTTAATTAAAGTCACAGTCAACAAGTGTAAAATTGTACACAGCCACTCAAAAAGGGGGAGTGTACCAGTCTGTGCAATTCAACATGCATTTTAAATCACATCTATTAATAGCCAACTTGTTTACGGAAACCAGACCAGTAGAGCAGTTTATAACTAATAAAAATTTACAGAAACTCTTTTTGACTTTTTCTTAACAAGCTGGTCTAGGAGCACATCAAAGCTGACACTATTAGCTTGCCTCAAAATTACTGAAAACCACCCACAGTACCTGACTTTCAGTTTTGTTTTTTTTTTGGTGGTGTGTTTCCTAGAAGAAATCTCATGTTTAGTAGAAGTCCAGAGCATTGCTGGTTATGCAGCTTGGCACATAGACAAAGTGTTCTGGGAGTAAATAGGCATTGGCTAACAAAGGCAGTGTCCCATAAGCAGCATCCTCCTCTTCCTTCAGCTGCTACATGGAATTAGAACTTTGTTTGCCTTTGCATGTGGAATTAGAGCTCTGGTTGCAAAGTCTATGAAATAGTTCTGTTTGAGTGTTAACTTTGCAGAATGAAATCTTGTTTTATGGAGGATATATTTGTATGTGTTATAAACAATGCTTCTTTTTCAAAAGAAAAAAATAGCATTACTATTCAAAAGTAGAAAATGACATTATTATTTGCAGTGGAAAATGTCATTGCTGTGCTGATAGCTGTTGACAGGTACTTGTCATGGTTGTGTGCTGTGATGTGCTAATTATTCTGAAGTTCAATCAGATGGCATTTTGTGTTTTTATTTCAGCTGTAAAAACACGGTATTTGTGACATGTTGACAAGTGCGTGTTTAATTGCTCTGTAGATATCTTCCAAGCTCATGTGCTTTCTACTCACTTTGTGGAGAAAGGTGCGTAATTAGCTCTCAGGCTACAGGGTATGTTGCTCATTATTGTATTTTCATTTCCTATGCAGTGATAAATCCAGAGTGGTGATAAATATGAAAACCCATCTTTGATGCTGAATGTTACCTCAACTGGATTGCGAAGGCGGAGAGTCATGGTTGATTTTGCAAATCAAGATCATGAACCACCCATGGTAAGAGTTTCTTTCCCTGCTCAGCTTCTCTCTGCCTCACTTCCCTTCACAGATCTAGAGTCAAAAAGAAAAGGATTCAAATTAATCAGATGTTTAAAATGTCACCATCAATCTCAGGGACAGAATCTTATATCTGTTGTCTTCCTTGCTTGTTTCTTTGTGACTGTGCTCATTCATTTCGTCGGTGTCAGGGGTATGGTGTTCAGTGATGAAACAAGCCAAACATTACAAGTGCTCCAGTCCAGCTGAAAGCAAATTAATTGGGCAGATGAAGCCCAAATGTTTTTTTTCCCTGAAATCAAGGGGGTCTGGATCTAAATACCACAGCTGTTGACTCTGAAGGTACAAAATGTACATTCCCTTTTAGACATGAATGTTGTCCCTTGTAGATGAATGGGATAGATGTTTTCTCCATGGTATATGAGCTCTTAGTCTGCAGCTGTGCAGGCCTGGATTCAGTGACTCTGAAACTACTTTCGGGTCCTGCCTCTTATGGACCTGCCCATGGAAAGGAGACAATTGACAAAAGACTGAACTCAATGGGAAAGTTACTCCCAGTTTTCACTGATGCTGAAAGCTGTCATGTTGAATCTTAGCAAGGAGAGCTTTGAATAAACCTACTAACCAGGATGAGATTTAGGAGAAAAAAGCATCAAGACTACTTACCCTTCCTCCCTTGCAAGCACAATCTTCAGTTGCTGCTCATATCAGGAAGAAGATGAAGACAATGGTCTTTGGGTGCACATATGCATTAGGTTGGCATTAATCGGGATTCATTACATGCAGTTGTACAGAAATTATAATTGTAACTCTTGGGCTTGTTGTTTTGTTTGGGGTTTTTCTTTTTCCCAAATACATTATATTGATTGTTTTAAAGAAAGACACACAAATCTCTTCCCTTGCTTAGAAAATAGTTTAAGTGTAAATTAGGTTAATTTTTTGTTTCCTACTTGATTAGCAGAGCACCTAACCAGACCCAGGAGTATTCAGGCTCATAGGCACTTGAGGGCAGCCAGAAAGCTACAGCTCTGCAGCCTGGCTTGGTTTTGTCCTTTCAGAAACTGTCTAGAATGGAAGCATCATTGTCCCTTGCAAAGGGATTCATACTTGTTGACAAGCTACATGACAGGGATAAATGATGAGCTGGTGGTAAAAATCATTCTTGTGGCCTTTCCTACTTGATATGGAAGAACCATGTATGTGGTTATAACTCAAAGAACTTTCTTCTGCTCTCCTTCCCTGTACTGCCATCCCCTCTTGGCTTGGCCAGCTGCTCTCTGGGATCTACCTGCCTCTCCCTCTCTGTCACAAGAAGAGTTTAAACCTGCCTGTTTGAAAGGGAGTCTGGTTTGGTATGGCTATGTGAAGGTGGAAGCAGGAGCTTGCCTTATGTTTCTTGTGTGGTGTTCCATGATACAGTATTAACAATATTAGGGTAATTTTAATGTTGAAATGCAGTTCTGACTCATTAATTCTTGCTATATTTAGAAATTCAGAACAGACAAAGTGTTCGAAAGATCAGTCAATCAAGCTGTTCTCTTCTCTCTCTTCCCCTTTAACCTTATAATTCCCTGCCTTTCCTTGGCTAAACCCTTTATGCTCTAAGCAAGCTGGGAAGCAAAACAGGAACTCATCTGAAAGGGACAGTCTTTCAGCCTAAATTTCAGTATGCCTTCCCTGTAACTTGAGCTGGGGGAGGAACAGATCTGCTATTCAGGTTACAGGCTTATGCAACATCACAGTAAGCTTGCCATGATCCTTCAACAAAGAGTAGGCAGCCATAGTTTAATATTTACAGCCTATATAAAAGTACAGGGGAAATAATTTAATTAAAAACACAGCAAAGGAAAAATAGGACATATTTCTCCTGTTCCCTTCTTTACTGGTGCAAAGACCAGCCACTGTGGTATGAGAGATGCCCTGATCTGAGCCTTCTGCTTTTCTTTTGAAATTACCATAAAGCTGTCCTGTGCTCCTTTTCTGCCTCCTAATGCTATTTCTTTAAAAAAGGTTTTCTCCTTACAAGTCAAATGGTTTTGATATGTAGGCTTTTACACTGGTACCTGAGGGAAAATGCATTTATTTGTTTTCATACACTGATATATTGGCTATGATCATATTTTGGATATACAGTCTATTCCCTGCTTCCCCCTGCACTGTGACAATTTTTGAGTATAATAGCTAGTGAAATGAGTATCTTGTGGTAGTATCAGGAAACATGAAAATAATTAGCAGTGCAATTGCCGTGACTCTCATGTGGCCTGTGGAGTTTAATATTTTTAGCTTGTTCAAAACTCTTTTATAGACTTGGTTGACTGTACATAAGTACATTTGCCTGTACTTATTAGGCAAATGAAACAGAAACTCTTGTCATCTGTACAAGAATGACGTTTTCCCTTCTCTCCAGGTTGGTGGAAGGTAGCCAGTTCAGGAGCTGTGGACTTTTGCATATCTGTATTTTGCATTAAATTTGTTTATTCCTATAAGCTCGTAGGTGTCCAGTGTCGTTCTTCTGAGCAGCACTGTGCATGAAAACAGACAGGCAAAGGTTCCCAAGTTTCCATATACAGGTACACACAGAGCCAGAGCAGGCAAACAAGCTTGGGATTAATAAAGACTTATCTTGAATTTGCTGCAAGAGAAGAAAATATTACTGCTGTGTCAGAGAGCTCAAGGGGACCTGCCACACCCTGGAGATGGCAGGACCTCAAAAATAGATAAATTGAAGTTTGTGTTGCTACAGCTTGTGCTATACCTGTTCTGCATATGAATGGAAAGCTTGAGTCCCTGCCCTTATAATTTTGGCACCCTCCTTGCATTTAAATATTACTTTGTCAAGCCTTTCAGCTTTTTAAAATATAGCGATTGCTGTTCTCCAAGTGGCTAAGGGATATGGGGGGTGAGATGTCTCTTCCAACCAGTTTTTGTGTCAGTATTTTGAGGCTGTACTGGCACAAGCACTGATAAATATTTGTTTTTTTTTCAGAAGTAGACTCCTGGTTATGGTCTTTCTCTTGTCCTTGCTGGAGTGTTTAAGGAGGAGTCAGTGAATGAGGAGTCAATCTGGCCTTTGTGGTTATGGCCTGGCCACCCTTATGCTACGAGGATTCAGCTGTCCAGTGATGCAGTAGATGCTCTCCAGCCCTGAAAACCATCACATCTCTTACAAATGACTCGTACCAACCATCCAATATGCAAGCTGGCTCTTTCAAAAAAGACTGAAGGTAAGGGCATTACCAATATTCTAAATTGATAATATTCAGTTTGTTGGTTTCATTGAAAGTGAAATAACCTACATGGTCAGTCCTTGGCTATATACAGTTCACTGGAGATATTTCTGGTGTTCTGAATCTGGCAAATTTGCATTATATTCTCTCCCATAAATAATTGTTCTGTAACAAGTCAGGGTAGTTACAAATGTGTGCTCATATGTTTACAGTGTTTCCCTACAGAAGATTAGGAGACCTCACATATTTGTAGTCAAGGCTGTAATACTTTCCTTCCTCATAAATATTTTATATAAGTTTGCTTAATGGGTGCATCGGTTACTTTTATCCATATTCTCTTAACTCAGGCTTAACAAAAAAGGTCTTCATTGACTCAGGTCGAGAAAGCATTTACCATATGAGCAACATTTATTATATGAAGCAATTTGAGGTCCATCCTTGCTTTGTCAAGAAACACATTCAAACTGCTTAAGGGGTCTGGAAGATAATCCATCTGTATCTCACCATGCACATACTGAAGCAGAAAGGTGAACTCAGTGGTGGCTGTGGTTTGTAGGCAGCTATACATTTAAGAGTTCACATCTAGATCCTCCTATCCTAAGTCCTTGTAATACAGCAACCCCAGAAATGCCTTCTTCAACAGAATTATTAATGGAAAAACCCAACCACAGCTGCAGTCGTAACTGTGGATTAATGGGAGGTTCCTAAAAAAATGTTATTGAGGCCTAGAGTTTTCTGCTGTGAAATCCAGGCATGGTTAGGGATTGGGTGAAAGAAATGCAGTTAAGCCTGAATTAAGCATGGGCTTTCTCAGAGGGTCATCCAGCTGTTGTCAGTGAATCAACACCAGAGCAGATTTTAAAGTAGTTGGATTGCATTTAATTAGGAGCTGATTGTTGCAATATTCACAATTAACTTCTTCTGATCCCATTGTTCAATAAAAATATCAGCTGCACTCATGGTAATGTCAATGTAACATGTTGTTGGTTAGCGATATGAGGCCTGATTTTAATTCATTTTTTTCAACTTTCATGATTCCGCTAGTCAAAAACAAAACAAAGTTGTAATTATTGGGATACAAGGTTCTTTGCATTGATATAATTTATTTCTCCACATACAGTAAAGATCAACTAAGTGAGGATTAGCTACCTAAAAGATGAATCAAAGGATAGAGTTACAAAGACACTGTGATCTTTTGGATTAGATTACTGAACAGGTTCAAACCAAGTGGTAATGGTTTTATCAATGAGGTTAAAACGTGTATTACTGTTAATGAAGGTAGCTGGGATCCTTTCAGTCACACCAGTACGTGATGTACCTGTCAGAATTATTGGGACAAAGATTTGTACTTCAGATGGGGATTCATCTCCCCTTGCTTCAGGTATCTAAAAATGTGCTTCTGATCAGGGTTAAGCATCAGGCTCCCCTCTGCAGTTGATGCAGAGAAAGGGTGAGAGGTGACAATTCCACAGTTCTGAATTCTGATAATTGTAAATGTCTTACAAAGGACAATTCTTCCCACTTTCCTCAGACAGATGTCTTCAAACAGACTGGTGGATGAGGTGACTTCCCTTGTTCTGCTGATGCAGCTATAGGCAGCTTCTTGGAATCTGCCCCAAATATAGGCTAAGTTTGATAAACAGCTCAACTATACCATTAAGCAATCTTTGGACTGCCTGTCTCAGGCATGAACAACGTCTCAGGCTCTTGAGGCAGGATGACACTTGTGCTGACCTTTTACAAAGTCACTGTTCATGGTATTGGGCACTGAGTGCCTTGAGCATCACTTTAGAGAGCTGGCCCCATCAGTGAGGGTCAGTAGCACATCCACATCTCTGCATACTTAATCTAATTCAGGATGCTCAGAAATGACAGTGAGGAAAGTCACGTACCTGTTCCCTGGTGTAGGAGATGGGGAACTAGATTGTGTCTTTTGCTTTCTCTTCTCATCTTCCCACCCTACACACTCGACTGATGCTGAATACAACCCATCCCTTGGGGAATGTAACTTTCATTTTTAGTAGGGAAATGGTCTTGCAATCATAAAAAATTGATGGCTGTCTGAGGCAGAAATTAATCTTACTTGAGAACTGCATCATTAACCTACAGCACAACGTACACATTACGGACACTTATAAATGGGAGAGACTGCAGACTTCAGTTTCTAATTTCCTTCTTGCAGAGGCTCATAAAAATCAAAGGGAAAACACTGCTTTTGACATGTTGCCCTGCCAGACCTCTCCACTTCTGCAGTTCCTTTCAGAAGAAGGTTGGTTCTCTGTGGCCACGCCAGGCGACTGGGACAGAAGAGAGATTTTTTTGCTGTTCCTTTGTCAGGTGGGTGACTTTGGCATCTCTGTAGTGATGCCAGATGTTGTGAGATGTACCTATCACCACGTGCAGCAGCCCAGAGCTGGGTGCAAGCAGTCTGTAAGGCTCAGTGGGGTGAACAGCTGGGAAATTAGGCATGAAATGCTCAGCCTGTCAAGCTCCGATCACCAGATATCTTGACTGGCCCTGGACACCCAGGAAAATACTGCTTCTCACCCTTCAAAAGTTTCTGAGATGCTATTCAACTGGGACGTTGTATTTCCTGTCTGACCCTCTCAGCCCTCAGAGAGGGCATTTGCCAACTCGACCACCTCAGTCAAATCACTTTGTGAGTGGCACCCATGATGTGACCTGAAACAGTAGGTGTGTCCTGAGCCTCAGGTGAGGTCATGTAATTAAGAATGGGAACAAAAGGTGGGGGACATCCAACACAATGTTGGGTTTTCCCTGCATCACATTTACTGTAAGCAGTGGTTTAATATCTTCACCCACAGCAGCAAGCCCACACACGTGTGTCCAGAAGCACCAGGTGCTCTGTTCAAGTCACAAAGACTTGCTCTACATGGATTTCCTAGGTCAAGACAAATCTGTTTCCCTGTGATGGCCATTGTTATCCCTGTCTTGATGTTTCATTTCTTCATCTGTGAAAGAAGAGCAACAGCTTTTCCTTCACCTTTTTGTTCACACTAAACAAATGTTATCATTTATACATTATGTAAACTTTATGTTAAGCTGATAACAAATGAGTGACTTTAGACCAATTTGCTCTAGTCAATGACTGAGACATGCTTCTTGTTAAAAATTGGTAAACTTTTCTGTAAGGTATTTTGAGTTTAGGCTTTTTATGAGCAACACATAAACAAGACTGTTTCTGTGTATTTCAAGTGAAAGGCATCAGTTTAAAAAAAAAAATCACCATTTCATACATCCCAGTTCTTGGATGTTTTCAATCCATTTCAGTAGTACAATAGCAGAGACGTGGCTAAATTTGTCCAACTATGAATGCTCCCTGACATGACTCCATAGCTTTGAATGGGACTAGAAGGTCACAGCTAGCAACCTGACTCTTGGTTACTCCTAAATACAGGGGAGTAAGGGTTACTTTAGAGGAATCTTGCAAGTTAGAGATAAAAATGGAAAAGATTCCAGTCTGTGGCAAAAGAGGAGTTTTATTACAGCTGGGTACCTTAAGCAGCACAATTTGTCATCTTCCACCTATTTTTCAGAGACAGTGACATTGGTTGGAACTGTAAAGAGTGAAAAGCAGTAGCTGAAAGCTTGCTGTCAACAAACATCTTGTTGATCTGTGTGCATGTGTCATTTACATATAACCTCAGAGGTGTTTCCTGATAAGGCACAATCTGCTTGCTGCTCTTGTAGTTTAAAAATGATGGCAAGAGTACTCTGGTTATGCTGTATCCTTACATGTTTTTAAAACACATAGGTGAGTGGACCAAAAAAATTTTTCCAGGGTCTGTTGAGAGCTTGTAATTGAATGTCTTATTTCTCAAGCATACTCCTAAAATTTCCATTCCTCCTTGTACATTCACTTTGGAAATTAATTTGGTACAGAAGGGTTATTCTTGGCAAAACAGAAATTTGTCTTTGGGAAGTTTCATAGTGCAATCAGTCACTAAAACCAGACTTTGCTGTCCCAGCAGCATACCTGTAAACAACTGGCAGTGAATAGAGAGCTTAGAAATATCCCTCTTCCTAGTTTTTATTTTTTGTTTAGAAAACAAACAAACTGGAAAGATTTCTTTGCTCAGGAAAGGAGAGGACTGAAAGTTCTAGTGATGGCTGAGCTTAGCACTGGTAGGAAACACGTTAATTACATTCAGTTCTACTAAGCCCGGTGTACCTGATGTACAGAAGCCTGCTATTTAGCTGGACCACGCCTAAGCTCTAGGATAAATGTATTTTCCTTACACCCCCAGCTTGCCCTCTTTAACTGCTGACACTACATGTTAAAGGAAGAATCCTACAAGGCTGTGCGTGCCAGTAAACAGAGAACATTTTGGGCCCTAGGTCCACCCAAGAGTCCTCAAAAGCTCTGAGTGTTGGATTCAGCGTTTGGCTGGACCCACGTGTCAGCACCAGTGCTGTTTGGGGCTTGTTTCTTTGGGAGAGTCACCGTGAAAGAAAGCAAGGCTGTGAACTTGCAGCAACCACTTTGTTCTGCGCTCACTTGCTGTGCAAGCACTCTGTGTGCTCTGCGTGTGGGAGGCAGGTTACTCTGCTCCTCGTTCACTTCCAGCACAACCATGTCGGGAGTTAATACACTGTGCACTGTAATGCACTGTCTTGCTTGCTGCACACAAACTTCTTTGGAGGTGTTCTGAAGGTGATATGCTTATCGTCTGCCAGGGCTGAAGCGCCTGTTTCCAGCATGTGCTTGTCAGGAACATTCTGGAGTCCTGCTGTGTGCTGGAAGGTCGTGAGGACTACAATAACGCAAACTGCAGTGGGTGACTAGGGCTTTTCTCCCAGGCTGGACACTGACCTGCTGAGTGACTGTGGACTGTCATCTCATCCTGCCCCTTTACCTTGCTTTGTCTTGATCTATTGTGTCTATTTAGCTCTTAAGTACTGTAAGGAATAATAAATATTTTTAATCAAGTAATTGCGAACAGTGAAAAATATTTTTCAATTTGTTAGTAAGGGAGGTCATGAGAGATTTCCCCTTTGGAGCAAACTATATTATTTTTACCTATATATTATTATAGCTCTATATATGCATCAGAAATGGACTCAGCCACTTGCAGGTTAGTGTCAAAGCTGTGCTGGGAAGACATGTCACATGTCACCTGAACAGAAGGAAAAGCTCTGAGTCTGCATGCCGTGCATTTTCACCCATTCATCTCTGCTTTCAAAGCAGCTGAGGACATCTGAAGCTGACCTTGACTTCTGCGTTTAACAGGCTTTGCACTCTGCATCTGTGTAAATCATTACCAGAAATTCCTATCCCAAGAAAACTTTGGGCTACTAATCACGTGAGCCCAGAGGATTGTCATCTCCATAGGGATGGGTCAAGTGCTTTTGGGCTCACTGTTCCCCACTGTATCCATTCTCCAGGTCCAAAATATGACAAAAGGATTAATATTCCTCTTTTATGTTGAGACAGATCCTACCATCTGTCATCAGCAATACAAGCTCCACAACCGGACCATGGTAGAAGTCCTACCTGGGTCAAATCTATGATAAGTGGCAAGGTAGAGGATCCTGACTGTCCAGCTTGATGATACACTCCAGAAAGTGAATAAATTTGCTGTTGGCAAGGGGGGCTTCTATATTGCAGACAAATATCTGCTAGAAACCAAACTGGGACCAAGCCAAAAATAACTACTGGAGGTTTAAGAAAGTATGTCAGGATTTTGCCCTATGAACCTTAACAAGAAAGAGAAAACTGCTTTACCTCGCTCTAGATGGAAGCTTATTTTTCTTGTTACAAATTAAATAACAATGACAGAAGAAAGTACAGTGAGTTATTAGAGCTGGTAGCTCAGTCTGACCTTTTCCACTCCAAAATCTAATCCTAAAGAAGCAGGGTTCCTGGAAATCTAATTTTGCCTTTGAGGTTGATTAATTATTTGATCATGCAAGTGTTAGCCAGCCAAACAGTTTACCTTTCCTGCATGGCTGCTGTTCCAGTTAACAGTGTAGCCTCAGAGAACAGTCAGTTTAGAGTTTAAACTGAGAAGCTGCAGAGAATTTCACACATTATAGTTGGATTCACTCCCACACCTGTTTCTTCGGCAAAAATAGGTGTCTGTATAAACACAAAGAAACACAGAGCTTTTGGAGGGCTGGGGTGTTATAAACAGCTATTTAGACTCCTGTTGATATGATGGAAATATTTATGTGGTAGATATTTTACATAGAATCTCTTGGCTTTAAACAATGTGTATTTGGGACCTACAACAACTCAAAATGTCTTGGTGACAGGATGGCAAAGCCAAGTAGTGCCAAGTGCTGAAGGGAGAAGGCAATTTAGGCACAGGTGACTGGCAGGAGACGACTGCTACATCTCTAACACAGTGGGAATAAGGCAGAGCATGAATCTGGGGGCCAGAGTAGCCCAGTGATGCTGGCAGCAGGAGCTGCCACTTGCTCTCTTCATTCCACTGCCAAGGTGTCAGACCAGAAGCAGTCCCTGCATCAGCCTTGAGGTGTCCTCCACATGGGAGCTGGGCCGTGCAGGTAAGATGGGCTACTGTGCTTGCAGTCTGCAGGCACTCAGTCTACCCTGCAAATGCACAGGCTCGTGAAAATTCTATCATCTCTTCCTCAAAGTGTGTAACACTGGGTGAAATGGCAATTTTTTTGACTTGGCATCATGGTTTTCTGCACTGTTAATGGAAAAGCACAGAAACAGGTATATCATGCATTTGACATCCTTACAGTTTTTGTGCCCAGAAGTTTTGCCAGGTGGCATTTGAAAATTTTGACTATTTATTTGGAGTTTTGAGATGACCATCATCCTTGCTGGATACAAGACTGTGCATCACTACTGGCCGCACCGCTTACATGTGCTTGTTTCTGTCCCAGGAATTGTGCCTTGACGTCTAGAAATACTTTTCCCTGAATGATAGTGAAGTACAGGAAAAGTCACAGTATTATCTTCAGGGTCGGAAAAGCCTTTAAGAATCCTCTAGAAAACTGCTAGTCAAGCATGACATACACAAAGTTCATTCCTGCAAGGATCAGGTCCTTTCCAGTTCTGCATTTGTGAACTCTATGTACAAAAAATTTCCAGAGCAATGTGGGCATGACTACTGTAGCATGGGCATTTGCCTCATAGCCTGCCTGAATATAAAATATTCTCTGGCAAGAAATGGCAATCCTGAAAAAACCTCTCACTTTTCAGAATAACCCTCTTTGTAACTTGTCACACATCCCTCTTGATGGCATTTCTCCATTTCTGCTGAGACAAGAGCTCATCTGTAATTCTCAGTAGAAGTCTACATTATAAATACTTCCATCTCCCCTGCCAGAAGGTAAAGGTGGAAACAGCAAACTGGTTCAGAAAGGGATTTTGTTAAAAGTGTGTTTCTGTGTATGGTAACATGGTTTGGAGAATATTTTGTTTATGAAGAGGGCTTTCTCGCAAAGGGGAGTATTTGCCAGGGAGAAAAAAATGCTCTGGTGTGGGTTTCTCCCTCGCCCCTTTCTGTGTCCTGAATCTCTTACATATCAGTTGTCCATTTCCCCTTCTACTCCTCTCTATTTGTGGCTTATTGGCAAATCTTGCTCATGTGCTCTGAGCTCATGTTAAGTGTAGCAGAACATAAACCTCCAGCAAAGATTGGAGACACTCCTTGCCTTGTGCGTCTCTTCCTGATCTCTGCAATGATCCACTGACAAAAATGCAAACAAGAAAACATTTTCAAAGGATTTGTAATGTCTAGGGCAAAGAAGAATTTCCAGCCAACCCCCTCACCCCTGTCAAAACACCCCCCAAAAAGTCACGTGGATGATCATATTTAAATTAGTAATACAAGAGAACGTTTACTTTGAAATTACAGAGAATACCAGCTAATTCCTTATTCCTATACATGTAATAGGAAGCCCCTTATCTCTAAAGCAATGGGACAGAGCCTGTTGAGGGGTTTGGTAAGAGCCTTTGGTGGGGGGTAGCAGAAATATGATGTTGGTGGTAGTCTACTCGGGTCAAGGTCTGGTTTTAAAATTGAGGCAAGCATAAGATCACTGATGCTGCACCAACTCTGAGATGCTCTGGTGTGACAGCGAGGACCATCTGAGTGTGTTTATCAGTGTAAAATGACAAAAGGAAAAGACAGGATAAAAGAAGGTTTTACTGTAAAGATTTATTTATACAGACATGGTCACCTTCAGCACAGCATTGTTATACCACTGCTTTAGCAGCTTCAGCCTTTGTCCAAGTGGTAAAAAGCCCTCAGGTCTTCACCTCTGCAAAATACCACTTTGGTAAAGTAAGCAGACAAAGCTCCCATATCCCTGGAAAAAGTTTCAGATTGTGTATAATTATTTCAGGAATAAGGGAGGTGAAAGCAGGTGAGATAATTTTTTTTATTCCTTCCCTTTTTCATTCTTTCATTCTTTTTGCCCAGCAGCTCAGATTCAGGAGAAACTTTCTCGTGAACTACACTGAAGTACTTGCTCTTCTCTCCACTTCTTGGTGGTGAGACTCATGTGAGTTCAACGCAGAACAAGATGCCAGTTGCACTCAACTGCCGGCTTCCCCTCACAGGCTGGTTATCCCACACCATATAACGTCCAGGAGCAGAGGGTGCCCAGCACTTCCTTCCTGCAGGCCTTTCTCCCACAGCTGTGTGATGTCCCTACCTGGAGCCACCTGGTCACGTAAGTAACCCCACTCCTGCAAGAGGCTGGTGGCAGACTTGCCACGACTGCCTCCACCTGGAGTGGGGTGTTGGATGTCCTGGTTTGGAAGTAATCCACAGGGATAATTGAGTCCAACTCCTGCCCCTGCACAGGACAGCCCCCAAAATCACACCATGTCCCTGAGAGCATTGTCCAAACATTTACTGAACTCGGACACGCTTGGGTTCAAGTACCCAACCACCCCTGGGTAGAGACCCTTTTCCCAACATCCAAACTAAACCTCCCCTGCCACAGCTTCAGGCCATTCCCTCGGGTCCTGTCACTGGTCACCACAGAGAAGAGATCAGTGCCTCTCCTCCTCTTCCCCTCGCAAGAAAGCCGTAGACTGCGATGAGTTCTCCCCTCAGCATCCTCTTCTCCAGGCTGAACACACCAAGTGACTTCAGCCGCTCCTCGTACGGTTTCCTCCTCTAGACCCTTCCCCACCTTCCTGGCCCCCCTTTGGACCCTCTCCAAGAGCTTTACACCTCTGTTACACCGTGTCACCCCAGCCCGGTGCCGGCGGTGCCGCCCGGCTCCGTCCCCTCAGCGCGGCGGGACGGGCGGGACGGGCCGAGCCTGCAGGGCCCCTCCGCGCCGCCAGGTGGCGCGCCACCGCGCGGGGCCCGCGGCGGCCGCGGGACCCCCGAGCGCTCCCGGATCCGCAGCCGGGAATGCTCCTGCCCCTGCCCGGGGCTCCGGCCTGTCGAACCGAGGTCAGCGGCCACCCCGCCGGATTCCTACCCGTGGGTTTATTGATGTTATTGTATCTAAATCTGTGTACCTTCTTGTGACGCTGGAAAATCTCAAGTTCCACGTAATCTTAGGAGCTGATGCAGTGATTCAAAAAGAGCTGTATTTTAACACACGTACACACGAAAATAATTATACCTTAACTTTTGGGAATGATAGTTAGTTGGCTTTTATTTTCCATCATCACAGCAAGCACAGAAGATGGTTTTTTCCAGTTTCACTGACATCTGCTTTGCATGCACCACATCTATGCATCTTTGTGTGTCATCTTTCTCCTCCTTGTCACAAGTGAATAGAAGACCTGGCCATAAACTTAATATTAAATATTTATGCAGGCCATGGGCCACCTCCTCTGTGCCCCACTGCACCTCAGAGGGCAGGAAATCCTGCTGTCCCCTCTGGGGCTCTACAGTAGGAGCAACCTGGGTTTGACTCACCTCCCACTCCTCAGGGCTGCAAAATTCAGTTTTGCTTGTGCCTTGATCTGTTCCTGCTTCACCATCTCACAAAGGAGGAGGAAATTGCAGTTTAGCAAAAGGCCACCCAGTTAGCTGTGATCCTGGGCCTCCCTTCTGGGAGCAGCTCAATGCAGGGGAATTCCTGCCCCCACAGATGAAGCTCTATGTATGCAAAAGGGCAATAAGGAAGTTAATTTTCAGGCCTGAGTCCTTATTTTCTGTTCCTAAGAGACCTAAGGAACTCTGTTTTTCATTATAGTTTTCATTATATGTAGGACTGGCCCTGGGAGCCTACAAAAATCCAAAGTGCCTTAAGAGTACAGAAAGATCAGACTCTCCTTCCTTTGTGAGAATCCTTTAGTAAGCCAAATTTTGCATCTGAAGTTCATCACTGATTTCTCCCTAAGACCCAGAAGCAGGACTTAAACTCCCTGCCTCCAATTTGTAAATGTATATCTGCTTGGGGGCAGAAGAAAGAAGATGCTTCTTTGGTCATCAGGAGGTAAATGTAGGGACAGCACAGGTCTCCTTACCTAATCTATATCTAACACAGTATCCCCTCAGATTGCATGGGTATTGGTGCCCTGCCTTCCCTTCCTTCCTCTCTGGTGGGAAGAGGGCAGTCTCTTCTGTCCTAGTGTGCTTTAATCCTAGGCAATGTGATGGCTGCAGCAGCTGCTGGTCCAGGAGCTGCTGTGGCTGTCTGCCCTGGGCTAAGCAGGCTGAGTCAGTGTCAGGAATGTGCTGAGATGGTCCCTTATGAGGAAGCCAGGACTAAAGCTGTCTGGAGTGCTGTATGCATCAATCTGTGGCTGATATTCAGGAGAAGAAAAGGGATTAACCAGTCACACATGATGTCTGGAATTGTTGGAGTAAGAGCCATTTCCTAAACATCATTTTTACCTGAACTCTGTGTATCCACATATTGACTCGCGATCACCTGCAGATTGCCAACCAGCTGGGAGAGCTGCTGCTTTTTCATTCAAGGTGTACCCAGTACAAGATGCTGTGGTGGCCTTTTCCACTGCTTAGAGACCTGTAATGACACCATGGCTAATTAGCAATGATGGGCATTGGTCACAAAAGCAGAGAGTGCAGAACACAACCAAGAAACATGTTGGAGAGTAGATGAGACAGACCACGAAGAGCTGTTACTGATTGTTGGTGAAACAGGGCAAGGAGGGAGGTAACTGCTTCTGTAGGAGAAATAGCTATGGTTAACATAAACAAAACATTGAAATGCTGTATTCTGGCTTGCTCTCTGGTTAGGCCAGAAGTCTTCCCTCTTTCCTGACATTGATGGCCCTGTATGGCAATACCCATGTTATCTGTACTTTGAAGGTAAAGGAGCTGAGGCACAGATGAAGAACTGGCCTTACACAGCATCTTAGTAGTAGAGGTAGAAGCAGAATAAATTCTGCAGGTGAGAGTACTAGAAATACTAGCTTGCTTCTCTTCTGTAGGGAAGAAAAGAGTACCTGGAGGATCTGATGGTAACATATCACTCTGTGTGAAGGATAGTGCTAGTCCAGAATTGGAGGTCCTCTTAGTGTGTACTGAACATAAATAATTTGCCTGTGAGTCAAATGGAGAAACAAAGAATTGCATCAGCTTGCCTTTGAAAAATTGCCTTTATTAGACTGGTCTTGCTAAAATTGCTGGGAGTAATAGATTCTAAAATTGAGCTACTGAATTAGTCTCAAATGGAAACTGTGACAGCCAGCCTTAAAGTGGAGAAAATTGGATTTAAGAATTGAACCTCAGGCATAGCAGGATGTCTAGGAAGTTGCTGTGCTGTAGCTGATGAACTCATACGGAGCATGGATTTCATGCTGGTGAATAGCAACGTAGTAAATGTTCTCTACAGAAACATTACAAACCCGGGCTGGAGAAAAGCCCTTTAAAGAGGCGACCCAGGTGAGAAAATACTTTGTAGACAAGTAATCTGCTGTGAGCAAACTGCAGCCCTGGCGGATTACAGTCACTCTCACAACCGTGTGTGGTATGTTCCCAACTCATGAAGAAGGAGGAAGGAAAGCCTCTTTGAAACAGGGTAGTGAGAGTGGAATGGCCAGTCTCTTTTGCATGATTTCATGTGTGCAAAAACATTTCCAGGGGCAGGTCTCAGTGATAAAGACTCTTGAAGGAATGCAGCTCTGGTAAATTAGGAAGCCCTATAGCAATGATAACAGCTATGCCCTTAGAGCATGGTAGGTTCTGGCTCCAGAGGAACAGATAAGGAAAAAGTGAAGGTAAATGTAGAAAGTTTTGAAAGGGTCTGACCACTTAGATAAGTTAGGTCTGAAAGGCTTTTCTGAGAAGACATAAAGGTTTATTAATGTCCTTCTAATATCAGCTTGCTTCATTTACACATGGGGAAAGAAATCCATTACTACACAAACGATGATTTCTAGTCTTGAAGAAAACAATTCTGTAAGTATTTTGCATGGAAGAAGAATCTCTTTGAGATTCTTTGGTTGTTGGGCACAAGGGTTCATGGGTTTAGCACCTAAAAGGCAACAAAAACACCTCCCCTTAACAATTCTACAATATTTTTTCCAATGGATATTCCTGCTGATATGCTGTATAAAGAAATGCAGCAGCTTTGCTGTGTTAAACTAAAGGTTGTTGCAGGTTTCCTGGAGACCCATATTGCCGTTCTCTATCTGCCTGCTGGTTTCTGTATTTATATTTGCTATCAGGACTCTCTCTAGAATGCAGAAGTCATTCTTGGCACTAGCTATCAGTATATTCCTTAAAATAATCAAATGAGGTCACTGTGTTGGATTTTTTTTTTACTCTGGAATATAAATTAATTTTGTAGTTACTCTCTGTTAAAGAGTCCACATCCACTGGCAACTGCTGAGCAGAATCCTGGACAGCTGACAGTTTCAATGCAGACTTTCTGTGCACCTCAGGTGATTTAACTTAATCCATCTCCCTGTCTCAGCTCCTTATCAGCAAGATGGTGGTGATAACACTACTCCATAAGGGTGACATGAGGATAAATGTAATCAAGAGATTGTGGAGGCATTAGTGTACTAACAACCACAAAATACCTAAGATTTCTTATCTAAATATGAAGGTTAATTGCAGTCTTGAGAGGTAGCTGGCTTGCATTCTTTTCAGCTGATAAAAGGGAGTGTGCTTTGTCCAGTTTGAGACCACTCATCAAGAGTGCAGTTGTGTATTGTTAGACTTCTCAGCTGCAAAATGATTGCCACGGACATAGCATGTGGGTATGTAATGCTATCCAAAGAACCAAGGATTGGATTTCCAACAGAGCTGCACATTCTAAATGGAGATTTGGCATTTTCTAAGGGGTTCACCTCCCATTGAGAACAAGAACAGACTCTGGGAGCTTAAGCTCTTTTGAAAAAAATGTGGCTTTTTGCTGGAGCTGAGCTTTCTTAAGGCTGAAAAAATGGATGAAGGGTGTGTGAAATCAAACCATAAATGAGCTCGGAGCAGTGGTGCCCTGTGACCTGGCTGGCAAATGGAATAGCACAGGTGTAATGTGCACGCTAATGGTGAGAGAGAGAATTATCACAGAACCGATGAGGCACCTGGATCAGAGTTTCAAAAGGTTAATATGCCTGTCAGAAGACAGAAGTTGGTCTCTACTGGCAGCAATAGCTCTTCAAAGCTCTTCTCACTATTTGTTTTACCAGCGCTGTGTGCATCAGTATTGTGCTTTTTAGCCACATATGTGGCCTTTAAGTCCTAATCCTGTTCTGACTAGGGTCAAATTCAAAGGCTTTTCTCTGCCCCACACCATTAAGCTTCTGATGACTTTTATTGTGAGTCAGTCAAACATTATACTGATTCTTGGGTATAGAAATGCACAGCTACATTTTCTTATTATGAGAGGCATCCTGCTCTGTTCACACAACACTGGACACTCTGTACAACTCTTTTGGTTGGGTTGAAGAGCTTTGAAACTATCCAAATGATTTTTTTTCTGTTTCTTAACCACTGTTTTTTTTGCTCCTATTCTGAAACATTCTGTCACAGACATGCTGGAATACCTTCACACATCAAAGTGTAGCTGTCATTCCTTTGTAGCATGCCTGTCTTGGAGCTCTGCATGCCAGAAAAGGACATGCCCAACACTGTTCTTCTAGATGGTCTTCTGCAGAGGGAGCTACCTTGGATCAGTTGGTACTAGTGTGGTATATTCTGCCTTCTGTCAGGTAATGGGTACCCACGTCTCTTTCTGTAGGAATATGGGTTGTCAGTGGACTTTGCTCTCAGTTGCTCTCAGGTCTGTATGGATCCTCCCTCCAGATACTGCTGAGTTAGGTCTGTGTAGTTTTCAGGGGAAGGTTTGCCATTCTCTGTGTTGTCATGCTTCCTTCCAACTCTGTCTTGCCTTGAAATTGTGACCTTCTAGGCTGTATAGTGAAATGCTCCGCAGTACTGGTCACTGAGGAGTGTGAGTCATGGATACGTTCCTAGGTGAACTTCCTGTCATAAATGGAGGAGGCCTCCCAAACACCTTCCTTAAGGAGATGAATTTTGGTAGAGATTAAACAGTGGTGATGACTGTCTCTTTTATGTCTCTTCTACTGTGCTCCTCAATGTCCACTTCACAGGCAATACCACGGATGAGAAATCAAGCTATGAAGAGCAGGTGTATTCCCTCTGAGGTGCAGGCAGTCCAGTCTCATCTGAGGACACTTGCAGTGTGGTTTCACTTCTTTCTCTCTGTGCCAATCAGGTACCAGACCCAGGCACACCCTTTGCTTGTGGCCTGCAGAAGATCCAGCCCAATGTGCATATGGAGATTCTGACTTTATTTTCTTCTCTTTGCAACAGTCAGGGTTTAAATTGAAATGTGAGACACCATTAAACTGACACTTATTTGCCTTCTCTCTAGGGTAACTGGCAGATTAATATTTTGGTTGAGAATATATTTTATGTTAAACAAAATATTTTACAAGATAACTGACTGGAAAATATAGAAGAGTTTAAATGTTTTGCTTTTCAGGTTTCATGTGCAATAAAATGATGACTGGTATCAAATAGGGGTAATTTAATTTTTATGTGACTGTTTCTCTCTCTCCAATTCTCAAATAAAGTGCTCAGCACCTTTTAAAAGGCCCACCTGCACTAAGAGACTGCTTTTTGTTGGCCTCTAGAGCACTAGATTTAATTTGCTAACAGGAAAATATCTTTTGAAGGAGGATTATACAAGCTAAGGGACATTTTTAGAATGGGAGAGAGAAAGTGAAATAGCAGGCAATGAGCTCCTAGAAACAGACTCAAGCATAGGATAAATGGCTGCAGCCTTAACTGTGCATCATCTCCTGCAATGTGTGTTCAAACTGTTTAAATTCTGGCCCTTTTGCTTGCTGCACAAGGTGGGTCCTTCAACCAGATCGCCTTGCTGTGCCTTGTGCTGTAGCTAGCAGGAAAAAAAAGAATTGCTACTGGTCTTTATAAAGGTGATTTAGGTTCTCTAAACCATTTGGTCCTGCTCATAGGAATCTCTCTGGTTGATCTTGCTCTTCATTCAGTCCAGGGTGACCTTCCTCCCTTGTTTTGTTTGTCAGCATGTCCAGGACACTGCACAGAGAGGAGCCTAAAAACATATATATGGAAGTGCAGATGGGGGAGATGTTCTGAGTTCAGCAAAGGGAATCTGCTCTGCTCCTGGAGCCCTCCCTTACTGCCAGTGCCTACATCTGTGCCATGCATAAAGTCAAGCAAAGGTAGCAGAAGGCCTGCACACGGATGAACGAGAAGCTCCAGACAAACCTCAAATACAAAAAAGGAAGAATACAAGAAGTGGGAGCAGGGACAGGGAGAATGTAGAGATACTGTGAGTGTGTCAGCCCACCTAAACTTGAATGCAGGGAGGGCAACAAAAGGGCAACAACTTAACTGTGGGCTTCTCAGGTGTCATAGCCACAAAATGAAGTCATGGAAAGGGACAAGATGCAAGATGCAGCCTCTCCCACATCACCCTCTGAGGATAGCTCAGCGCTCTGCTCCTTGTCAGACTTGAGCATCTCTCTCCCCTGAGAGTACGAAGATCCCTCTTTGAGGCTAAAACACCTAATTTCACAGATTTTCTCTGGAGAAGCTCCTGGTACACAGCTGTGGTAGCATTGTGTTACTTGTACATTACCTGTTTTTCTAACATGAGGATTTGCTGAATGTATTTCTTTGCTCTTTGAACGGTAAAAACCTGGAAGCCATCTTCTGTATTCTCAAAGGATATGTACCCACACAACACTCAATAATATAAATAATGTTCCAAATAGTTAAGGATTGCTCACTATGAACTGAGCTCATTGGGTACTACAAATAGTAAAAAAAAAACCAAAAAAAAAAAAATCTTAAATTTCTTGTTGCTGTTTAAATGGCTCAGGTAGACCATCTGCTTCTGAAAGAGCTCATGTATTTTTGTATTTGGTTACAAACTGACCACAGCATTGCAAACAGCACTAGTCTGCAGAGATATCTGTTTTTATATACAACATGAGACTGGCAAGAGAAATGTGTCTAATCAGTGTCAGACAGGAATGGTATGACTCTGACTGGCACAGCCATGTCCTTGTCATTTCACTTTGCTTCACTACCACTTAATTTGTATAAAAGAGGGAAAATTTTAAGTAGATGTTACCATAATAGGAACATCCAAGGAATCCCATGTTTGTGGCAAAAGAAAGCAGTCCATCTAAGGTGACTTCACTCCAGCCTTCTGTGGTTCACATGGAATGTAGAATTACGGCATTTGTTCTTAAGCAGAATTATGGATGAGGCCCAAGACTAACTGACAGCTCAGTTATTCCTTCCTGATGCATTTCATTAATAGCCCCTGCACATCTCACCTCTATGAAATTGGCAGCTAGCGAGGTGCCTGTAAGAGGCTAATTGCCTCCAGAGTCAATTGTCCTGGAGCCAATTGTTAATCTCCTGGTGTTAATTGCCAAAAGTGGGGGAAATCAGAGTAGGCAGGGGGCATGGGAGCTGCATGCATATTAGAGCTATGTAGCAAAATGCAGGTGTTCAACTGTGCTCCACGACACCACAGCAGAGCTTAGCGAGTGGAAACATAATGAGGCACTAGCTGAGTGTGAATCCTAAATGTTTTGCTGCATTTTTTATTCTTTGCCTTCAGATTGCTGTTCTATTTGCAAGTTATAAAACAGGTGGGGTGAAATTTGGGCCGTGAGGAGGTCAAATTAAAAATATCAGGGATCTGACTGGGTGCCTATATGACCTGATGTTAAGATGACACTAGCAGCATTTTGATGGGTCAGGAAGGAAAAAGAATGGAAGTGCGACACTTGTATAGTTTAGCTCTCTGTTTTGCCATGGCTTTTCAGTTTAGTGTTTCCAGACAGAAGACTGAATTTAACCCTATATTTAAATGAATCGCTGGAACTCCTATAGTAACTTCAGTGGACTTGATCCCATGTCCATAAAGGTATGCCTGTAGTGTGTTTTGGATCTGGTTTTCTAACATTGGGTGAGAAAGAGAGAAAACTGTGTTATTTTTTGGATAAGCTAAGATGCATAAACAACTATGAAGTAATACAGACTGTAGTGTGAGCCAAAAATCTGACCTGCGTTTTTCCTTTGTTTAGTTAATAGGAGCATGATATGTTTGATAAGATGCCTATTATGCACATAATCTGTTGCAAAAAACCTTGTTAGGCTGCTTTTTCAGTCTGTCAGACTGATGACTTTTGAGCATCCCAGTTTACAGCTTCTGTCTAGACTATGGTTTGACCTTTTGGTCCTGGTGTCAGATGGTGACTTTCAAGAGCTGGAGTCTGCTGCCGTTGGGCAGTGATGGAAGTGTGTATTCTGTTAACCTGAGCAGCTGGAACATCTGTTGGGGGAATAAAACGGTCAGTTGTTTGTCTGGATGTTTGAGTGATAAGAGACTTTGGTTGGGGGGGGTTGTCAGCATGTGTGAAAAATGTTTTATCTCCCAGTTTACAGTGTAACTCTTCTAAAAACATACAGATTAATTTAGATCTATTTTTTTTAAATCCTTTTTCTTTTTTACCTGCACCCAGAGGAGAAAAAAATGGAAATGTTCTATGGCTACTGTATATTGTAATGGACATTTTCCAAACTAGTAACAGCAGTGATTAAGTTAGCTTACAAATTCCAGTCTGGAAACTCCTTGCATAACTGAAGGGACTGAGAAACACTTGAGAAAAACCCCTCAAGACATGAATGGGAAAATTAATGAAAAAAAAAAAAGGAGGAGGAACTAGTATTACCACATTGACAGTGTTATGGTTAGTGAGCAGCATAACAGTAACAAATTCAAAGAGCATCTCTGTTTTGATTTGTTTTTCACGTTGGCTGCAAGCTGTACTTTTAACACACCATGTAGATGTGCTGAAGAGCCATCTACAAAGCTCTGCCCATCAGCATATTTTTTTCTTTGTGTAATAGTGCACTAACATGTATAGGAGCTGTGAAGGGAAGAGGAAATAAGCTTTATGACCCAGTTTTATATACAAATTAGAAGGCTTAATTTGAGGTACAATCATTTCATCAGGTATGTGTTACAACCTAAATTGGGAGGATGATTGGGTCCCTTGAGAGAGAATTGAATTTTGATTTATTTTTTCCTGCTCCAGCTGCAAAGCTACTTGGTATTTGCTTTAATACGTGTGGAATTGGCACCTGCAGCTAGTATTGTGACAGATAGAGGTAGTTACAAAAATTAACATAAATTTATACCTAAAGTAATGAAAAGCACATCTGCAAAGATTAAGCTAAAGGCAGGGCCTGCCATTGAACTTAATTATTAAAGGAATGACCTGCTTTTCCTTTCTTCCCTCAACATTCTACCTTCTGGATGGTTTGAAACTACTGAGTGTAACATCAAACCAAAGCGACCAAGTTTCTAGTATTTCAGGGAAATCTCTCCTATGGAATGGAGACTATCCTATAAGGGAACTTCTCTAACTGTCCCTGAAAGCACAGTAAAGACAAGTACTGTCACAAGCCTTCACTTGTTGCTTTACTCTTGCTTGCTACCGGAAGAGAAAAGGCAACGTCCTGGCATGCTGCAGTATATTTCCTCCTCATGAAAGCCTGTGAGATCAGCAGCCCTCAGAAATACAGTGATAGCTGCCTCTACTTGAGTACCTGTGAGTGCATTTTACCATAATGGCCTTAAAGAAGACCCTCTGCCTTCGATGCTAGAAAAAAACCTGCAGCTGGCCTTCAAAGGGAGGAGCTCTACAGAGAAGCAGCTACCCTGAAGAAGACCAGAAGCACTACTGCTACTGCTGAACCCTTCTGGAGGAAGGAAGGGATGGCATGGTTCTCCAGCCTCATGTGGGATTTGTGCCAGTGGCATGGAATGCTACTGATTCAGTTCTGTAAAGCCTCAGATATCATTTCAGTAAAAGATGTGTTAATGCATACCCAAGCTGTGCACACACTGCTAAAATCCACTTCCCTAAAATGCTTTCTGATCATAGTTTATATTCTCCTTAGAATGAATCACAAATGTTTCATCGTTTGGGATTTTTTCCCCTTAATCCCATCAGCTACATGGTAGAATAGGAGGCTGTGGTTTGAACTAGGTCTGTTTAATTTTTTACTTCACAAACAAACTGGTGGTAATGTGAAAAAGGGAGTGGAGGAAAGGTTTATAGTCCAAACACCCAAAGGATGATCATATCTACTTCCTCAATGTGTTGGACTTATGTGTCCAGGTTTTGATACTGGGGGGCTGCAGGGGTGGCCCCTGTCCAAAGCTGAGCCCATCAGTGAAGCTGGTGGCACCTCTGTGGAAATGTGTTTAATAAAGGGTGAAATGTTCTGTATAGCAGTTGTGAGAGAGAGGAATGAGGGGAAAAAAAAAGAGTAACAGCCCTGCAGGCACCAAGGTCAGTGAAAAAAGAGAGGGAGGATGTGCTCCAAGCACTGAAGCAGAAGTTACCCTACAGCCCATGGAGAAGGCTGTGGTCAAGCAGTTTGTCCCCTCCTAGCCCATATCAGAACAGATATCCACACTGCAGTCTGTGGAAGACCCCATGCTGAACAGTGTGAGAAGGAAGGACAGGCAGAGAGAACTGTTATATGGACTGACCACAAATCCCAGTCCTCATCCCACTGTGCCCCTTGGGGGAGGAGGAGGTAGAAGAGTCGGGAGTGAAGGGGTGAGGTTGAGCTGGAAAGAATAGGATTTGGGGGGAAGGTAAAGTTATTTTTGTTGTTGTCGGGCTTGTTGGGGTTTGGGGTTTTTGTTTGTTTGTTCTGTGTTTTTTTGTTTTGTTTTTGGTTTCTAGTTCTGCCCTTGTTTCTCACAATACTAGTCTATTTCTAGTCGGCAATAAATGAAATTAATCTTCCCCAAGTAGAGTCTACTTTGCCCCTTACACTAATTGGGAACTGACTTCCGTGTCTTTATCTCAGCTCACGGGTTTTTCCATCTTGCTATCCTGTTGAGGAGGGGGAATAACAGAGCAGCTGGGTGGGAGTCTGGCAGCTGGCCAAGGTTAACCTGCTGCACTCAGTTACAATATGGCCACACAAAAAGTTGATTTGGTAAATGACCCACACAAAGGCAATAGAAATCTCCAGTCTTGGTGAGAATGAAAAGCTAGCACCATGTGGAGACACAAACTTCTGTGAATGGATCTCCTGACAACACAGTGATCTCTCCATCCTCCACAGGCTGATGTCCTCCAAGAAAAATCTTACTCTCCCTAGCAATGCCAAAAGCTGGCTTGATTGTATGGCATGATTTACTGGGGCACTCTGTCAATAGAAGTAGATCAGTTTGCTTTCCAATAGTCTGAGCTTGAAGTTCTGTCATTCAAATGGACCCTGTACCAGTAGTTATTTATAAAGTGATTTGAAGTCTTTTGTGTCATTGAAAAGGGATAGTTGACAGTTGCATTGACAGACAACTGTCTTCTCAAGGCTAGCTATATGATTTTTTTGGAGAAAAACAATGTGCCTTTCAGGATGCATTCGCAACATTATTTGATTTTGAGACCAGTGAAAAGGGAACTAGCACGGATTTGAAAGTCATCAGTCATAAACTTCTGCAGTCCAAACTATGTATATGCATTCTCTATTGGTTTTACTTACATACTGACTACAATAGAATAATGAGGCAGCATGAAGCCTCCAGAAAGCAGTTCTGTTTTGTGGTGTTTTTTTTTTTTTAAATGATGAATCACATATAACAAATGGTCATTCTTCTTCCTGTGCAGGGTCAGACAGACAGCTTAATGGTATTCGTTCCTCATCAGCCTTTGACAGATGTTGTAGAGTCAATACAGATGTGTTATCCTAGCTCATCTCCAGGAAGTGATAAGCTTTGATAGAGTTATGGCTCAAGTTTCATAAATCAGGTCTGAAACCATACCAGAATGGATCAGGAAAATGTATTGTAGTTGCTGCTGTTGCTCTGGCAGATGTTGTAAACTCTCTGTTCTGAAGAAAGGTGACATAAATATCCTTTTTTGCCTTCTAGACTGCAGAAGAAAGACTTGCCAAATTACCAAAATTGGGTAACCTTTCTAATTGTGCTAATTTTTCTCAGCATAATTAAACTAGTGACAAACTCAGACTTTTCCTCTTCCTTAGGTCAAGATACTCCATAGTCGGTTATCAACAGGGTTTATAGATTCTCTTGGCTGGAGCTGAGTCGTGTTCTCCTTCACAAACACTTCGAAGTGCAGATGGACTTGTAACTCCAGTGTAGGCAGTTCCTAAGGATAGGGAGCCACACCAGAGGGGAAAGGTAAGGAGCAGCTCATTATACAAATGTGATACTCGTGGAGTGACGAATGTGTGAAGTGACTTAGAAAAATATCTTTGCAAGTTGGATAATATTATTTCAACAGCTGCTGTGTGATTTATTATCTCTGTTCCCTCTCCTGTAATATCACCTAGACATCCTTTAAATAGAAAGAGTCCCTGAAGTCACACCTTTTAATTGAGAAGGGATGGTGAAAGAGAAAAACCCTAGTATTTAATTAGCTCTGGAAAATGCTTTTCTTTTAGATGTGTTTCTAAACTGCTTCTTATAATCCCATAGTGCTTTTCACTTAAGTACCTCATAGCACTTCTCAAGCCTAAGGTCACTGTAGTGTAGACAGTGAGAAAAATAGTACCTGTAAGTATGAATCGCTGCCTCTCCTGTTCAATCTGATGATTTTCAGTAGTGCAATTGTCTTCTGGGCACAAAACCCACCTTGTTTTCAACCTTGGATCAGTTTTTAACATCCATACTTCTACACTAACTTCAGTGGATTTTTTTCTCCTAGTGAAAATGTTAAAGGAATGAGACATAGGAAAAGCATAACAACATAAGAGGTATGTAACTTTCCACTTAAGGCTGTTGACTTGCTGTTGATTTTGGAAAATCTTCAATGTGTGTAAGTCCTAAGGACTTTAAGCATACAATTAAATCAAATATGTGTGTAAATGGGATATGTAGTAGTTGTACATGTAAACTAGAATGAAAAATTGCACAGAGCTTGTTTCGTCACTGAAAAATAACAAAGGATTTCATCAGCATCTGCTGACTAAAATGGACTTCTGAACAAGTTCCAGGTAAAGAGAATACATGTTTTTGTCTTCAGTTTTAGCAAAAAAGGAAAAGAAAAAAAAAAAGTATTTACTGACAATCATAGTGATCTAAAATCTTGTGTGAAAGTATTGAATTTTGAGATAGGGTTAATATTTTTAATGGTAAACATTTTATATAGGAAAATGTTTATATTTGTACCAGAGCTTTTCAGTCGATAGGCACATTTAGGGCATGATTCATCTCATTGCACTTTAGATGTCTAAAACAGGGCAAATTAATTGTGTCATGTAAATGTGTTTTGTTTTCTGTTGACTAACCAGTTATTGACATTTGACCAGTTAGAGACCAGCTGGATGGAATATAAGAGCTGGTGAGATGGATCTGCCCTACAAGTGACAATGATAATACCAACAATTGATTTACATGCTCAAAAATAATTAAAGACTGTTTCATAAAAGTCTAACAATCATGGTAAAGCACTTTTAAAATCCGTAAACACAGAAGATGATTTTGGGTTTTATTAAAAAAATACAATTGTGAAAATCTGAGTAACTGTTTTTCCAGTTTCCTTTTTTTTTTTTTTGGGTGGGGTAGGTATTTTCCTTGTTCCCCACCCCCTCCAATAATAATTTTTACTATGACTCTCTTCATGTCTTCTGTAAAAATATTTTTTTCTTTTTTAAGTATGTGTGTGTGTGTGTTCCTATTCAGCTGGATTTTTTTCCCCCTGAGTAACACATAAGCCACTCCAACTCTTGGATAAAAATCAATTTGCTCCTGAAAGTAGCCTGTTTGAGGTTCAGCTGGGAAAGTGCTGCAGGGTGAATGAAGGAAGCATGCTTGCATTTTGTAAAAGTATATGCAATTTGTAGAGTTCTGGTGCTGTGCTGCTTCTGCCAGCCAATAGCCAACACATCCTGCCTTCCTGGCTACCAGTTTTTTTTCTGACACCCTTGTGCCTAATGAGCAGCATAGCAGGATGCCAGCAATATGTTCTGAAGACAATGAGTTATCCCTGGTGTCTGAGAATAGAACTGGGATGAGCAACCCCATGAAAAGCCAGTAATTCCTCTTATTTCAGCCTCTCTGTGCTCTGAGTCACACTTAGACGATGCCCCAAGGTCAGTCAAAAAAGAGATCTGAATTGCAATGCAGATTAAGAGTGCACTGCCATTGCTGGGGAAAATACTTGCCCATTTAAAAGTCCTTTTAACAAAGGCAACTAACTAAATACAAGGGGATTTTGCATGGGCAGAACAGCTTGTCTTGCAGCTGCTTTTGGCCTTTACATTTGCCAAATTTTACTCCAATAATTTCACTTAATAAAAAGTGTCCTTAACTAGCAATGGGGAAAACAGCAAAGGAAGTATACAGAGAGTGAAAAAAAAAAAAGAGAGAGAGAGCTGAACTTCACTGGAACTTGGCAAATATTTTAGTGTCTGCTTTGCCCGGGAATTTGTGTTGGCTGTTCTGGTTGTAGCTGTGGTGACAGGTTGCATTGGAATTTTTCTTGGATTTGACTTTAAGGGGTATGTTCCCCAAGTGCAGCCATTTGCATTGCAGGGCAAAAGCCAAGCTCTACCTAATAAATGTCTCAAGCAAACGTCAGTCTTTTGGCAGACTTCACCACTGCTACCTGTTCCAGGGCAAACTGATGTCTCCAATGAAACCAGTGACATTGTCCTGGGCAGTGCTGGACCACTGGGTTTGACCCACCACAGCTGTTGATCACAGTGGGCAGAGGTATAAACATCCATCACCTCTAGAAATTGCATCCTTCAAAGCAAAGCTTAAAAAATTGCTTCCCTGCCTATCTTCTCCACGTCTTTTTACTAAGAACTTTGCAATTAGTATCACAGGGGTCTTGTATCAGCCATAGATTTTGCCTGTGGTCCTACTTTTATCTTGAAATACATCACATATTGCTTCTCCTGATTGCTTCTCCTTATGAATTTAGTTAAGCCAGATGTATGCTTGTCCTTTTATGTATCTTGTTTAACTTAACCATGATCCTGTATTCTGCCACCTTTAAATCAGTCCAGTTCCACAACAGAAACTGTTTGTCAGCATTGTGAAGTCATTTAAATCCACAGTATTGTTCTTGATTTTAAGAGGCACAAGCATGTGACAGATTGACATTAGCAGCACAGATTAGTGTGCTTGCAGACCAGGTATGTACCATTCTGCAAAACATGTTTCTTGCAAGGGTGTCACTTGAGAGATGCTTCATAAGCTTGCCAGGATGTTTTTCTATTGAGGATAATAATAATAAATCTTTAATAATATATATTAATAACAAATAGTTAACAATAAAGGTAATAATAAAGATTAATAATATATAATAATAATAAAATCATCACATGCATTTTGGAGATGGAAGTGACTCCGTATTTAGCCTTGGAAATGCTGCCCTGCTCTGCAGCTTCTCAAACTCTTCTCAGAGAAGGAAGAATCTGTTCCCAACACAGGACAAAACTACTAGTGAGTTTTGTGAGGAAGCAAGGAAGCTGTCATTCCTTAATGAACAAATAAAGTACAAAACTAAACTGTGGTCCAGCAGTACGGGGGAGTTGGAGAGAACGATGCCTTTCAGATAATGCACATTGCATTCTTAAAACCTCTGTCTCATTAGTTTGGTTTGCATCACCTGGGGGACATGCACTCCAAGAAGCCATAAACTTGTTTCTTCTAGATCAACAGCAGATGAAATCCTCCCTGAAATAGGAGAAAGCCAGCTGGTAGCAGAGTGGCATTAAGTAAAGTGTACTTCAAAATCTGAAAAAAAAAAAATAAAAAAAAGATAACCCTTCTATTCATGGAAAAGGACACTGGAGGTCTACCTAGAACCAAAAGTTAGATACTGCAAGAACATGGGCTTTCCCTTTAATTCAGTCCTTTGGATTGAAGAGGGCATAAAGGCATTAAAGCATTACCTAAGGCGTCATCATAGAAATTGCAAGATGCAGGTCAAGGTATTTCAGAAACACAGCAGATTCTTCAGCTTTGGGAACATGTTGGGTTGGGGGGCGGGGGCCAGGCATCTGCTTAATTCCAGAAAGGACTGTCTTTCAATTTTCTATGGTGGTGTCTTCCTGGAGGTGGGTGGCCTTTTATTCATGGAGACAGTGAATTGCTGACTGAGAAATCTGTGTAGGGAAATGAGCTTTGTCCTAATTTCGCTGAAGTCAGCTGGGTTAGGGAGGTTCTCAATGACTTTTTCTAATGAGTTCAGAATCAGTATCTTAAAAGACTGTCGTACATTAATACAATAACATTGCTAAACACATTTTGACTGACAGGCAACCCTAGGTTATGCTACAAGGCCCTACAAAGTATGAGGTAGGGAATGTGCCTGACTATTAACAGGGGAATTGGTTTGACTGACTGTCTTCAGCCAGTACAGTTTAGGGCAGCTGCTCAAATGGAAGGTCCTCTGACTGACTGGAATCATTAAAGCAATGTGCTTTTTCCTTGCAGGACAAAGCCAAGACCTGGTCTCTTTATGATATGACTGGTTTTAGCAGGGAAAGTTAAAAACTATCCCTACAGAATATAACCAGAAGACATGTCCAGAAGATTTTCTCATTGACCTGACTAGACTGCTTCACCCTATGGTGGTTAAGAGTTGTGATGGGACTGAAGTCATGACAGTCTCAAGTTAGACAGAGAGTCTGAAATTTGCTGTTTGCTTCAGATCTGAAGGCAGTTTACATGCCTAAAGCTTGTGTGTATTTCCTTAATAATAAATATTAGACACTTTGTAAAAATTTCACATTCTGTTTTAGGAGGATGAAGCTAATCAGTACAAAAACAAAGCAACTTTTTTTCTGAGATTCTTTCCTTACAGAGGAAAAGTTACGCAGACACCTCACAGATGCCTCTGTTTTCTAATGGTTTTCTGTTTCACATTTAAACACGCTCTTAAATATTAGCTTGCTTGTCATTTTCTTGATGAATTGCACCTTAAGTTTACTACATACTGTATTTCTGTGTGTGCTGTTTTTCAACTGCAGTTTTGCTATTTTTAGAGCTTTATCAATAAATAGTGATGTGGGCGGTTTTGTTTGGTTAGTTTTTTCATGAAGCTTTTTTATTATACAAAATACTCAACAAAACACTGTCTGGACTTCTTTTGATGTCACTGGCATCTGGTTCTTCATCTCTTAAGTTTTTTTTTCCAGATATCTCTTGGATGCTCAGAGATACTGAACACTGGTTATTTTCATGGGAATGGTAGGTGATCACACCCACAGTACCATCCAGACTCCCTACTGCTCTGGAGCTGCTGAAGTTTCCACTCAGAGGTGTGCTTTAGAAGAAGTGCCTGAGCTGTTCGTGTACCTATTCTATAACTTGGTGCCTACCTGGAAAGACAACTGTGTTTCCTTATCTACCTCAATTATGCTCTTTTCTGTAGGAAAACCAAAGCGCAGCTGTCTCAATCTCTAAAAAATAGGCTGCTGCATTTCATTGTCTTGACTCACCAGAAAGGTTGTTGTAGTTGGAAATTTGCAGAAATGCTGTGAGCATTTGGATGGAAGTTAAGTTTGTAATCACAATGTCCATAATGATGCTATTGCCTTATAATGTTCTTTTATTAGTAAATGGCAATATAGCTGGGGATTTTCTTCCTGCTGTTTTAAAGCTCTCCATCATTCCATCACAGGATGATGCTCAGAAAATAAAAAAGTAACTATCATTAAGCCACATTGAACAACTGTCCACCTTCTCTAGCAGTGTAAAGCATTTTTCTTCTTGTGTCACTTGACTGAGTATTGAGTTCTAGGCTTTTGCCCTCATCCCTCGATGTCTTACCCAGATTCCTGGATACAGTCCAGTTCTTCCTGTTAAAATACTGCAGTTGCAGTTGTGCTGCAGCGTACATATTGACAGGGGATGCTGAAATGCCAGGCTCTGCTTCTGGTTGACTTTTGCTGACTACCTTAATGATCTGCCACTTCAATGCATTACATATTAATACTTCTCTTTGTCTAGTGTTTTTCATATAATGCCTTTTTGTTACATTTGCAGTTTGGATTTAAAAGAGAAAAATAAATTTAAATTTTCCTTTACATTAGGAAGACTAGAAAATGGTCACTGTGTATTAAAACTGCTAAAAGAAAAAATGGAAAAAATCTACAGAAAGTAAGAAAAATACTGTGTAAAACATTCCTTAATGAACAATGGAAATTATGTCTAATAAGAGGAACTCTAGGCCAAACTGAAATTATCTACTCTGTTTCAAATGTCTAACTAATTATTGGTTTATCCTTAAGGTAAAAGCTTTTTAATTGGCTTCTGAAAAGTCTGAAAGGAAAACTCTGATGACTTTACATGTTTCTGTCACAATTACCCAGAAAGGAATGTTCATATACTCATACATTTTGGGTTAGTTGGTTGGGGTTTTTTTGTTGGTGGGGTTTTGTTTGGTTGGTTTTTTTTGGGGGAGGTTTTTTTTTTTGGGGGGGGGGGTGGAGATGGAGAGCAGGTGCAATGGAAGTGGAGAGGGTTTTTTTAGCTTAAAATGTTTTACCCCACTTGCTTCCCAGCTTTGGACTCAGTCTGTTTAGGGCTATTTTAATTTTACAGATCCCTCCCCCGCAATTCATTGGAAGAACAGACAGAAGCCCGAAGGGAAAAAATCCTTTTACACATGAAGATGGTATCAGCATCGTAAAATGATTTTCACTTTAGCAAAAAAAGAAAACCAATAGCAGTCCGGTATTTGGGTGCATCAGGGAAACAAATAGAACAGTTAACACCGTCCAAGGATAAATTGTATGTTGTTAAGAAGACATTTTTATTCAGCACTGTACTTTTCAACACCTGTCTAGTTCAAAGCAAGAGGATAGTTCCAGTTTGGGAGC
>NW_021940682.1:12432827-12651721 GCF_001715985.3 Manacus vitellinus
CTTGTCCCGGGTGTTCGGGCGGCTGAGGAGCTCCGGTGGAGCCGCTGGCTGCTCACGGGTGTCCGTAGGGACCGTGGCTGCGGAGCGCCGTGCAGGGGTGCGTGGATCACCTCGGATCCACACTCCTTGGTACCTAATGCGTCTTAGTTTTCCAGTTCACAAGCTCGGTGGACACTAGCGATGGAGCTGTACTAGGGGTAGCGGGTGCGTGCTCTCATGGAAGTCGCGCATAGGTCAGCTGCTGATTCACATAAAGGTGGAATTGGGCTGTGGAAACTTCATGCGGTGTCTGCTGGGCGCACAGACCCGTCGTGGATTGCAGAGAGGCTGCCTTGTGCGGCTTGGCTGTGAAATCTGTCCAGCATGGCAAAAAGAATTAATTTTGCTCTGTCTGTCTGTCTGTCTCACTTTTTCCTCTTCCTACCGGAGAAACGAGATGAAAATTGCAGTGTCTTTTTTGGAGGGGTCTGACAAGCTGAACAGAGGAACGAGGCTTGCAAGAGGGAGTGATAGCTCTTAGCGGGCCAACAGCTGTAGCTGACAGAGTGGCCACACTCCTCGGCAGGCGAGTCTTCTTATCTGTACCCGTTAATCTTTACTGCCAGCTCTCAGGTGTCCTGGCTACAGGCATATAGTTGTAGATGATAAAGGACTTGCAATTTGGTAAAAAGAAAAAGGACCTATTCAGTTTGAGTCTTTCCTTCGCTCCTTGTGGCTACCGTAGATGTGGCACTTAGGGATGTAATTTAGTGGTGGACTTGGCAGTGTTGGGTTAATGGTTGGATTCAATCTTAGAGATCCTTTCCAACGTAAATTATTCTGTGAAAAATTATTTTTCCGTAAAGTTTTTGGAGACTTTTTTTGTCAAATGGTAGAGCCTTAGTGCACTGATAGAATTAGGAATCAGTAGCTCTGCTGTTTTGTGGTGAAGCCAGGTCCCGTTTGGTGTTTTTCTACCAGCTGTCTGCTCCTCTAGAGTTGGTATCATTTGCTTGATGAATGTGTTCTCGTATGCTGCCCATCTGTCTTAATACCTGCCAACTTCTTGGAAAAATTAGCATATCTTTTTTTTCCTGCTGTATCTGCCCCATGCTTACTGGCTTCACAAGGAGTGCTCAGTCCTTAGCAGACCTGGAGAAGGCTTTATTTCAGGTCTTTAAGGCACTCTGCAGAATTGTTGATTGTAATACAGCTTCACCAATTTAATAGAAGTGTGATATTTTAATTGGTGCCATTCCTCAGATAATATAATTTGCACATGTGTTCATAAAATTTGACCATAAGTTATTACTTCTCCTTGTTTCAGATGAATTATACTGATGGAACACAAACTCAGCATGCAGTAGGTGAGAGATTAGGTTAAATCTTCTGTGGATTTTTGAATGTAGAAAAATTGTCTTTTAAGAATTCTCAGTGTGCTTTGTTGTTAACTGTTGGGGATTATGACTTTGTATTCATTGTATTGTGAAGCTATAAATAGGTTGAGATTTTAGTACAATTCAAAGGATTTAGCATGAACTCCGAGGAGGGAATGTGATGCTGTAAAATCACCAGGAGGATAACATGCACCCATTTTCTGTTTGACATGTATTTAGGTTGTTAATGCTAGTAGTGTAGATCTGGAAATAAACAGATCACAACCCCTATTGTACCTTTTTGATCATAAGTGATTGTGCTTTTTCACGTGGGCTGTTTCTATTGTGGAAACTGCTGGACAGCTGTTAAGCCCTACTCTAGTCCCATATAGAGTGTGCCCATTTGGGTTACACGTGGTTTGTAAGGCTCGGACAGCTGCTTTGCCAGGTGTGTGTTGTGCAGTTGTGTGTGTTACCGTCTTGGTAGCGCAAGTGATCGATGAATGTAGAGTTCTTGGAGGGCCAGGAGAGAGGGAGGTGGTAGACCTGTCGAGGTGATATTTGTCAGGTAGCAGATAATTTTTAGGAATTAGATCTTTATTTTAAGATATGCTCATAATCCTTCTTGATGTACATCTAAATTCACTGGAGCGAGACCCTGGGCAGAGTGCATGTCAGGTGGGATGGGACTGGAGGTATTAAGAGCTTTCAAAATCTTGGCTAATGTCCTTTTTTTTTTTGTGGAGGGTGTTCTAAATTCTGGCTGGTCTCCACTGAAGCATGTCTTTGGACAGCTGCAGGAGGGAGCTGTCTCTCATACTCTGACTCGCCAGTGTCACTGTTGTTGGTAGCTTAACCACACTAACATAGTGTGTTATTCTTGTAATCAGAATTAGATGAAAATCTCCCTGCCTAACCTTTTGGATGGAAAATAAGGTTTTCAATTAAGTTCTCTGCAAGAAGTGTCAACTCCTTATTGTCAGTTTCTTCACCCTTCGGGTTCTCTTGGCAAATTTCAGGAGACTCTGTTTACAAAGTTTTCTGAACGATTTTAGATGTGAGACAGCCAAGGTGGAAGATGCTAGAAGGCCACCAAATGATGAGTCCAATCCCCTCGGGGGTAAGGCAACTTTTCGTCTGTAAGATGGAAATTTTCTGGTTTAGGAGGTCTGAGTGTGGAACTCTTGCTAGAAACATGAGAGACAAATTTCTGCTGACAGTTTTTTATTGTCTTTGGGATAAATAAATAAAAAAATGACATAGTTAACAGAAACCTGTCTTCAAAATAAACAAAAAACCCTAACAACACACACACACACACGAAGCCTGAAGCTTGGAAGATGAGCTATGCTTTATCTTCCCAAAAGATTATGATGTGTGTCCCTTGTGCCCCTTCTAATATATTCATATTGGAAGGAGATCAGGTGTTTTTTACTTTTTTTTTTTTTATGGCTCTGTACCCATTCTTTGAGAAGTCAGTGGTAAATGTGCTGTTTGGTTAATACACCTTTGCATTATATGAATTTTAGCAGAGATTGCTTATGAGCTAGGAACCCACCCTCCCCAAGTAGGTTTGCCATCCAGTTGTTGGTGGAGGAAGGTGAATGGTGCTGCTCTCCAGTGCTCAGGAGCACTGTAAAGAAGATTTTGTGGCTTGTCTCAGGTCTGTTTGTTCCTGAGGGAGGAAATGGTAGCAGGGACTTCAGTGTGTTTTCCTATCTCCCTTGTCTAGCCTTTTCTGGATAAACATTCTGCAGTGTTTGCTAGAGTTGGACATATAGCAATGTATAGCTGAATTTTCCTCAACTCTCTTGCTCAGAATACTTTTCCCTGTCACTCTCCTGCTATACTCTATCTATCTAACTGAATGCAAGTTGATTATTGCTCCATGCTCCTGGATCTTGTGTCTGTGTGAAATAAGTCAGTCTTGGGGTTTTATATGACAGCCAATCTGCTGCTTTTTGTGTGAAATCAGTTTGCTCACTAGTCTTTAGCCTGCCTACACTTTCACAGATGTGTTTGCTTTCTTCTGTAGGCATCCCAGCTGCAGTGAGCGGGGGGACTGTGAGTCAGTCAGTGCAGGCAGGAGTTGCTCTGCCAGGCTGGGAGTCAGACTGGTGCTGTGTTAGGATCCCTCAAGATGTGAAATTCCTCGTATAGGTAGAACAATTAGTGCTATCCTTATCTTACCTGAGACAGTTTTATGAAACTAGCTTATTCTTAACCTGATTCCCTCCCCCGTCCAGAAATTTTTTGCTCCATTTTTCATGTCCTGTTTTAGACTTCCACTGCTCTCCTACAGATGCTAGCAAAGGTTAGATCCTCAAACTTGCCTCCTGTCCACGATCATCTCAGTTACAAATGCAGCCTTGTGTGACTGATAGGTGACATCTACCTTTGCTTAAATGTCAGAACAACTCAGACCGTGTGGGATTTTTTTAACTTGTATCTGAAGACAAGCTCACCATTGGTTTTGATGGAAGATTCTGTTTGAAAATCAATGCAGCAGTCTCCCATCTTGCAATTGATCTTCGCTTTCTCCTCTGCTTACAAAGGAGAATGAGATCTGCAAAGCAGTGGGTGTGTGGCATTCCTTTGATGGACCCTGTATACTGGTTTTAAATTATTCTGTTTGGGATACAGAGAAATGGAGTTCATTTGACAGCCACAAGAAACTGGCCCTCATTTAATTGCATGCAATGAAATCCATCCCCCAGTCGCAGGCAGAAACCCTGCTGTGTGCCTGGGAGGGGACTGTGCTGTATCTCTGTGTGGGTGTCCCTACAAGCTTTTCATAGATTTCCATGCAACTGTCATCAGTGTGAGCAAACTTTCTCTGGTCCCTTTTCTTAAAGGTACTGGTTGTCCGGAACTCCTTTAAGTTGAGAGTTAAACTGCTCTTTGTATCTTGTGAAAATCTTCCTGGTTAGTGAATATTACAAGAGCAATTTTTTCTGTCACAGCACGTATGAGCGTAGCTTTTTGCAACAACTGCTTGCTGACCTTAAGAAATAAAAATCTGTCTCTCAGTGTGTATAAGTAAAAATTAGCTGGGTAATTCCTGTCAACAGTAATGTCTTATTACATTTTAACGTCTCAGAATATTTATTACTTCACAGTTAAGTTTTCTTACTATGTAGGTTCTTATAAGCTTTTCATTTTTATATTAATGTGTATCAATATTGAGAAACTGTGTGCTGACTTTCAGAGCACTGACATTCTATTCACAGATGTAAAAGTATCATGACTTAGCTAAAGAAACTTTTTCAGAGATAAAGTCAATGTGAATGGAAACTTTGTTTTTTCCCTAGCAAAAAAGCATACAAAGCAGAAATTCCCAGTGCTTTTTATGAACAAATTTATACAGTTGATTGAGTGCAACTGGTATCTCAGTTTTATCTCGTATTCAGAAATATGAGCATATTTCTGAATTCTTAAATTGTTTCCATTACTTTTCAGAAGTGACAGGTAGTTTATCTTGTACTGTACTATGTAACTAACTCTAAAAGTGGTTCAGAGAATTGGAAGAAATTAGATTCATGTTACTTTTTCCAAAACCAGCACTACTGTATTTTGTTTGACTCTGTTGCCAGATGTACTATATCAAATCCTCCCTGACAAAGCTGCTGCAGTCGTCCTTGTGTGAATGTCATTCCAGCACAGTTTTTTTTTCCTCTCAAGCCTTTTAGGCTGATGCATATGTATTATGTATCAACTCGTAAGTGGATCCTGAGGGAGTTAAGGACTGGGTTGGGGGACACAACAGTTTGAATCTGATGATGTTTCTTTCTAATTGTTTGTGTTGTTCAAAGCAAACGTTTGAGATTTGTGGGTCTCTTGTCCGAGTGTCAACATACATAAAATCAAACATAGATGCATGGGTGCAGGGCCCAGTTCAAATTGAAAATGAAAAGAGCAGGAGTTTTCCCCTTCACATTAACAGAATAAAATTAAGTTCAGGAATGATCTACTTGTGTAGACCTGGCATGTCCAGGATAAAGATGAAGAGATGTCTGTGGTGGGTCATTTAGATTCAGTAGCCACCTACTGTATTACAAGGATAACATTTCAAAGCACATTCTTGTTTTCTTGGATGTTCCTGTTCCCTGTGGAGTCCGTTCCTATGATATGTTTGTGGATGAGGTATTTGTCCTTACAGTGCAATTCAAACTGTTGAGTTCGATTAATTCCTCATTATTTGTGTTTCAATATTCAGATAGAATGCTTGCATGTGAAAAAGTGGTGTTTCTGGCACAAGCCTCATGCTCTTCAGTAGAAGATGAAATCACCAGAGACTACTGTGGACCAGTGAAAGAATTCAGTTCCTAATTATATCTGGTTCATGCCTCCAGACATAGGGATTTTCTTAGATTTCAATTTTGTGAATGTAATCAGTGGAGGATGCAGCATCTTCCCACTTTCATGTAATTGTTTGGCACCTGAAAATAAGGTCTCCTGGATAAATCAAAATTTTACTGCATATGCGCTAAGACTCTGGGTTGCTTCTCTTGCATAATGTTATCCCCCATTTTTCATTTAACGCTGGTCAACAAATATGGTTTGTGTTCTTGCCCTCTCTGTGTACTCCTTAATAAGGAGTTAGCTGTTGATGAAAGTGCCTGGAGTGGATCCGTTCCCTTCTGTCAATCGGAAATTGAATGGCCTGGGTTAGATTTCAGCTCCCTCCCCAGTGTCCTCTCAGGTTGTCACACCACCTGTAGCATCACTGGAAGTACCTACTGAAAGGCAACCTATGCACAGATAATGAGCACTTATCTTTAAGGAATAAGTGCACAGAGGGTGCTGACTATCCTGTGGCAGTCTGTATCCTCTGCTCTGCCCGTTCTGTGATGTCCAACTTGGTCCCTGCAGGCTGGTGGGGATCCCCTCATACAGAGCAGGAGGATTGCGGGTGTGTCTTGTTTTACCTGTTCCACTCTGTGAACTTAGACGATTGGAAAGCTCTGTGGCAGCAAGTCTCAGAGAGCCAGAGTGGGTGACAGGACTCTCATTTCTTTGATAAGATAACAGGACTTTGAATAAACCACATGCTATAAGTAGGTGCAGCACAAGCATTTTTAAATTTGTGGTAAGGAGACTTTGTGTCCACATCAGTCAGGGAGGCTTCCTAGTACTGAAGAAATTTCACTGCCTTATGCATTTAACATTTAAATATCTAGAGGTTTTTTTTAATTTTAAAATCATAATGCTTTTTTTGTTTGCTTTTTACACTGTGCCTAATGTTGGCAATGAAAGTAAATGATAGATTTGCTTTTGGGCATATTAATTTTACACACTAGAGATGAGGTCCTGAATGAGGCATTAACATTTAGTTTGTAAGCATCGGAAGGAGGATTTTATTTAAAAGAAATAAAATTAGATGGCTGCTACTGGAACATTTGAAGTAAAGTGTTCATTAGAACATACTGACTGACACTGAGGCTAGATTTGGAAACCTAGTATTTAATTTTTTTTCCCCTGGCAAATTTGAACCTCTGGATTAAAAAAGATGAGTATGAACACTTATAAAATGCTGACTGAAAAAAAAGATGGCTATGCACACAAATGTGCATGAGTGTGCCTGTGCACTCACCCAACTTCACACCCCCTACAAAATCTGTAGTTGGTGGCCCAGGTAGTCCAAATACATTGATTTCTGAAGTGCAAACCCTTTCTCCTAACAAGGATGCTGTAAGGAGTATCAAGTTCTTTGTTATTAAAAGAAATCCCAGAAGTGCCAAGTGCTCCACATAGGTGCCTTTGTTATTTTACTAATTGAAATGAGTAGTAAGTGTGGTTTCTTGTTTCTGTTATTCCTTCTCAACTTATACGTGTTTGGAAACATTCAGCTTGAGAGATGTAATGATTTTATGAATTCTTTCTAGGCCGTGAAAGAGCAGGAGTTTTTGTAGTTTATCAGTATATCAGTTTAAACAGTAAGAGTGCCTCTTCAAGGTAGCCTTCATCTTGTTTGTGCCAGGCTGTAGACACTGAAGGATGACTTTGCTCCATTACTATCAATCACTGCTGCAATGGCTTCACACTCCTATGGAAAAACGTAAAAGAAGGTGCTGGGGGAAATGGAAAATACAAACAATGCAATTGAGCAGAATTTCTCACAGCACTGTGATTCCGGGGGTTTGGGAGATGGTAACTCTATCCAACAAATGTCACGAAGGTAGGTGGACTGCACTGGGCGAAAACAGGTGCGAAATGCTCACATCCTGTAGATGTTGTCTGCTCTTCGTTTTGCGGTGAGAAGTAGCCCTGATTTCAAGGATGTGAGTAAAGTGATCGATGTGTGGTTTTACAGGATCAGGCCCCCCTTCTCTTTCTTCTCTAGTAGGTGAAGGAGGAGGATATCATCCTTCTCAGCTGTGCTTAATCTGCAGAGGAACTGCTGCTGCTTTGAGCATTGTCTCAGGCTAAAATATGCCATATTAAAATATCTTAATATCAAAAGATTATGTCTTTCTATGTCTGAGTGGTGGGAGACAATAGTTTTTACTTGCAGAGTCCACATATAAAAATCCACAAGGAATAAAGCCTTTGTTGGGTTTCAATCTACTTTTCAAACACATTGTGCTCTGTAAAAAGCAGAGGACTATGGGATTTTTTTCCTTTATTTTAAAAGCGAACAGTTTCTATTCATTTTTAAGACAATTCAAGATACGTTTTGTAGATGGTGAAAAGGTAGGTTTCAAGACCCTCAGAGTAATGCCTTCTGAATTCATTTAATAAATGACATTGTAGCTACTCATTTTCATGCTTTTTTGGCTGATAAATGATTGTATAAGGGAATCAAAAGGTTTAAAATGGATAGCTTGTAGGGGGTTTTGAATTAGGCAAGGTAGACATATAGTTAATAAGGTGACTATAATTGGATCTTATGGATGATCTTTACTGTAATACCTTGTCTTAAAACAAAGAGCTTTAGGTAGTTAAAATCCTTTTAAAGACTATTTGCATTATAGTACTTTAAAGCTGATTGCTATGCAGGCAGAACAAAAATGTCTGTATTATCTGAAGTGACCTGACATGGAATAGCACATTCTGCACCCACGCTGGTGGGTACCAGGAGCCGAATATGTCCGTCTAGTGATCTGTATTTTTACAGCCTGTATTGGAAGTGGGAACATGGAATTTATAGTAACAGAGGAGGAGGGCATTAATGCTTTTAAACACTTGGTGATTAATAACATGTGGCAGTTGGGGTCATAAATATAAAACTGATAAAGCCTATCTTGATTATGTATTTTGGTCTTGATTAACTTCTAAAATGCATTTGAGTTTCCAGATGGCAATAAGCACTTTATCTTTAGAATTAAGCATGTGTATGTGTGCATGTAGTTATGAAGTTGACATTACTGTTAATCAAGTGGGACAGACACACCAGATAACGGTGTATTGCAAGGGTGACTATAGACATAGGCACTTAACCTCCCAGGTGTTGCTGTGTCCCACTCACTGGTTTTAGTAATTGTTACAGGATCAGTCAGCTGGACACTGTGCAAAGTTCCTGCCACCATGACACTGGCAATCCTGTGGATCATACCAGATGATCTCTGCCTCTCTACATTCCTTCCTGAATCAGACTTGGTCGTCCTTTGTGGCAAGGTTAGGGAAGCTCAAATAGGATGAACATAGCTCCCTGCTAGGCTGTTGGGTTTGGGGTTTTGTTTTGGGTAAGCCATAAGATTTTATTATTTTTTTTTCCGAAAGGAGTACACTGGGTGGTTTGAATTTGCTGGTGGATGGATTGAATGATGGACTGGAGAAGTCAGTGGTTGCTTTTCAGTTGATTTTAGTGAGTACTGGGTCAGGCCTACTGTGCTAGAGCAGAGGCTTTTTGAATTTCATAAAGGGCACACATCCCCTGTGGAGGTAGAGATATAGGATTGCAGGCTTGGGTGGAGCTCTGAACTGTTTCTCTCTTGTAAATCTGAATCAGTTCCATTCACTTGGTTATATCAATTCTGGATCAAAGGTACTGTAACAAAAAGCATTATTTGTCCCTTTGTGTCTTCCTACAGAGCAATATACAGTAGAATATCAGCTTTGCTTTTCTGTTTTCCCACTTATTTATCCTTCAGAGTCTTTTCTGCAGTCAGGTGAATGGAAGTTTTTTTCCTATAGAGATGAATGCTTGAAGTATTCAAGGGAGGGGCATCTATTTTCAATAGCTTCAGTAGAAATTACATTGATGGATAAGCTGTATGTAACCATTAACATGCAGATCATCAATATGATCGAAATCTTGTCCTGCTATAGAGCTTTTCCATCTTGCACGGAAAAGGCTATTAATACTTCTGATATGACAGCAAAAGTGTAATTGCATTAAAGAAAAAAACCGGGAAAAAGTTGGGGCTTCTGGAGCTGTTAACTATTTTGAGATGAAATTCTTGAGATACTAAATGAGCTGAAATGGGTGATGTAAAACAGACATGATTTAATTAGAATTGTCTTCGTATTTTATTGTCTTGAGCCAGCTTGTGGGGCTTTTTTCTTTTTTTTTTCCTGTGTTTTTTTTTCCCCCACAGAACACACCAGTGTTTCTGCTGAGTTTTCCCCCAGTCTGTGCCAGTTTCCTGAACACTTAAAATCTTCCAGAGTAGAGAAAGGAGAATTTTTTCAGAGGATGGATGCCAGGATAGTTTGCAAAACAAAAATATACATGGGATTATTGTGTCTGAATGATTAGTAATGCACAAAGCCCATATATCAGTATAATGTCAGTGACTTACAGCCTCATCCATCTCAAGAATGCTATAGCCAGTGTGGTAAAACGTTACTGTGAGAACTCTTTGTGCAACTAGAAATGCGTCTTGTTCCCCCCAGTGTGGTTGGGCACCAAGGGAAACAGACCATAATTCTTGTATGTCCAGAGTAGCTTGGGTTTTCTCCCACTGCCAGTCTGTCTATAGGCTTTTCCCCCTTCGTTTTAGTTTTCTTTGTACTCTTCAGACCTTTTGCTTGTTTCTGCATTCATTGGGATGTGACCAGGAGATTTATTTCATGTTCCATTTCCAGCTGTGAGGGGATCTCTTGTCATCAGATTGTACTTCAGCTGCTCTTACCTTGCCAGAATGGTTTATGCCTGGTGTATTTTCCAGCATTTTTGGAGCCTAAAAACGCTACTGAACATCAATCCATGAGTGTTGCATATTGGTTTATGTCAAATCTGTGCTTTCTTGCTGTCTGTTGCAGTCGAAAGCTTTCACTAGCAGGAAGTCAAGAGCAGTGTTTCTGGAAATTTTTGAGAATTTGGGGCCAAATCTACTTCTTTGGTAATAATACTTAATTTAATCAGAAGGCTTAAAATTTTTTTCTTTTTCACTCTATAGCTGGAGAAACTGAGGCATGCTCAGGAAGGGTATGTGTGCAGGGATTTGTTAAACGTTTTCCCACCAGGCTTAGTGGCACATTCGGGAATGAAACTGGATGGTAGGATGGTTTTGTTGAGCTTGTGTGATCCAAGGGCTGCAGCCTCCTATAGGGTTGAAAGAGACCACAGTACAACCCAAGGCCCAGCACTCAGCCCAAGTGACACCACTGCAGCCCCCTCCAGATGTGCTCTCTGCTTGTGAGAATGACTGTTGTGAACAGTCTTGTGTCCTTTGAAGTGCTCCTGCCAGGAAAATGCTCCTCTTGCAGATACATGGGGCTTTGAGAGCTCCTTTTGAATGCCTCTGTACAAAGTGTTGCCTCCATGAGACCACGAGTTGTGCTCCGGGGCATCCAAGTCCTGATGTTCTCTGGTTGTACTACAGAGCAGAGGCATAAACAGTTATTGTTTCTAATTTTTCACTGTGTTTGGCCTTTGTGTTTAGATTTCTAAAGTGTAAATCTTCCCCGTGTATGCCCTGAAAAATGTTGAATGACCTTTCTTTTCTCAATCAGAAGTTGAAAGCATGCTTGAAGGAAAAACATCAAAGCTCTTGGGAAGTAATTCTGCTTGGTGGCTTCTGATACTTCAGCATGGCATGCCAGCTTGAAGGCAGGTTGCATAAATAGAGCTTGGAAGCAAGAAGCAAAACATTCACCTTTTCAAACTGAGTACAGCAAAAGTTTGCTCCATAGGAAACATCGGATGTCTCTGCTGCTTCCCTTGCTTGAGAGATATAGTCATTGACTAGGTGCATAGTATTGCCTAAAGGAAGAGGGACACTGCAGCTCAGGAACTGGATTTCTCCTGTCAGTTCTTTCCTGCCTGATGGAGACAGCATTTCAGCTACTTTATTACTCAGCTACCTTCTCCCTTGCACTAGTTAGGCAACAGGCAGCCTTTTGTGTGGAAAGGTCACCTTCTATGTAGTGTTCAACACAGAAGATTAGTCATCTAGGTGGAAGTGTCATGGCAATGCCATTATACAACCTTCTGTTGAGGTGTTATGGTTTGGGCATAAACAAACTGAGGTGGAGGCCATGCCTGTGCTTAGAATCTCTTTTCCAGAATAACAAGCCTGTCTTACTCCAGATAGCGTTGAGCGTGGACAGCTTTTGCCAGTGGAAGTTTTACTGATGATCAGTGTTTTTGTTTTCTTTTGTTTTTGTTTTCTTTTGCCTTTGTGTCCAGGTCTACTAGAGGTTTTGCCAGCAAATCTTAGTTTATTAAAACAAGGAAGAAAAGAAAAAAGAGTGCATACAATGAAACCATATCCTTTTTATGGTCTCCTGATGTCAGCAAAGCTCTTGTGTTGATAAGGGTGAGGTGCATGAGGCATCCTGGGTTTTTACTCACACATCCATTACTAACATAGCTGTAAATTAAAATATTGTCTTTCTGTAAGACACATTGTCCCTGCACTTTGCTCGTTTTTATTTTATTGCAGTTTTAAGGTCAAAGTTCCTATCACTTATCAAGAAGGTAACATGAGCTATCTGTGTGATGGGCTGCATCTGCTGGCTGATGCTGTCCCAGATCCTTCCCTTTTAGACCTCAATGTTTTCTATGGTGGCTGTGGGAGATTACTGATGTTCATTCCTTGAAACAGAAAGCCCTAGTATAGCATTTCATGGATGTGTTTGCTGCTGCTCAGAATCGCCTCAGATTTAAATCTAGCATCTTTTTCAGTTCTTGTGAAGGTCTGGGACATTGGAAGTAATGCTTCATGCAGTGCAAGGTGGGGAAATTGATGCTACTTTATATATTTGAAAGGGTATTTTCTGCCTCAGTCTTGGAAACATAAAGAAAAAACTTCCCATCTATGTTGCTGAACATATGTGATTTTTTCCCAGAACTGCATAGGACTAACAACTGGAGTCTGTTAGCTGCAGTGAGGCATTTTGAAGAGATAGACCTTTTGTCAGTGCTGCAAGGCATCTAGGAATACTTTTCTTCCAGCCTTTTCCTTTCCCTGCTGATCTGCAACTGCCCATGTCCCCCTCATAGTCAAACAAGTATAGCAAAAAAAGATACCTGGGTCTGAAATTCTGGAGTTTGTTTGCTTCTTGCTCATCTGTCAGAGATTAATTTTGCATTGAATTATGAAAAATGTTACTCTGTCATAAGTTTTGGCTAGTAGTCGATTGCCAGCACACTACATCAGTGTTTGAATGTTCAGAAGGGGGATTACTTTAAAATTTCAATTATAGCCTAAAAATATGTGTAGAGTCTTTTTTTTTTTTTTTAAACTTCCTTGCTGGAAATAGCAGGGTTCTGTCATGTGTGTCATATTTTCTAGCTGTAGGCAGTTTTAAGCACGGCATAGTTATGTAGCAAACTGGAAAAATGTACACCCATCTTTCTCAAGTGAAGGCATGTGGGAACAATGCTATGGCCACATCAAATACAGCACACGTGGAAATTAAAGGAACTGGTTTTTGAGCAGACAACCAGTGTTTGCATGTTTAATTTATGTAATAGCCCTTTCAGTTCCCATCTGTTCCTGTGCCCTTTGGCAAGTGGGTTTGCTGTTTTCTAACATGAAAACGTTGTCAAGTTCAGTGAATAAGACTTGGATTTTATTTAATTGCTGCTTTTTTTTGTCTGTTAGGAGTTGGCCCCTAGGGAGAAGAGGTTGACCCCAGGAAGTAGGGAAGCTTTGTTTTCCCAGGCTGTCAATAATCTGTCAGTACAATACAAGGTTGAGAGTTCAAAATTGATAGTTGAGTGCTTATGCCCCAAATATGTCTCACTTTCTCATACACAAGTGAGGTGGCTGCAATGAGGTCATGCTGTACATGTGATCTGAGAACCCTGTGTTTGTGTTTCTGCATTCATGGCTAAAGTATAACTGGAACTTATTGTGAAGGATGTTGATTTAGAACAGAGGGTGCAAAGATGAGTTCATATTCAAGTGGACCATAGCAATTAGCTGTCAGGAAGGAGGAGTCTGTTCCTGCTTTGCTTTTACTTCTGTTCTTGTTCTTCTGCATTGCCAGGGACTGCTTCACTTCTATGGCTCTGCTGAAGCAAAGTCCTGGGGTAGGCACACTGCAGACCAGATCTGGTGTGCCTGACAGGCAGTGGCAACATATTTACTAGAGCTGGTCTGAACCTGTCCAGTTCAACATAGGTAGGGGATAGCACCAGCACAATAGGAAGACAAGTTACTGCTTGAAAACAATTGCTGGCTACCCAAACTGATAATTCTGATGGATTTATTCCAACTCAAGTGTGAGCATGTGTGACCCCAATTACCACTTTACTTCTGCAATTGCTTTGAACTGGGTTTGTGTCAGATACAGGCTTCATGGGAGCTCCAAAGTATGGACAGAAAAAACACTCACACTTCCATTACTACCAGAGTAAGGGTACGTACATCCATGTCTGCAGCATGGTAAGCCAAGCATAGGTTGTCCATAGCTTCCTACTTGTGTTCTTCACTGTCTGCCTTGAGATGCCTTAAACCAGTACAATGAGCTTGTGCTTGGTGAGTTGGTCAGCTGGCCTCCTTCCTAGGGCAGGCAAGTGTCCTGCTCTATAAGCTGTTAGGCTGAGCTGGCTCTATGAGCAGTGTGGACTCAGGGTATCTGTGTTGGTGTGAGCTCTGCCCCAGCGCTGTTCTGGAATGGTGCTGCTAACAGTGGCTTTGTGGGTCGCCTGCTACACTGGGAGACTAGGTTGCAGTAAAATGGCCAAATCAGAAAAATTAACCTTTTTCCTAGCATAAGCCCATAACTATTCAGGAAGTGGTTGGAGGAGCCAGAAGTTCAACCTACTAAGCTCCAGGCTTACTACTGAACTATCATGCCTTTGGGCAATGACAGTAGAGGAAGGACAAGCAAGCTGGGAAGGAAGAGGTGGTCCTGGTGACAGAGGTGCAACTCTAGGGAGGTTGGTCAGGGCAGTTGAGATCTGTTGGTGCCCTCAGGGCCGTGGCAGTAGGTTTGGTAGCTCGTTTTCATGATCTACTAACTTACTGACTTCCGAAAAAGCTCTTCTGACAGGCATCACAGATGGCCCTGTGCTGCAGAGAAGCCCAGAGACAGGAGCCCAGAATGATAGGCAGTGAGAAGAATTTGCTATGCCAGTTGTTCTGCCACCATAATCATAAGGGTTTCATGTTTTGTGAAATGGGTTACGGTTAGTCTTGGCTCTTAGGCCTTCCCAGATCTGGATGTTAAATGTGAAGATGCTTTGGGGTGGAAAGGAAAGGCATTATGTAGACAGAGCCTACTAGGGGAATCTGTTTCATCATGAATATTTATTCAAAGGAAAACCAATTATGTTCTGCTAAATTGACACACGTAGCTTGGACATGTTCAGAGAGGGGCAGGACTGGCTTTTGAAGTGTATGGCCCCTGGAAGAGTAAGCTGATGATGTGCAAGAACGTCGAAGGTCGTGGCTTTTGTTGCTTCCTCTTTTTCGGCCGTGAACCTGCTGGCCCTTTTGTCTGGCTGTGGTGGTGCTGGCATGCAAACTACACCATGCTGGGCCATTCCTTATGGTTAATGTACGTATGCCTCTCAAGCTGGAACTGATGGTGAAGCAGGCAAAACCTGATCAAAGCACATGCCTAATTGGATTTTTAGATCTTACTTTAAAAATGCTGGATTTTCAAGTACTCCCATTAGTGGGCATTAGTTCTGAGGAGAAATGTGTCACCAGATAGGTTTTTTTTTTGAGTCAGAATTTAAGTATAATTAAAAAGAGGTTACTGAACCTAATATTGTTAAAAGAAATGCTTTAATGAAATAAAGAACACCACTGGAACCTGTGGGTGCATGTAGGAAGTGTACTCTGACCCATTGCTTGCAGCTTGATATTAAGGCAAGAGAAGCATTTTTTGTAGTATGAAAAAAGGGAGCAGATGCTCACTGGGGCTTCCTTACACTTGGCTCTGCAGAAGGTTTTTTTGGAGGGAGGGGAATTGTATTTCCAAAGGAGTGAGCAGAAGAAACATATGTGGGTTCAGCCAAGAAGTGTCAACCTAACTAGCAACAGATTCTGCAAGTTTGTAATGAAATAATAAACCAGTAAGTAAAATTTTAATTATTAATTTACATTTTTATCCTTTTTCCACGTATCCTTAATTTGAAAATTAGTATTCTTTTTCTGTGTTGCAGTGCTTTTCATTCTGATAGTCACCACCTTAGGGGCAGGGTTATCAGTGCAAACAAATACTTCAGATTAAATTGGGAGGTAACAGTGAGAGCATTTTATCTTTAGTAGTAAGGACAAGTTTCCCTAATTTTCAATTGTGTCACTCAATTCTATTATGACAGGAATTTATTAATCTTATGAGCAATTTAGTATGCTACTTTCTACTGCTAAAGATTGCATTTTTAAGAGGCATTATTGATTAATGTGGTTAGGGTTTGTGTTTTACCACTGCAGTTATTCTTAGCTGTAATTTCTGTCTTGTATTTGACTGCTTTTCCTTTTCCTGAAATATGTTATTCAGGGACAATGTCTTAAGGAAGACCTTTTTCACCTGTGCACAGGGCTGGAAAACAGAAGTAATTACTTGACAGGAGGGCCAAGAATACTTAGAAGCCATAGGAGAGTCTCTTAGGACTTTTCTAGCAAACCTGACCAGTGTGATTTGTTTGATATTTTTATTTCATGCTGCTTGGCTTTGCTAGGGACTATTACAATGATAGAAATAAGCTGCAGGCTCCTGTTTTGAAGGGGGCAAGAAGGGAAAACAGATACATCACTGACATGAAAAACAAATGCATATTGGTTTATCTTCATATATCATCAGCAAAAAAACCCTCTTCTGATTTATGTTAGTCTAAAAGAGACAGATCTCATGGCATCCAAGAGCTCAGTCTTGAGCCTGGAGTTCTAGTGAAGCCAAACCTTAACTGGAGCTTAAATGGAAGGTTTGTCAAGTGATCTGAATGTAAAAAGTTAGGAGAGAGAATTTAAATTTAAAATTCTCTCTCAGGAGAGAGAATTTAAATTTATGTCAATTTATACAACATTAATCTCTACAGAGCAGATCTTAATTGCAAGACTGACAATTTGGGTCATGTTTGAAATTGATTAGGTGATTGGTCCTTGATAATTTTGGATGTGGTTCCAAAGCTGACTTGTGAGCTGGGATTGAGGATCAAAGCCTAAATATCACTTTGTTTCAAGCTTGAGTGTCAGACTGAGGCATCTTGTTTTAAAGTGGGTTTTTTGTTGCATATTGTAACTTGAAGTGAAAAATTCACCATTGTACTGAAAATCTTCAGTCTTTGAGGCTTAAAAGAATTATTGAAGATGAAGGTGAAACTCCTTGTGTACTTGTAAGCAGTATAAGTAGAGACCTCAGTAAGAATAAAAAAGTGCAAGTGTCATGGAGAGTTCTGGCAAAAGAGAAACGTTACTATGGAGTTGAAAGATGGATGATTGAAGGCAACAGCTTTATCTATGTTTGAAACTGTAGCATTTGTGAGTAGGGATGTGCTGCCCTCTCTCAGGGAGGGAGGCTGTGCAGGATTTGGTAGCCTTGAGAGGGATGGCAGCTTTTAGCTGCCACTGCATCAATGCATACAACTAATGTGCTTATGGCTAATACAGTGATGAAAAGCCAATGCAGAGAATGTTTTTAGAAACATGCTTACAGACATGCCTGTAGCTGTAAGTTACACCTTTAAATCACCTCTGCAGACACAGCTTTCAAATTCAAGTTATTGGCATTGCTGAAGTGGAGATTGAAGTTTTCTGTCTGATTCCCAGTGGGGAAGAACAGTCGTTGCATAGAATCATCTTCCTGCCTTTCCTTACCTGTGTGATGTGCTACGGATACTACAGTGTGACAGGTGGGAGGTGAGGACAAACAGCATGGGACTGTCAGGAGGTCACAAGTGGAGAGCATAGGGAAATACTTGTGAAAAGAATTGAGAGTAAAACAATTAAATGCACATGAAGAGGGTGTTTGTTCATTTTCTTGAACCCTGTCTGTGTTTCTGCATGAGTTATCTGTATGTCACCTCCTGTGTGTCACCTGCATCCTGTTGTCTTTGCCCTGGTCTGTCTATTCCTGCCCCACTGCTCTGGCACGTGCCTGTCTGAGCAGGCAGTTCATCAGAAAAATTTTTTTGAAGGGGTGTGTGTGCATTCATGCACATGCCCCAAGTAGCTGTTAGTGTGTTTAATGCCTTGGGCCAGGAGGTCAGCGTGGTGTGGTGAGCTGCTGGGGAGGTGTGGGTACGAACAAGTGGCAAAGTCAGAGTAGCTGATAGCAGGCACAGTTGCAGCCAGATGTACCTCTCAGTGGGCTGTCAGTGTGGCCCTACCTTGACTCCGTCAGAACGGATGAGTTTCAGCAAGAAGCAGATTTACTGTCATCTTTAATGAGTTTCTTCCTTCTATTTTCCTGTTCCAGTAAGTCAGTCTGGAGTGGACTGTAACAGAGCCAGTTAAAGATGGGTACAGGGAAGAGGCACGTCTGTTTAAAAATTGCAAAGAATGAAACATTTGGCAATAACGGATGTGTCTTTTTTGGCAGGATCCAAAGAGCTCAGAAAGAGGTTTCTTTCCTCATTAGCGATCCAAATGTTGTGATCGCTCTTGTGTTCTGGAAGCGTTCTCGGCAAGGATGAGATGATGTAATTACATAAATTCAAGATTTCCTTTTTTTTTTTTTAATGAAGAATTTAAAAAGCTTTGAATGTGGAATGGGTGCTGAAACTGTTCTGGTTCTAAGTCACCTCTATAACTCCCTCTGGCACAAAAAGCACTGAATGCCAAAAGGATCTGTGTTGGTCGAAGCTGCTTTAGGGTCTGCTCTCAAGAAAAGGCTTGCTGGGCATGCTTTGTGATGTGGACAGAGATGAGAAGGGTTTTCTTTTAGTGTAATTTTTTATTCCAAACTTAGTATAAGCTCTCTGACCTCCAGCATGCTCCGAACAACATATAATTTTTGGTGGTTCTAGGAAAACTTGATTTATTTTTTTCTTCCCAAAGTGTGTCTTGCGGCTTTGAACAAGCCCCAGAGTCTTAATTAAACATTTTTGATCAGACGTGACTCCACAGCAAGTCAAATCCTTTGCCTTCAGTGCTTTGTTTTGTTTAATCACTAGACTATTCCTCTGGTTAAAACACTGGAGCATTCCCTTTGTTAGTGTTAGGAGAGCTTCCATTAAAAGTTATTTTAACTGATCTTTTTCTGTCTTTATTCAGCTTTTCAGTCTTAGTGACCTATTCCTTCCTTTCCTTTTTCCTATCTCCTGCTACAAAATAGGTTGTTTTCAAAGTATATATTGCTTTTCTGTTCTTTGTCCTTTTTCCTGAATGCTTTTTTTGTATTCCCTTCACTCTGGCCTTGCTTTACATAGAAGTCAGCTATTCCTCAGTCACCCAACTCTTGGCTTTATCACAGGAGTAGGTGTGGGTAAAACCTCTTTGAAGAGTGAAGAGTTGCATTGTCAAAGGCAGCTTTGGGGTCTCTGTAAATTACTTCCAAATTGAGTTAGTAGTTTTATCTGAATACATAATCCATCTCAATTGGGTAAAAATGTCCACACAGCAGTGTTTTGAAACATCTTTCTCCCTCTCACTAGGTTAGATTTTTCAAGCTCTGTGCTTTCTGACAACCTCCATGTTTGTTTACTTGCTTAAGGAAGTTGAAAATGAGAGTTCTGTCTGCTTTTATCCAATTGAGATGAATTAGTGTCCCTCAGATGGTTCCTAGTGAAGCAGAGGAATTAAACTTGTGACTCCCTGTTTTTCAGAAGGGAACCCATGGTGCTGAGCTGTGGGGATTGGTGTCCCCTCCACCTTGTGAAGCTGTTCTTGGCCAAGGGGGGCAGCCAAAGTAACTCTTTATCCTGGTGATTACACCATTCCCCTCCAGCATCTTTAATTGCTGTCATCAGTGAACAGCTTAATAGGTTCTTCAAAATTCAGCAAAATGAGAGGGGAAAAAACCTTAAATTTTTTTGTGAAATTGTGACAAACTGCTTAAAAACAAACCAAAAGAAAATTTTCTCATGACTGACCTACAGCATCTGAAATTGCCAGTTCTCCACAGGAAAGTTCAAAGTGCTTGATGGATCAGTTCTGGGCTCTGCTTTTTACTTCCCTGTGTACTCTCATTAGTCTGATTTGATAACACTTTTTGGAGTCCACGATTGAGGTATCAAGATTAAAACTTGGTCCATCATCTGCGAATTCAGAGAATTTAAACTGTAAAATATTTACAAAGTGCTAATGAATTCTTAGACCTCTAAACAAATCCTAGTCATACGTATTATGTATTTAATAGAAAATCTGCCCTTCTGGAGTGACAACCAGTCCTCCTCCTCCTCCTTAGGGATGACACTAAAATAGATTTGGCATGTGCTTTGAGTTGGCTGAGGGGCATTAATGCTAATTTGTGACAATGGTTATGGAGTATCAGTTGGCAAATGAGGGTGTTCCCTTTATAAACATGTTGTTTCAACATGCTGTGCTTTTCCTGCTCCATCTAGTGCTTATGATGGAGTTTAGGCTATTTGAATATAGGTTAGAGCTAATGGGCTGCAAGCCTAATTCATGTTGTCCCTGTTGTATTTAAGAATTTCCTCTTCTGTTCTTTCCCTGCTTCTACTTTCCTGGGTATATGATTGCAGCAACCAATTTCAAGTCATCCTTTTAATCCCTTAGGTTTCTATTGTGTGATTATTTTTTTTTTTTTGAGAGGAGGAGGGTTGATGTGATTTGGGAATATCTGAGTTCAACTGACAAATGTATCAACACAGTGTGGGACCTACAGCAGTGTTTGATAATAGCTGTTCCTGCACAGTGGTTTCCAGCATTGCATTCATAGTTCCCGGAAGCCCTGGGCAACATTGAAAGAGCCTAAAACATGGTTTCAAGTAAGCAAGTTTGTATATGCTGTTAGACCAAATCTGAAACTTCTTGAGGGGCTTCATGCTCACTGGAAAAGTTCAAGAACTGCATATGGAAAAGCCTGAAATTCACTGGTGTTGGCTCACTTTTCTTCATTCTGCAAGAGCAACACCGTGCTGAAACAAGGAACTTCAGTTTTCCACAAATGTTGTTGTCTTTACAGATTTCTAATGATGTTTTGGGTGTTCCTAATATCCAATCTAACCCTTTCCTGCCCCAGCTTGAGAACATTTCCTCTTGTCCTGTCACTTGTTACCAGGGAGAACCAACCCATACTTAACTATACCCTCCTTTTAGGTAATAATATACCCAAAGCCATTGCTGAAAGAGATGAAGTGCCTTATAGATTGGCACATTTATCCTGGCCAAAGCTCTCACTGGGAATAAAGAAAGGCTTCATGGCAAGGACTGCTAGAGGTACTTGTGGTAGTTCTGCTTTGACAAGCAGTATCAGATGTTGGATCAAGATGTGGAGCCTGTAATGTCTCCTATCATGTGGAAAAGCCACATGGTAAAAAGCTGATCCACTAAGTTACCTTTGGAGAATGGTGGCGATAGGCACCGTCTTTGGCTGTGTGAGTTGGGTATATTAAGTGGCTAAGATGAAGCCATGTAGGTGGAAGAGCAAGGTGAGTTCAAAGGTGTGTCAATCAGGTATGCACCCTGAAAGCACTGAATGGTTAAAAAACCCCACCCCAAACCCAACCCTTCTCATGGTAGACTTTGCAGTCTGTAATAAAGCACATGACCAATTTCATGAGGGTTTGCTGTAGAACACCAGGAAGACAATGAAACACCAGTAATAATTAACATCTTCAAGGCTGAATTTCAATGTCAAGCAGGCACTGTTAAAATGAATGAATGCTTGAGGGAATGGCAAAGAGAAACCTGTTTGTTAAACAAAGGTTCATTCTTTCAGATCTGCTGCACATCTCTTGGTAAATAGATACTAGATGTGTAGGTAAATCCATGCCCACATGGTAATATGGGAAAGAGGTTTAAATTCTGATTTTTAAAAATGATTAACTGACTAGTATTTGAATAAATACCAAAATTTAGTGAAGTGTAACCAGAGAGGCTACTTTTTTCACCCCTCTCCTTAGTTAATTATTAATGACTTCCCTAACAGTTTCAAACTCATCTATTCCATTGGATGGTAGGAAGCAAAGAAGGAATTTGAGTCACATACCTGCAAGTCGCTGAGTGTAATCAGTGGGGTGGGAGGTCACCTGGCCTTCTTTCTAGTTTTCAGTTTGTGGCAGGAAACTGTTTGCAGAAGTCAAGTACTTAGCCATGGCTCAAACAAAGTGGGTTCTTCACTCCAAAGCTTGCCTGTATTACTTGCACGGAGAGAGATGCCTGTACTACCCCTTATTTAGTAATGCCATAAAATTTTGGACTTTTCTCAGTTTAGAGAGGAGGGTTCTTTGCAAAGCTTGACGTCTGGCTGCAAAAGGAACCTTCTGCACAATCTTTCTCAGATCAAAAGCACTAGGCAGAGCAGGTATACTAGGACTCCTTTATGGGTCCCCAAGCTTAGATCATCACAAGAAGAATGATGATGGCTGCTTCCACTAATATCCTTGTTTGAAATAAACAGACCTCCTTGCTATGAAGCACCCAGATCTGTCTTTCAGTGTTAGCTGTGAGTGCTTCACTCTGGTGAGAGGAGACTGCTGTTTGCAAACATCTTGACAAGAATGGCACAAGATAAGGGAGATTGATTAGTATTAAAAAGGATGTACAAATACATGTACTTTGGGTATGAATAACTTAGAACCACCAGAACTGTTTTTGCAAAGAAGGAAGAAAAGTAAAATATTTAAAAGTTTCTCACCTGTTTATTTTATGAAAGATGTCTTACAGTATGGCTACCTGCAGTAGTAAGAAGCAAAGATCTGTCCTGAACATGATTCCCAAGAGTAACTAACCTAAGTCACGCCTTCAAGAAAAAGCACCCAAGCCCTGTGAGAGTCATCATCACTCTATTCCCTCTGGGAAATATATGGGTTTTACTTGAAAGATAACACTGAATTTTGGGTCTCTATAGTTTTGTTTTACAGTCTGTGTGCCTGAAGAGAAAAAAACTATTAGATGGTTCAGTTCCATACTCCAAAGGCTAATTGAAATTGTGTCTTAGATCTGTATGCCACAAAGTATTTAACATACAAATAAGTGATAACTGCACCTTTTCATGGGTCTTTCACATGGTGTATGGGTTTGTTAGCTTTTTTTTTTTTTTGAGAAATTTACCCATTTTGCTCATTCAAAAAGTCTAAAATATGACAAGATGATGGCACAATTTCATGGGGTTGTTGCTACTTCCTTTTTTTTTGACCAAATCCCCCAAATCTTTTGGGGGATCTTACAGATTGTAAGGCAGAAGATGGGCATAGACTAAAGCACATACTGAAAATGTGGAAAAACACCAAAGATCCTATTAGGTTCTGACAGCAGGTTTTCACTCCAATCCCTCTGGTGATAACAAACCACTGCCACTTTATTAGAAAGTTAGCTAAATGAGCATTTGGCTGTATCTGTTGCTAAAACCAGTTCAAGATTTTGGGTGTGCTTGGGCATTCAGGTGCTATGCTAAATCCTTTCTTGCAGCCTGTTCCAGTTCAAGTTAGTCACAATTCTTGTCCAGCAGCTCGATCCAAGGGCCATTGCTATAATAACAGCACATTGTTCTTCCCACTAGGATGTGCACGGGAAGCTAGCTGCAGTATAAAAGCATTATACTCTTAAAATTGGATGTTGAGTTGATCAAGGTAAAGTAAGCTGTGACATTAACCACTTTCTTCAGAAGTAGTGAAAGCCTAAGAAAGCCAGTTCAATTTAGTATTTGCATTGAATCTAATTAAAATTACATGACCTAAAAGAAGATACTACTCTTTGATAGAACCTACTTCCGTGAAAGCATTTTGGAGCAGGAACCACCATCTCTTCCTGCCTTGAGGCCACTTAAGGCAGTGCTTCTCTGCCTCATGGCTGGACTTCTACAAGCAGATAATTACCTTGTGAATGTGTGTCTCTCTGTTATCTTGACCTTGCAGCTGTCTCTCTGATCGTAGATTATGTAGTAGAACAAAAACTTGGTTTTTGAAGCTGGGAGCAGTTCTCAGTATCTGTATGAAGCAGTAACAGAAAACTGCTTATTGTTACTCTTGTGCGAAAATAAGGCAAGTTTAGCATGATAGAACTTGGAAAAGGTCAGACTTGTGAAACCATGGCAAATAGTAGATAAAGCTTGTTGTGTTGTGTGGGTTTTTTTTTCCTCTAGTTGCTGTTCTCTTTCATCTTTTGCTAGTAATTTAGACCAAGTGTGCTTTTTAAGCGTGGTACTTCAAGTTGCTCATCCTTGTGTTTTAAACAAGTCACGGTTACTTTTGGTCATGGGAGTGCATGGCTTTGGAGCACTTCAACAAAGTGAAATTAATTTGAAAAGAGTTGCTCTGTATAAGACAGAGACAACCTAGTTGTTTTTCCATTGCTCTTAGTCAGGTTTTGTTAGGTTGCAGTGATATGTGCTGCTTTCTTGTTAGAAGATGTCTTTTCATAGCTTAGTAACTCCACTCCAAGTATTTTGGTCCTCCCAATGAAAATTCAGATTTCTTCCATCAAGATTTCAAATTCACTATTGCTTTTCACACTTAACTTGATTCCTGCATAATTTCACTTGTGGGCTCTGGAAGGTGGGAGTTGTTCCAGGTCCTCAGGCTGGAGTGAGAGGTGTTGGCTCCAACAACCCCGCGGCACGGTGCAGGATCTGGCCTTCCTCACTGTGGGATGTGTGGGTGTGAGTGAGGAGGAGACTCCAAGATTCAGACTGCAGAGGGGTTTGCCATTCATCATCACAAGGCTGGAACATCTGAAGTAGACTGACTCATCCCCATCCTAGTGACTCACTATATGTCTTCTTTTTCCTGGGTGGAAATATAACTCCTTTGTTTCTAATGGGAATGCAAAGTGAGAGTCAGACCATAGATACCAGTTTGCATCAGGAAAAGGCAAATACACATTCAGAAGTATTTTTATTACAGGAGACTTGGTATCCTAGGCAATGGATGCTCATTTGGTTTGAGGCAAGAACTGAGTCAAAATGTGTATTCTTTCAGCTGTCAGGACTGGGGAAGGATGCTCTGACACAGAAATGAAGTAGCTTGTACATGATTGTATTGGGTTCAATGCAGAGTCAGGAAGTGAATACATCTCCCCTTAGTCATCTCTGGTCCTGTCATCAGCCACTACACCTTGGAGTGTTTCAACTGAGTTTGTCTTTTCTCCTCTGCAGTATGCCAGTAGGAGTGGATTTGTTTTCCCACAACTCTGATGGTCAGAAGAGCCTCTTCCTATGTCAGTTTTTTTCTTTTACGTAATTGTTTTAGTTAAAAGACAAGAATTTTCTTACAGGAGCTCTTATGCTAGTCTCCTACTGAAAGGTCTGCCTCCACTGTTTTTTCAGTGTGACACTGTAGTCGCAATCTTCCCTCCTCTGTGCTCAAATGTTGTACTTTTGTGTAACGTGCGTACACTGAGGACCTGATTGACCAGTGTCTTTCTGTGCATTTACATAGAGGCTTCTAATAGGGTTAACAAAGTTGAATTTTGTGTCAAACCAAGTCATGCTGTCCTATATTTTCGTTGAACTTTTCTCTCCTGATTTTAAATTTGCTTTTAATGTGTATTTTTGCCTATTACGTGAAACTTTCAGAACCACACCGCAGCTGTCTGTCTCTGGAAGAGCTGCTGCAGTACTTTTGCATTACCCTCTAACATAAGCTCCCTGTTAAGGCTGTATGTACATACACACCCACCCTCTCGCTGGGGAAGGATGTGCATCAAAGGAGCCCATTGCAGGTGCTGGATCCATAACCTGGATGGAGAGCTAGGAGAGGAGGATGGGAGCAGGCAGCTGACAGGAGCCACTACAATTACGCAGACCTGCAAAGTAGTTTAGCTTTTTAGCAGGAATAGATTAATAATTTTGTGGAAGGAAGGTGCCAAGAGTTCAGTTCTTTCAGAATAATTCTGCTTCTTTCAGATAGCTATAAAATAAAATCTGCTATTCCTGCTTGCTATCTGCACTCAGATCTGCATATATTAGCCCCTCCCACTTACAGCCTACCACATTCTTTTTTATTTAGTACTTACATTGAAGTAACAGTGAATGACAGAAACTTACTCTTCTGGAAGTCTAAGTGTGAATGTGCTTAAATGTGAAAAAGTCATGTTGACTGGCACCTGGCATGTGGATAGCAGCTTGGAAGGTCTGTGCCCCAGGCTCTGTGTGCATCACTGGGGGTTGTGGGGTATGCATGTGATGATGGATGTAAACATAATTTCTAAGGCTTCTACTTGCTTGCTGTTACTGTAATTTGTGTTTTTCCTAGTGACCTTGGAATGACATCAATATTGCTTATCTTAAATTTAAGCCACTTGATGCTATTTCCTACCAGCATCGCCACGGGCAGGGCTGTAGGGTGAGTCTGGCTGGGGCTCAGGCAAGATGCAGCCACATCTTGTTTCTCAACTTTGCACTCAGACACTTGTGTCACAGGGAAGGAGTAACAATGTGGGCAGCTCTTTTCTGGTCAGAGCATTTTATGCTGAATCTTGTTTTCTGTGGCTACTCATGAAATCGTCAGGGTAGTTCTGCGTCTGAGCACAAGCAGTGTGAGGGAAACCTTGTCTTGCATCTGTCTGGGGAAGCGTTTAATGAGGCAGAACAACATACCCTAAATATTTTACTGAAGGATAGAGAGTATTTTAAACAGGAATGACTAGTACAGGTGCTGTCCATGTTCTTTTTTGGTTAGTCAAGGTAGTAGATCCAGACTTTTCTGTTTCATCAAAACCACTGTGGGAAAGAATTGAAAGAAGGCTGTATCTGGTCTGTGAAGGATGATGTGCTCTGATCAGGAACTGAAATAAAAGTCTGTCTGAACTATAACAGTATTTTGTCAAGACACTTTTCCTAGCCTGACATTGCATTGCAGGGCTTCAGTATTTAGACTGAAGGGCTTTGCACTGTTCTTTAGCTCCTTTGTAACCTGAACAGCACTTCTCCCCCACACATACATGACCTTCAAAAGTCAAAGTGTCTGTGTAATAAAGATAGATGACTTTCAGTTGCAATAGCTTTTTTTGTTTGCTTTGCCTAAATTGAATTGTCTTGAAATCAATAGCTGATTTATTTGAGGTTCACACTTTGTTGTTGACTTATTGATACTTTTCTAAGTGCACAGTTTATTAAACATTAGAGTAGTCCTCACAAGATCTACTGGTTTAAGTTTTGAATTTTCTTGCATTAAAACTTCTTTTCCAAAACTTTTTAGAAAGTCATTAACAGCCTTCAGCCCACAAAATTTATATAAAGAATTTTCTGTTGACTCTGAATTTGTTAAACCTACATTAGTGTGAGATGTTACTCGTTTCTGAGACAGTTCTTGTAAATTTGGTTTAAAATGTTGTTCAGAAACATGAGATAAGGCTGTCTTCAACTTGCAAAAAGATGATTCAAGACACTCATCTCTCTTCTAGTGAATGATTGTCAGAAATTGCTTAGGGTTCATCTAAGGAACCTTTCCCAAGTAGCAAGTATGGAAATGTGACATATGAAGGAAACATTTTTAAGAAGGGTTTAGGCATTCATTCTTTATTTCAGGATTTCAGCACCAGGATTTGAGGTTCTCTTCTCTCTTCCTTCTCTTTTCCAAATGTTCAGATTTGATGTAGGTGACTAAAAAGGGACTAGATTATTGAAAAGCTCCATTATTCAGGGAACCTCATTTCATTGAGGTTCTTTTGCCAGTCTGGGTAGCAACTGCCCCAGATTCTGCTTCTTGACACTTTTTCCTTTTCCTAAATGGTCTTAGGGGATTTCAGAACATGTTAATGTGTTCTGAGATCTTGATGAGTAGCATTTACTGTTTTGTTGCAACGAACCAGGAGAGCTGAAGAGTAGCCAAGCAGTGTGGTCCTTTCAGAGAGCATCAGTGGTAAAAAGTTGAGGATAATATCTAGACATCTTGGATCATGGGTGCATATTGTAACTGCTGAGGTACATATCCTCACCAGGTACTGAAATAAAAAGTTTGTATTATTATATATATAATCCAGAGCTGGATGTTTTGGGTTCCATGTGGAGGTTACTGGTTGAATTATTTGACATGTTATAGACTTTCTCATAGGAACTTAAGGAAGCTTCATTGTGACTTCCCATGTGTTTAAGGCATTGCCATTTTAATTTTAATGGCTGTAAAGGAAATACCTTTGTGGAACACTAACCTTAATAGACTTTCTTTTAAGAAGCCAAATACAGAGCATAGATTCTTAAGCTCATTTTTCATCTGTAAAAGATCATAATTGAGCAGAAATCCTGTCAGAATTTTGTCCCAGACTCCCAAAAAAACTCTGTCAGGATGGGAACAGAAGAGTGTGACAGAGGAGATAAAAAAATAACAGAAAAGATAAGTGTATTTTGGACTCAGCAGTCTGTTATTACATCCTACCCCCAGTGCAGCTCTCTCTGGAGTGTGTAAATGCGTGTCCTACACAACCAAAGTAAAAGACTACTATGTGTGGTGGGTAGCACCTTGGTGTGCAGGTAGTTCCATCAGCTTTAGCAAAACTACTTGTGAAAGGTACTGAACAGTGCAAGTAAGGGCACAGTTTGTCTTTGCAGTGGCACCAGCTTAGGGCTGTATGGTTGCTGCTTCTGCTTGAGTATTTCTGCTGCCCCACTATGCCCTATTAAGCAGCTGCCCATGTCTAGTCAGCTGTGATCTGTCTGATTGTGCTCTGTGAATGATTTGGTTTGGTTTTTAACCCAGTTTATTTCATAGGACCAGATGAAGGCACAGGTAGGCATATTTTTGAGTGCTCCACTCAGCTTTGCAGTTAGCTCTATCATCCGTGTTGTGGGGACAGTGACAGCAATAAGTTATCATATAGACTGTTGATTTTATTGACTACCCTACAACGAAAAGTAAACATTTGGGATCTTTTATGCATTTTCAGTACACGTTCCCAGTCTCACTGTGGCAGTATGGACCATGCTCTTCTGCTCCTTCATCTCCTCTCAAGAGCTGGTGGCCATGAGCGAGCAATGAGTCACACACCTCTGGTAGATCAGAGTTGGATGTGCCTGATGAGCAGGGAGGAGAGAGAAGGACAGAGCTGAATGGCATCCCTGGAATCATGCATGCAGCATTCAGGGATTGGAGGGGTCCTGCCAGGGAGGTGGCTCCTCAACTGCAAACTGCCCTGCAATCACCCACCTACCTTGTGATGTGTTGCTTCTGTATTGTGAAAAAAAACCCCTGGCAGAGCCAAAGACTGTATTGAATATTTGCTGCAGTGGGCATTGTCATTGCCAGATCATCACTCATGAGCTTGCTCCTGGGTGCCCTTAGATGTAAACTATGGGGTGCTTATGTTTTTCATAGAATGTTGTCATAGAATCACAGAATGGTTTGGGTTGGAAGGGACCTTAAAGATTACCTAGTTTCAAGCCCCCTGCTGTGATCAGGGGCACCTTGCACTCGACCAGGTTGTTCAGTGCCCCATCCAGCCTGGTGTTGAACACTGCCAGGGATGGAGCATCCACAGCTTCTCTGGGCAACCTGTTCCAGTGCCTTACCACGCTCACAGTTAAGAATTTCTTCCTTATATCTAATCTAAGCCCACTCTCCTTCAGTTTAAAACCATTACCCCTTGTCCTGTCACTACATGCCCTGGTAAAAGGTCCCTCTCCCGCTTTCTTGCAGGCCCTCTTTAGGTACTGGAAGGTGATATAAGGTCTACCTGGAGCCTTCTGTTCTCCAGGCTAACAACCCCAATTCTCTCAGACTGTTTTCATGGGAGAGATGTTGTATGCCTCTGATCATCTCTCTATGGCTATCCTCTGGACTTGCTCCAACAGGTCCAGATCCTTCTTATATTGGGGACCCCAGAGCTGGATGCAACACTCCAGGTGGGATCTCATGAGAGCAGAGTAGAGGGGCAGAATCACCTCCCTCGACCTGCCGGCCACGCTGCTTTTGATGCAGTCTAGGACAGGGTTAGTTTTCTGGGCTGCAAGCACACATTGCAGCTCATGTTGAGTTTCTCATCCTTCTTCTTCTCAACCCCTTCTCCTTGGGGCTACTCTCAATCCATTCTCCACTCAGCTTTCATTTGTGCTTGGGGTTGCCCTGACCTTTATACTTTAATGACAATTATTTGTCACACTTCTGCATTTGTACTGCTAGCATGCAGCACTGAGATCTCCTGCAGGGCTCAGATGGATATCTTAATTAAAAAAAAAAATATCTGTCATACTGTGTATAAGTACATTTAGAAGTAATTTAAGGAACTTGGAAAGCTGCAGATCTCCGTGAGGGTATTTTCTGTTTCAAAGAGATTGCTGATACTTATGGCAAGACATCTGTTATCTGAGCAGCCCTGCAAGGCACTGAACAATAGACCTGTTCTTTGGCAGGCCTTCATAGTCACCAGCATCCAAGAATAGCATGTGGAAGGTCTCCACTCAATAGCAGTTGATGTTGATATGTGCAAGCAGGTGTGTACTTTAATTCTTTGTCATATGGAGTCTCAGACCTTTGTTGCTACAGTTTCTGACTCAGGACTACTCTATTCATGGTCAAATCCTGGCCACCTTTGGAGAAATAACTTCTGCCTCCCTTCTGTTGAGGTTATAAAAAGCCCCTTGGAAGAGCAGAATAGACTTCCCCACTACCAGCACTACCATGAGGAAGCTTGCTGCTGCAGCTATGGATGTTGTGCTGGGAGCACTGCCTCTTAACATCTCTCTTTCATCTTACCTCTTAGCATCGCCTCCATGCAATGTAGAATTTCTGCTGTGTTATGAGGGCTAAGACGTGTGGCAACTTTTTCTTATGGGGAACATTGGTAGTCTCTCTCCTCTGCTGCTTACGTTCCTGAGATTTGCAGGAATTAGATGACTTGGAGATTCCCATGTCATGTTTGGTTCAAAGTTGTTCTAAACTTAATAGGAAGAGAAACAAATGCATAGCTTGGGCTATGTCTTCACAGAGATACTCTGTTATGGTTGAAGGAGAAGAAGCTTATAGCTTAGAAAGTGTTTTGTTTTTTTTTCCAATACCTATCTTCAGAGTTGGTAAGAACTGACTTCAGTCCCACTTGAAACATTGATCTTTGGATGGGAAAACCTGAAACTGCTCTAATGCAAACTAGAAATCAGAGACTTGGAGCACTGAATTGCTTTCCCTGATGCTGCTAATTTCCCTGCAGGTATCTTCCCTGTGCCTGGAGGCTCTAAGACTTGGGGCTTTGAATCCGTACTGAGTGTGCACAGGGAGGAAACATGTGCCATTGGAAAGCTAATATCTGTGATTTTCTAATTCTCTGCACACCTGATTTAGTTAGTTTTTTGAAGAAGGAGAAATCATGTGACAACATGCCCATCACTTGGAGGCAATAGAACCATCATGCCTGGAGTCTTTTCTAGAGACTGGTGAGTTCCCTGGAAAACGCTTTAGCTGAGTATGTTATGTTTAGGAACAAGGGATCTGAGGAGAGGGCCAGAAATAAGGATGAAACTTCAGTTGATTTGAGGTGATGTCATTTGTGATCAGCTTTCAATAGCAAATCTGTTATAGAACAGGCGAGATGCAGTACAGATGGTCTAAGGGAATGGACAAATGGAAGTGAAAACTAAGACAAACTGACATTTATTTTCTTGTGCCTGCAGTTTGGAAGAGTATCCTGTTTGAGAGTGGAGTTGCTTCTGAGTGCATTTTCTCTAGTAAATGGAATATTTTACAGCTCAAATCTGGTCTAGACAGTTTCGCCACAAAATTTTAACATTCTTTTGAGATCATTAAAAAAAGTTCTGGCCACATTTGAACAAGTGGCTTTTCATTGACTGCTCACCCTCACTTCAGCCATAAGAGTAAAACATTCTTTTTCTCCATGGTGATCTGGCTGCCAAGGAGGAGAAGAATTGTCCTTTGGATTAAATGTGGGGCAACAGGAAGAGATAGTTTCTTTTTGATAGCTGTGTGTTTATTAATTCTCAGCCCAGCAGCAAGCTGTAGGGGTTCAGGTTACAGCTCACTTTGCTTTGGGGCAGTGCCTCAGCACTGATATTGATTTAGAAGTGACTGTCCCAGAGCAGGTATGGCATTAAAAGTTGCCTGTCTCAATTGCAATAATTGTATGTCTCAATCCTTAGTAAAGATAAGAACAAAAAAGTAAAAATTGAGTTATAAAACCCCACCACCCCACCACCACCAAAAAAACCCCCAAACAAACAAACAAACAAAACAAAAAAATATCCAAAACCTGCCAGTTAGCCTTATATACTTTTTATTTCCTGTAGTGAGATGGCTGGTGTGACTGAAATTAAGTATCCATTTAAGTGCTTGCAGAATTGAAGCCTAGAAAAGGGTGCAGCCCTCAGGAAACAAGAGTATGAAGTAAAATTTTACTCCTTGTCTTCGCAACCTTTCTTCTCTGTAGTGCAATTTGCAGCAAGGACTGCAAGATAGGACTTGTCTTTGCCCTGAACAATAAATCCTGCTTGAACCCTCTTCAAGACTTAAAAAAAAAAAAAGGTAAAAATCCCTGCCCCATCCTGTCTCATATACATAGAATTGAGGTTCCAAAGATAGCTTTAAGATGAAGGGTTATTCTCTACAGGGTTTTACAATATTTTTGTGTTCATTCAGTTTCCAGGAACATTATGAAAACCATCCTTGAAAAAAAACCACACTGCTTTTTATTTTTACTGTTTTTTCTCCAGAAAGCTGTTCCAGATTGTTTCGGTCCAGATCCACATAAAACCACATAAAGTTAGGCACCTGCTGGCAAACTAGTTCAGTTGTGTGCTGGAGATAGGGCTCCCTTCCCCATCGCTGCTAGTTATTGCTGTCATTATCAGTGGGAGCAGCAGGTGCTCAGTGTTCTTCAAAAATCAGGTTGCTTTGACTTTGTAAAGTAAAAAAATATATGCTGCAATTGTTAGCTGGTATTGAAGTCCTGGAGTGTACAGTGGATATTTGTATGTATTGCACTGCAGTGATTTGACAGGTTTTTAAAACGTTCACAGATTATTTTTTTTTTACTGTTGTTGCTGTCACCATACAAAGCAAAGCTGGAGAGGATTTGTTCCTGCTGCAGTTACTGCTACCGTATTTCGGTACGTGGCTTTTTTGTGGATCTGTAGCTGAGCCATGGCCTGTAAAGAGAGAGTAAGGACTAAAAAGAAAGATAGGGACAAACCTTTTAGCAGGGCCTGTTGTGACAGGATGAGCAGTAATGATTTTAAACTCAAACAGGTTCGATTTAGGTTAGATATAAGGAACAAGTTTTATTCAATGTGGATGGTGAAGCACTGGAACAGGTTGCTTGGAGAGATGGCAGATGCCCCACCCCTGGAAACATTCAAGGTCAGGTTGGATGGGCCACTGAGCAACATAATCTAGTTGAAGATGTCCCTGGTCATTGCAGGGGAGTTGGACTAGATGGCCTTTAAGTGTCCCTCCCAACACCCAAACCATTTTATGATTCTGTGAGTGGCCCCTGGGACTTCTGCTTATGGGCACTTAGGCCCCTTTTTCTATTTTAATACTGATGAAATACTGTTTGCACTATTCCTGTGCAAACATTTGTTCTGTTTCCAAGTTTTGTGGGCCAATGGTGGTCCAGACCCTTGGCTAGAGAGGTATTTCACAGCCACTGATCAAAGAATGGATATGGACATGTCCAAACTCAGACAGCAGAAAGAAACTAAGTGGTTTAATGTGCAGTGACAAGAGCACTTGTGCACGATGAATGAAGAGGGAAGAATCCACTTAAAGCATTTGTTGCTCCATGGATTATGCAGAGAGTGTGGTATCCCCTTGACATTGAGTAAGGGATGTGCAACATTCCCTTAAAAGAAAACCATCAGAAGATCCTTTTAAGGAGAGAGTCAGGGAGAAATGCACACAATGTGTGAAACTTCCCGTCTTTTGGGGGTTTCAAAGGGTTTGCCGTCTCACAGAGATTGGGCCCAAGTTAATGAACTCAAGGGAAGGATCCCTGTGTGGGGGCCAGTGCTGTGCAGGCAGGAAGGTTAGATGGTCGTCGTGGTCCATGTTTCCAGGTTATGTCTTATTTGTAAGAGCTTAGCAAGTGACTTCAGCTGGTTGTTTTCCCCCTTCTGCCCCATGCCCAGGTGTCAGCTGCAGAGCTGGGCACCAGCCTGCATGGGCTGTCCTCTGTTGGTTGCCCCTGCCCTCTGCTCTTGGGACTTCTCCTGTCCACAAGTTTATTTTTGTAGTTTTGCAGAAAGTGTGGTCAGACTAACAGCTCCTAACAATGCTTTTCAAGGCATGTACACTCTGGTCAGAAAGACCTTGGCATGTCCCCACCTGCTGTCTACAGTGCAAGGTGAAGTTTGTGCTACTTTTATTTTGGGGGCTGCATGTCTCTGAAGGAGAGTGGGTTCACTTTTGCTTCATACAGGTAATAAATAACTGCTGGTAATGAAAGGATTGCTTTGTTGTAACTGTCATTGTCAAAAAATTGGTCACAAAAAAATAATATACACTTTCATATCTAATTAACAGTGTTACTTTCATCCCGAGACTGTCTTTTTTTTTTAACTATAATTTTATTTCTTTCTTGTCTGGAATAAAAGTTTCAAACCAAGATACCAATATTGATGCTCAAAGCTTGGGAAAATTGAGAGCTTATATGAAATGTTCTGACTATATCACTGTCTTTGCTTCACACATCAAAGCAATTCATATTAAAAAAAAAAAAAAGAAGGGAAAAGATAATTAGGAAAGCATGCAAAGTACAAGAAAAGCATTGTTTAACTAAGAACAAGATTCTCAGACCACTCTGTATGGGGAATTAACTCCAGAGAATTTAGGAAAACATGTTTTTATAATGAGAATTTAAACTAAACATATTGGCTTCTTCATAAAAAAAAAAAAAGAAACATTGGATTGTAGGGTATAACTGCCTCCACAAGGAGAACATCTCTGTTTCTTGGGGCTTCTTTGCTCCCTGTGGTTCCATGTTAGTCAGCGAAACTCGATCAAGAGGGGGAAAAAAGATATTTTTAACAGTGAATGCAGTGAAGCAGTGGAGCTGAATATCAACGGTGTGATAAATCCTCAGTTGCTCTCAGTGTTTATTTAAATTAGATGGGATTCTAAATAATATGCTCCATGTTAGATGCAAGTTGTTGAGCAAAGACAGTTGTAGTGAAAATGGAGGCTTGTTTTACATAGAAGATCAAACCCAATAACCATCAACCCATTTTACTTTTGCTGGAAACAGAGATCTGTCAAAAACTGGGCAAAGGCTGCAGCCTGTGTTTGTTTCTTGATTGAAGCTTCCAGGGACTCTATGAGACCTCTGTGATTTGGTTCTATTTTTGTTCTGTAGCTGAAAGCCAAATGCGATTTTATGGGTTTGCAAAGCTTGTGGGTTCTTGGCTACTTCTCTTATATTTGACACTAAAGGAGAAAGACTGAGTTGTCTGCTTGAAATGTTTTTAGCAATGAGATCACTGTAAAGCTGAGAGTAACCAGGTTATTATTCACCAAAATCACATGGAAAAACTTCCAGCTTCTGTGGAGTGAGTTGTAGTGAGAGTGGCAGATGGAGAATACATTTGTACCACATATTTTTAATTTATTCTCCATTTCCAGGAGTCTCAGTATTAATTAGCAAGTGTCTTGGGAAGTTTGTGTCATAAGGCTGGAGGAGGAGTGACCCTGTCACTGTGGCTTCAATGGGAGTTTGAACTCCAGCTCTGCAGTGTGTTCCTGATGGGAAATTTGAGCACCTGCTCCTCCTTAAAATCAGTAAATGACAGCTGCTACTCTGCCTTTGAAGGGATGGACTTTCATCTCTCTCTATATCAGCTATTTTTTTATGGAGTGGCAGCTGAGAAGTGTGTCAGAACACCCCTGTAGGACACAGAGGGTGGATGAGTGATGCACCAGGATGCTTTCTTGAGAGGTCCTGCCTCAATAGGTTATGTTCTCCAGCACAACAGACCCCTGGTTCTGTCCTGGAGCTTCTAATTGAAGTTACTGTATAAATTATTACCTTATAATCAGTCTCCACCCCCTGCTACCACTGATGCAGAATTGGCCTTTGCAAGATTAAACTGTAATGTTCTGCTACCCATGCCAAACAAGGAACTATAAAGTCAGGGAGGGGAAGCACACTGTCTTTTGATAGCACTTGGATGATTTACACCATCAATTTTGTGGAACTGCACTAATTCCTTTTATAAACAGGGCGAGGTAATAGTCATGGAAATTTTAGGTGTAAACGAAAGTGTTCTGTGAAGTTGAAATGATTTTGATTCCCTGTGGCAGATGAAGTAGTTTAGCGTGGGACATTAATATTTATTGAGAGCGGTAGTGATAGAATTGATTTTGATGACTAATCCTTGTACTGTTGTAACCATTACAGATATAATTTGCTAGCTGTGTAAATATATGATTTCAGTGTATACACAAAATGTTAGCCCAGTTAGATAAAAATACCCAACTGTTCCTATGCTTTTACTGTTTATTTAGTGAGCAGTTCTATCCATTTTGCTGTTGCAGAGCAGCTACCAAAATGGCCCTATCTTGTTCCAGTGGAAACTATTAGAAAAAATGTCTGTGACCTTTAAGAGCAGCAAAATCTGTTCCAGTGCTAGCACTTTCAAGTAACCTTTCTCAGGATAATAATGTACTATGGTTACACTGTTCTGTCCTGACATTTAGTGGAACTTTCATCTCACCTTTTGAATCTACTACTTATTAAAAAAAAAAAAAAAGGCAAAAATGTGCCTGGAATTTTGAATTTAATTGTTTAAATGGATTTTTTTTTTTTTTGGATAATGGTGCCATGAAGATGGGGGAAGAAAAAAAAATGAAGCCTTTTAATAAATTCTTTTCTAACAAGGTACATGTTTCTGATTTTCCACTTACTAGATATATTAAACTTTTAAGTTTCTTAGGCTTGTTGATGTGCAGGATCTACAGTTTACTTCCTAGTGAACTTTAATTTAAGAGACTTTTATCAGGTCTGTTCCATTGGGTAATTCTTTCATGTGTTAATGTTTTACCTTTAATTAGTCCAAATTAAGCTCATGCAACTGACTTATGGCCCATATTACACACACTTGATTTAAAATGTTTAACCTCAGACACCTCTTAATAATATATCTATTTCGCTTTTCATAAAGGTCGATCTTTAGTGACTTCTGCATGTGAGCTCTCTTGAAAAATAATTGGAGATATTCTTCTGAGTTCTCTAGACCTTTTCAAAACTTACTCAATCTATTAAAAATTTCATAGACAGCCATGGTGCATTGGAATAGCTCCCTTGTTCATAGAGATTGGAGAGATGCTCGGAAGAAAAGGTCCCCATGAGAATATTCTTGTGCAGTAACCAAATCTTAGGGAGAATAATTTTTAAATCAAGGTCTCCTTACAAAGAGTTTTTCTGTGGTTTTAACCAAAAATTATGTACATTTCATTGTGCATTTACCTGTTAATTTCAGTTTGGAAATACAAGTTTGGTTGTTGCTATGTGCAGGAGGCATTACTGAGACACTGAACAGAAAACCAGAGCACGTGAAGCATTCTGCACCCTGCTCTTGTGTGTCCTCTAGTTTTTCTGGTGGGTTCATAGCTCGATTTTTGGCAGCAGCAGCAGCTGGAATAGAAAACTTCTCCCTTTTTCTTTTCCCTATTGCCCTGCAGTTCTTCGGGGAGATGTGTATAGAATTCAGGGTGAGGGAGGCACACACAGAACAAAGTCATATGTTGCAGAGTAAGGAAAATGTGGAACAAATTGTCAGCCTTAGAGGTCACTCATGTTTTTCGTTTACATTTTCTTCGTCCCCTTTGTGCACTGTATAATAAAGAAAATGCTGCCTGGAGAACAAGAGGCTTGAAGGGTAAATTGGCCAAGATGAAAACTGGATTGTAACAATAGTGATTTTGTTTTTCTTCAACCTTATCTTGATGGAGTGATTACTGAGTATTACATTTCCAAAGATTGCATGTGGAGTTGTACATATGTACTTAATTAATAGGCAAGGTAGAGCTTTTCCAGCCGAGTCCTGTGCAATCTGTCATGGGTTTTGTTGGACCTGGAAGTCCCAGGAACTGTGTGGCACATTCTTGAGTGCTGTCTGCTAGCACCTTTGTCTGCTGGCTAATTACAGATGTATAGACAGGCAAACACGTCAAAAACAGGAAAGGAGGCCCCTGCATGGCTCAGCTCTGAGCTGAGCCTGGGCATCTCACATCTGCAGTGGGGTGCTACAATGTGGCAGGAACACAAAGGGAGGGCAATACACTTGCCATGGGCATCTCTCCTTGTGGCTGTCCCTTCTTGCCAGCCTGCCAGGACTCACATAGGTGAGCTCCCAAATGGGAGCTGGTGCTGGATGATATTCCACGATGTTCAACATCAATATCTCTCTTCATTTCTACAGTTTCATGGCTATCTGGTTTTGAAGAACCTCTTCCTCAGTTATAGCAATTTCGAGGTACGGATGGATAATAAATCCATGTGGGGAGAAAACATGATGCCCAGACTGAAGCAGAAAGAATCTGCATGGTATCCCTCCATGTCAAGGGTTTTCTTTGCAGTTAAAATTGTTTTGCCTTTTTTTTTCTACTGTAGGTTTTATGTTCTGTAAAAACAAAGCCAAGATAGTTTTTTAAAAGGATTCAGATTATGTGGATGTTGAAAGTCTGATGCTTCATAATCCTGTTCTCTTTTATAGACTGGGTCCCTGTTCAAATTATACCTCTTGCAAGTGTTTGATCACAGAATCATAGCATATGCTGAGTTGGATCAGCAAGTCCAACCCCTATACCTGTTCAGAACACCCCAAGAGTCACACCATGTGCCTGAGACTGTTGTCTAAATGCTTCTGGAATGCAGAAAGGTTTGGTGCTGCGACCACTTCCATGGGGAGCCTGATCCAGTGCCTGGGTGAAAAACCTTTTCCTTTTGATTTCACCCCCTGCATGGTAAAGTCATGTGGCCACAAAGCACCTTGGACTCAAAGCCCACCCAGTGAAGGAGGGCTTCACTATGGAATGACAGGCATTACAGTGACCTGGAAAGATAAGCGCCATCAGTCCAAACATCTCCCCCTTTGTTCTTTCCCAGCTTTATATGCTGAACCTGATGCCATATGGTACAGAAAATCCCTTGGGTCAGCAGGGGTCAGCTGTCCCAGCTGTGCCACTTCCCTACTTCTTGTGAACCCCAGCCCACTCACTGGTGGGGTAAGAGGCTGAAAAGGCCTTGACTCTGTGTAAGCACCACTCAGCAGTAACTAAAACATCTCAGTGTTATTAACAGTGTTTTCAGCACAAGTCGAAAACACAGCTACTGTGAAGAAAATGAACTCTATCCTAGTTGAAACCAGCACAGCATGCCAGGGGCTGCAGTCTGAGCATGAAGGACGTGGTCTGATCAGTCCCTGCATTGCCTGCCTTGTTGCAGCTGCTCTCTGCTCATGGGTCAGCCTCACCTTTTAAAGACAGATTAGTTTTTGCTTTTTCTCCAGCTGTATACCATTCAGAAAGGACCATCCATGGAGTTTTGCTGATGGTGGGATCCTCTAAGGTCCCTTCAACTTGTTTTTGCAAAACCTGACATTTCGTCTCACTTTTGTCTTAACATGCCCCTTGGTGCAAATATAGGTGCATTAAAACTTGTAGAATTTTTCTGAATATGAATGTTATTGAAGCCTTTTATCATAGAATCACTTCAGTAGCTGTAGGGCTTGTATAACACTATAACCTAAATTTAAAGAAGTGCTGGGGAGGCACAGTCTTTGACAGCCACTCAAGAGCTTAATGCTGTGTGTTTTGCTACTTGTCTGAGTGAACAAGTACAAGCATCATAGGGCCCAGTAAGTGCAAAGATAGGTGCAGGGTTTATTGTCTTTGAGCTGCTTTCTCTGGAAATTACAATTTTTCTTTCAAACATTCTCGTGAGATGTTGGCGGAACTGAAGGAGTTGTTTGGGATATTGTAGAGAAGGGAATGGTCTCTGAAAGCCATTGAGGATAAATTGGATCAAAGGCATGTGTAGTAAAGATCTCTTTCTGTGTAGTTCATGTCAGTCTAATGGAGGAAACTAAAGTGACTACCTAATCACTTATAGGTGACAGTTTGGGGTATTTTTTTATAGCTTGTTTACTCACTGTGGTCTTGAGAACAAAATTGCTTGGGGCTCCTTGCTGATGTGAGTCTTTCCTTCCTTACCTCTGACTAGTCTCTGAGAAACAAATATTTTTATTCCAACTAGCTGATTTTCTTTACTAGTGTTATGTTATGGTCCTTTCTGTCCTGTGGAACCCTTCAACAAGACATTACAAATGCCGTGGTGGTTGGAGTGTGCTCTGTCAGCCTTGTGTTGGGCACTTTTCCTGTGCTACTCTGCCTTTCACTCAAGATACTGGTGAGAGGGGCAGTGGCTAAGGAGAGATGTAACCCAGGTATAAGATTCAAAACTACTCTTAACATAAACAGAGGAGAGAAAAGCATAGAGGAAAATCAGTCTGGATAGCTTGATTACAGTGATACAAGTGTGTCTCAGCACTCATGGATGTAGACAGTGCATTTAATGACAGGGACCATTCAGTCATTGCATTCAGAATAAAATCATGTCTTTCTCCCTTATCTACAGAGAGCCCCTTATCAACTGAAACCTTCATTGCCATTTTTGTGGCCTTGTTTTTGTGGAGCACGTAGGCACGTGACTCAGCCTGAGCGTGTATGTTGTCTCGCTGTAGACAATGGGATTGGAGGTGGGCAAAGTCATGAATTCAGTGGGATGCAGTTCTCAGTAATGAAGTGGGAAGAGCGTTTACATCTTCAGGGAGGGACAGAGCCTTTGAGAGTGCTAGTGAAGATGATGATGGGCATTTCAGTGTCTGCACGGTGTTTGTGAGGAACTTGATAATGCAGACCAAGTTTTGCAGTCATGCTTACACTGATTAGCACTTCTGGTGAAAAATACCCTACTGAAGTCCAGGTATTGTTTCATGAAGAGCAACCTGGCAGCTGCAGGTAGAGGTGTGAGATGCAGGGTATGTGTACAGTGCAGTGAGTGACAGCTCTTGGCAGAGGTAACAAGGTGGGGTTCATGGCACTGTGGTACAGAGAAATGTTTCATTCCCTTCTGCACAGTAGCATTTGGTGAACTGTTTCAGCAATTAAAATCATTCTACTACATATTGTGTATGTGAAGTATTCACCAGTGTTTTATGTAGAAGGAAAGGATTTGGGCATTTCCTCCAGGAAGTCAAGATTCACAGGAGCTGGATAAGATAGGACAGGCTTTTAGACAACATAGAAAAGGTAAAGTAATGGGGAAATTTCTTAATTCCTGCATTTTTAGAAAGAGGGATAGAAAACTTCTGAAGAAGACTTCTGAAGAAACTAATGCAGAGAACCTGGAAAGACTTGTCCCAGGAAAATTACTATGATAATGAGGATACTTGTTATTTTGCCGTATTGGAAGAAGATAAATCTCCTCACAATTTTCTTTAACATTATGTGTTTCTTTCCATAGTACTCCTAATGTCAAAAAAGTACACATTTAAGATCATAAAATGTGTACAATTTTAACAAAAATAAGAAAGCATACAACCAAACACTACTGGAATATGTTGAATAAGCTGTCAAGGTGGGTCTTTTGGATGTTTATCAATTTCCTTATTTTTGTGTTGCTGAGGAAATATGCTTTTTGGTTTATGTAGCTAATTCTGTGATGTCCTATGGAAACATCCTCTCCAGGTTTACCAGTTCTTTCCAGCTATAGCAACCCCTGCTCTGTGCCCCAGTTAGGAGCTGGAGGAAGCCTCTTTTCAGACAACTGCTGAGTAACTTTGCTGCCTGACAAAGGCAGCAGCAGAACAAACTTCTTTCGAGATTAAGGATGAATTTTAAGAAGCACCTTTTCTTTCTAACGAAAATGAGTTTACACTTGAGAAAGCAGAGTGTGCCAGTTGTTGGAGGAGAGACTTACTGACCTCACGCTAAGCTGCGTGGTCACTGTGAAGCATTTCCTCCTGTTTTGGGGTAATCACGATCTGTTTTGCAACCTGAGTTTGGCCAGGTAATTCTTTATCTGTCGCGTGCTATATCCCTGGGCAACATTTTATGAAAACATGGCTCTGAACCTACCTGAGACACCAGTCATACTTGCCAAGCCACAGAATGGGTGACAGATGAATGATGAAATAAAAGTCTGAGCAACACCATCTGAGAGGCAGAACTGAAGGAATCAGGTGTGCACATATGGGAATGCTTTGTTATCTGGGGGCTGCTCTGCCAGGGCAGCAATAGCTGGTGAGGAAGGAGCAAAGATAGGTTATTTATTTTTGAGGAAAAGAGTGTTACATATCTGTCTCCTGTGCAGCACAAGCATGCCATCATTCAACATCATACTATGATGTGATGTGGTAGATGATGTTGAAGGAGGCTTTCTTGCTTTGGGGAAAGTGGCATCCCCAATCTGTTAACCACATTTTCCTGACACCCTGTACAAGGCATTCAAAAGCTCAGCTGAAGGATAACTTCCTTCTTTTTTTTTTTTTTTTTTTTTTTAAATCAGCTAGCAATTACCATCTTCACAGATTGAAGTTTTTTATAACTGCCCTGATCTGTCATAAGATGACCCTCTCCCCCAAAACAAGCAGTAAGAGTAAACAATTGGCCAGCGTGCCAGATGTGTTCCCTGATATGCCTGCACTGGGCAGAAAGCAGACTGCCTTGGGCTGTCTGTTACAAGGCAGAACGTAAATCATTTTTCTCAGATTAGCAGTGTCTGAAATGCAGAAGCTCCAAATACATTCACTTGCTTTGAGAGCGGGTGACAAAGAGTAATTGCAAAGGCACTGCAAATTCCCTGACTTGGTTAGTATGTCCTAAAATTTACTTTTTTTGGTAATGCTGTCTCTTACCCCAGCAGTGCTGCCTCTCGGGGACAATGTGCATCCATGGGGATGGGCAGGAAAAGTTACCAGGCACTTTGTTAGAAAGTACCCTCAGATAACTGCTGCAAATGGAGACTGTAACCCTACAATATATACACAGTTTAGTAAGGCAAAGTAGTTTAGTTATAGAAAACCAACAAGACTTCTGCTTTTTCTAACTAACTGTTTCAGGAAATCTTGTTTTATGCCCCATCTTTCACCTCCAACAAGTAGTTTAGCCAAGGGAAAAGAAAAATCCCATTTTTCTTTTATTTGAACTATCTCGAGTTATTGACACTTAAGATTTTATTCATCCAGTATCAAACCAGAGTAAAAAGCCAGAACAAAGTGACTTTGGTATTCCAGCCCTCATGTTGTAGCAAAAATATCAAAGTCAGAGGAAGGAGAGTATTCTAGTTATTCCTGTGATGTCCTCATATCCCCCAAGCCTCTGTTGCAGCACTTCACAGCTGCAAAGAGCTGTGTTTGGAAAGTTTGGAAATTGACAATTTTTGCAGAGAAGTAACAATTCCCTCAAGTAAAAGTATGTTCAACCTCCTTTCTAAGTGATGTTTTCAAAATCATCATAATTCATCTAATTAACTAGCATATTCTTTTTGTGTCAGCAAGTGCAGCATTCAAATTGGCAGGCATGTGGGAATAAAGTCAATTTTAATATTTCACCCAGAGGATAAAGTCAGCCTCAAAGTCTCATTGGAAAAGGTTGCTGGGACTGACTCTATTTCATGGACCACACAGCAATTTATTTCCTTACACTTTTCCTTATGCCCCCCCAAATTAAAATCTCTACTGCAGAAACACAGTAAGCCCAGTAAACAATAATGACTTGCTTCTTTTCACCCCAAAAGTAAGGTTAACAGAGCTTGGGAAATCGCTTGAATCAGATGGCAAAGGTTAAATTACAGAAGCATGTACAAAGTGATGAGAAAAATCTTTTCTGAGAAATTAAACCCTTTCTGTGTAATGCCTTCTCTTTCCCTGAGCAGACAGTGGCTGTGTGTCTTGCAGTTGTATTTTCAACACACAACCATAGTCTGGTCTTAACCATTTCCCCAAAACTGGAGTATCCCTCATTTTAAAACCAAACAAAATGGGCAATAAATGTAGTTGAGTGTGCACATGTTAACACTTGTGTTATTCCTCCCATTTAGCACACCCTTGGTGCTGCTTTGGATCTTTGAGAAAAGAAACCCACACACCAAAGCAACCTAAAAAAGTGATTAGTCTGGCTTTACTTGGCATTTGATTACTTCTGTAATAAATATTTATATTCTTCTCTAATACACACATATCATCTTTACATTGTATTAAGTGGCAAGACAATCAATATTTCATTTTATGCAAGCCCTAAGCAAAACATGAAGTTAATGAAGTTTACATTCTTGCCAGATAACCATTAGGGATTAGTGCTTGTATTTTAGCCAGTGTAATGAACTGGTATCTTATAGAACTGATTAATTTCTAACAGTTTGCTGGAGTTTGAGCAGCCCTTTAAGACAGAGGGACGTGGTTTATGGTCCTTTAATTACATAAGCAAAAGAAATCTAATAGAAGTTTACATTTGTTATTATTTATTGTTGTAGGATATATACTTTTTTGAAATTGCTGCAATGTGTGTTCTTCTGAAAATAGTGAAATTCCAGAGGATGTACACTGTCTCCCCTCCTCTTCCCCCCAGTGTGGAAAGGTTGATGGACATTTCAAACAGGTCTACCCAAATACATAACAGAAGCAGAACAGAGAGGCTAAACCTTGGTGGTCTTCAGGACAGGGTTTAATCTGTTAGTAGACTCCACCTAATCCACCTTGCCATAATTCCAGCAGGTAAGATGACCCTCAGTGTTTACCTTTCCCTCTTCTGATGCAAGCATCCTGCTGACCACCTATGGAGATCATGCCTGGTGCAGCAGACACCCTTTCCCAGCGGGGACTGTCAGAGCCACCTGTTCTCTGCACTGACTGGCCAGAGGATGCAGGGGGGAGGAAAAGGGGTCCTGTCATAGGTGTAGGTCCCCTGTAGGGTGCAAGGCCTCCAGATCTGGGATTTCTGCTTTTAGACCAACAAGCTCCCTGCATGTGCAAAGAGCGTTCCTGAAAACCAGGGAGCAATGCGGAGATGCTGAACCACACCATTTGGAGATGGTTTGGTGTTTGTACAGAAGCCCTTTGCCTCCCTTCCTTGTGTTATTCATGTTGGATGATGAAGAAGTCAGTGTTGGAAAGGTCAGAAGTACAAAAGAGCTTGATATAAGCACTGGAGGAAGATTAAAAGATGGAGAGAACTGAACTAATGTGCCATCTATGGGAGCTGTAGAGGAAAGACGGTTAAGCTTCTGAGATGTGCTGAGGGAGGGGATTGAAAACCTGGTTTTGCTCTTCTTTTCTTATGAAAAGTACATCAGAAATGGTCTGGACTTGGCATAATTCTGGGTGTGCCTAGATGGTATTTATTATTAAAAATCTGCATCTATAATTGTTGACAATTGAGGGAGAGAAAACAGGAGTTTTTACTGTAGTTCTGCCATCGAGACTGGAAAAGCAAACTCCATTTTGGTGAGAGTCCAAGCATGAAACTGTTTCCTTAATTACCATGTTATTTCTCAAAGGTAAAATATTGTAGTATTTTTTAATTTAGGTTTCTCTGAGCATGCTGGTCAGAGTTAGGCTGCAGCCCTGCCATGTGCCAGTGCCTGAAGGGGTATGAGCTATGCTGCGCAACCGGGTTCTGGAAGGGTTCCTTTCATCTGCAAAGAAGGATCTGAAGAAGTTAATGTAACTGTAAATAAAGCTGACCTGGAGGCTGTAACTGATTTGGATTTTCAAAATTGAAGCCTCCTTTGAAAGAAGCTGTTTTGGAAAATAAATAGCCGCAGAAGGAGGCAGTTTAGCTAGGAACTAGGAATTAGGTTTGTGATAAGCAGAGTAGAGAGTCAATCTGAGCATAGAGTAAGTTGTCGAGTTGTTGAGTAACATTGGAGGTGAGTAATCCAGAACCAGAGCTAGCACAGCCTGATTTGAAAAAGAACTGGACAGATCTCTCAGCAAGAGATGTGAATATATGAACAAGAGCGTGTAGATACATGAATATATGAGCAAGAGTGTGTAAGGAATTAGTGTGTGCAGGGTGTTTTTATCCTAGAAGTAGAAGAGAAGAGAGATCCTTATTAAAAGGAGAAAAAAAAAAAATCCATTCTTCAGTCTGACCAGGTGTAGTCTTCCTTCTGTCAAAGTGAAATTAAAGTGTTGTATAAAAGAAATTGTTTGAATTCCAAAGTGTAGGAGAGATAGTCTGGTATTATTCCTCACAGTGAGTTCCCTGGTCAAATATGTAAGACTCAGGTTGATTGTGGTAATGATACGATCACCACTGATCGTATCACTGGTGGGTGTTAGGAGGTAATTTTTTCTTTTGTGTTCAGCCCAGCACCAGAAGTTTAATTGGATACTTTCACTTTCTGTAGAAACGTAGATGGGGCCACAGCGAGCTGCAAGATACTCAGGTGGCTTAATTATCCTCTACAGCAAATTTTATATTCCTATTCAAAGTTTTACACTTGCATATTCTAGTGTAGGTGTCCTGCCCTGATTATGGTATGGAGATGACGTGAGTCCACCATCTTCCACTTGATTTTTTAACTTCTCAGAAAGCTTTTTTCCAAAGGTCATTTAGATCACTAAAGCTTTCTCCTTTATTTCTCCTCTTTAGCCTCTGCCCTGCTATGTGCTATCGGGTTTCCCAGACCACTTCTGTCTCTGTACTCGGGCAGCATCACTCTGCGTGTATCCACTGCCTGTCTTCTTTTCACTGGTGAATCCAGCCTGTGCTTCCTTCAGTGTTTTGTCCCAACACGTCTTGTCATTCCTCCTTAATCACAGCTTCTTTTTTTTATGTTTCTTTTAGCTTCTGGCTTCATTCAGCGCTTATGATCCAGCCAGTCTGAAAGCACTTGCCCTTTCTTTGATCCCTGTGTGTTCCCTGGAAGTGTCCTTGCCTACCTTTGCTGCATGGGATCTCGACTCATGTCCTTCATTTCGCTGCCTAAAAGGCTTGTTCACCAGTTACAAAAGTCATGGCTCACAGCTCTAGCTGTAGCTCCCTGCATTAGCTGGCTGGTTTTCCTCTCTCCTGTTTTCCCTGCCTGCCCTTGACTTTCCTTGGTTCTGGCAGTGCAAGTCAAGAAAGGGTTCTCTTGTCATGTCTCCTCTGTCTTTATCATAGGCTCCTGTGTAGTAGTTGAAGTTAAAAAGTCTGGATTTGCAAACTGCAGTATTTTAAGTGTTGTAATTGTTGGTTTTCTTAAATAAAGACCACTGTAGAGACTGTTTCTTTTGTTAGTGTTTCACATCTTTTGTGATCCAGTTCTTGGTGTTACTTTTGGTTCTTTAGTTCAGTTCACGTGTTAAAGGCAGAATGCTGTATCTTTCCATTTCACAGCTTGTGCTATTCCAGTGGCAGGTCTTAACAAGGCAAATTAAATTAGAAAAATCAAGTATTTCAATCAGGGTGGTTTTTTTGGTTTAGGTTTAGAAGACTGGTAAATAATTTAAAAATCCCAGATTTACACTTAGCTTTTTGTGCTGTTATTTGTTTTATTGGTATTATGTAGATAAAGAAATGTCAGTAGTTTTCCAGTTATGCCCTGAATCAGGAGAGGAGAGAGAACTCCACCCATTGAACATGTTTTTAAATGTATCCTCATTTAAAGCTACAGTCAGTTCCAGTTTAGACCTTGTGAGTGTCCCTATCTGGGTTGCATAGGCTGCAGGAGAATGTGCTGCTGAAAAATGAAATTAATATTTCTCACCCCTTTTTTTGCATAGGTTTGGGAGGAATTAGTCCAAGATTCAGGTTTTCTGTATATGCTTTTGAATTTTAAGGATCTCTTTAATCATATCTACATAAATGTGATTGTTTGTGTGACCTCTACTCAGCTTGTTTTTGACAGTATCTGTGGTTGATGTGGCCCATATTAAATACAGCCCCAGTGACCTTGCTCTCATTTTCTTTGAGTCTTGGATCAAGACTCCAGCTGGGAACAAGCCAAAACCCTTCCCTGCTGTGATAGAAGTGCAGCTACCTTGTGGCTCAGTCTCCAGTTCGATGGCAGGAGCGGGCTGTGATGTGGGGTGCTGATTCCAGGCTCGGATCTGCAGCCCAGATCCTTCTCTGCTCTCCCCAAAAGCCCAGGTCAGGGTGTTTCTGCAGGGGTTTCTGTGCTGGCAGCTTCCCTGTGCTGTCCAAATAACGTCCCACCACACTTTGCCTCCTTGCTCCATGGTTTTGCTCACTCCAGTAATTGCCTTGAGCAGCTGTGAGGTCTGTCTCAGCACAGAGGGTTTTGCTCTAACGCGTTTAGCATTCACTTGTACATGTGCAGCCTTATCGATTTACACTTGCTCGTGATGCTCTGTCCTGTTAAAAATATGATTTATATCATCCATGTGCGGCTGAGTTATCTAGGGGAGCTGTGGCTAGACATTTTACAACACATCTCTGTGAGGCTTTACTTCTGTCAGGTTTTTGGTGCTATTTTGGGGTCCTTGTGCTATTTTCGGTGGCTTTTCATTTACTACGGGAATCCTATTTCGCAAATAACTAGACATTTCAGCAGTTTGTGGGATTTTTTTAAAAAAATTGTAATATCTCTTTTTTTGGTATCGTATGTCTTCCCTGCAATCGTGGTTTCATAGTCTTTCAAATTATATATGGACTTTATTTAAGTTATGTTTTTAGAGAAGTGACATATTTTGTCTGCTGTCTGTAGTACTTTGTTATCCTATGTTAGTAGTAATGAGTCAGTAACAATTTGAGGGAGTTTGTGTGACTAATATTTAACTTAAAAAGCTTAATATTTTTTGTTTTGTTTTAAATATTTTGTTCTTTTATGACCATTGTTTCCTTTTGTCTGTTATGGCTTTGTCCAGGAAACATGAGCACAATGACTGCTTACTTCCAGTGATGGAAGGTAACTGTAGGAGTGGAGGCAGCAGCCAGTGGTTGCTGTTATTTTAAGCAGCATGTAGTTCTTTCTGTTAGATTTGAGAAAAAGCACATTTTTGTTTTTGCCTGGGCGAGTAGAAAGCTAAGTCAGTATTTTCAGTTTTATCAGGGGCAGTCAGTGTTTTTTTAAATAGGAACCAAAATTTAGGGTGTTACTGTTTTATTTGTAACTGGTATGCCTTTGGGACCAAAGTCTCAGTTGCTTAAGATTCATGTAGTGTTGTCAAAGTCAGTGGATTTGCTGAGATTTGTACCAGCTGTAGTTGTGGCTCTGTGTCTTTTGATAGCACTGGAAATCATTAAAAAGAACAAGGGAAAAGGCTTGTCCTTTTTTTTTCTTTTTCTCACAGACACCAGTACTTCTCTTTTCTCGACTGGAAAGAAAACTGTTCGCTCTGAGTGCTCTTATGTGTGCACATTGAGCCATCTCAGACGGTTCCTCACTCCCTTCTGCAAAGACCTTATTCATCCTGCCAGTGTGATACTTTGTTTCTCTGTTTAATGAGTTGGTCAGGAGAGACTTAGCAAAGTAGCTAGGGTGAAGCTGGACACTTGCACAGGTTAGTCGGTTAAGCTCTGTTCAATAAGGAGCTGATTAAATAAACCTTTATTATTCATCAGCTTGCTGACCCCACACTGTCTTTTGCTCTTCAGCTCATGGGGCAATGTATAGCTTAGAATGAAATGCAGTGAGAAGGGCAAAGGAGTGAAAACTCACCAGGATTTACTACTTGTTCTAAGCTCTTGGGCTGGTTAGGGTTGGAGAAGGCTTGAGTTAGGGCAATTTTAGGTTTCCATGGAGGGCTTATGCAGTGTGGCTACTGCATAAGCTCTACACTACTATGGTAAATATGGCTCCTTGTGGTAAGGCTTTGATATCTGTGTTTTATCAATGTGACATCAATCTCTGCATCTGTATCCTTGATTTATGACTCTGTAGGGTGGACAAGAGGATTAAAAATTAGTACATGTTTAAATGCAAGATTAAAACTCTTGAAAAGAGTTGTTTTACCCAGGCTTGTTGTCCTGCAACTGGTCCTCTGAGAGGTTCTGTTGGTGTGGCTAAGGGTTTATCACCCTGCAAATGCAGTGGATGTTGTCTTAGTGGGCAGCAGGGAGTTGGGGGAGGGCATTTGGAGAAGTCATGAGGCCCCAGCAGGGAGAACTGCTAGGAAGTGTGTCTGTGGCATTAAGGAGAGAGGGATGGGGCAGGGTAATGTGTGCTCACTGCCTGTGTTTTGTGGATGCACAGGGAGGGCTGCATCTGGCTCATTCTCATGTGTTTCTCACCCAAACTGAAATGGTTCAGGAAGACCAAAATAGTGGGTCCCTCATGTTGAAAAGGAACCTGGTGCTTCCTTGATGATGATGTGTCCCATAGCTCTGCTTGATTCTCGTCACACATTACTGAGGTAGTGGGCATGGCCAGAGTACTTGCAGCATTTTGATATCTGAGATTTCAATGAAGTTTGGTTTTAAAAATACCCCAAACACAACTCTCTCTTTAGATCTCACAATGTAGTAGTTGTCATCCTGTGGCAGTGCTTTTCACCTTGCCCATCTCTTTTTACAGCAAGCCCACTGACCCATGGAGTCATTGTGTAGGTATTGCTGGCAGTAATTTTTCCTGTCACACATGCAGTGAGGAATTCATCATCAGAAATGCGGACTCTTACATATTTGTGAAGTGTCAGTTTGACAGAATTACTGACAGCTGGCATCCTTCCAACAGACCAGTAATTGCTTAACTGTGAAAAATGACAGAAGATGGACAAATGTATTGGAAAATCTCTACAACATAGAAGGGGTGCTAATGTGATATAATCCATAACTGGTTACTGTTACAAAGAGTCACCTTCAAACATTCAAGTCTATTCTTCTTTCTTCTCTGGCAAGTGATTTACTTTATGATGGGTAGCTCAGCAAACTTATCTGAATGAAATCAGATGGTTTCTTATCTTATCTGGTCTTTGTCCACCTTCTTTTGCCCATATTTTGAGAGCAGGAAGGAGCTGACCAGGCTAAATGCATTTTACAAATACTTCTGTCAGGTTAAAGAAGAGCAGCTATTAAACATTAATATCTAGTGAGGCTGAAGTGGGATTTTAAATATTTAAAGGAGTAATTTATGTAAAGGGAATTCCTACCACTTCCTGAAACGATGATTTCTTATAATTAAGTTTGGATATCCATATTCAATTAATCTAAAATTTTTATTGCTTTCGTCTTGCTCCCTTCGCGTTAGCTCTTTATATTAAAATGTGTTCTCAATACATGCCAGCAGGCCTGTATTTTAAGCTAATTATGATTGTCATCCTTATCATACTTGATTACTTTTTCCCAAGGACAGAAATTGTTGGGCAAGTGGCATGGGGGTGGAAATTGGAGCTCAGAGCCAACAAATGTAACGATGACAGAACTGGGACACATTACCTGATCACTAAAATGACTCATACCACTTGCAGATGAATTGTTTCCCTTGTTAATTCATGCAAACGTGGCCTCGAGGTTAAAGGACTTGATCTTGAGATCAGGAGGTCTCTGCTTTATTTCCAACTCTGTCACCAGTTTGCTTTCTGACCTTCAGCAAGTCATGACTGCATCAAATACTTGCATTGATTTTGAACTCATATGCACGATGTGAGGTGAGTGCTTCAGTATACTGCTGAATTTGGGCTGAAGTGATACCCCCAAGGTTACAGAAGCCTGTGAGGCAACCAAAAGTAGAGCCCAGAAGTAAGCTCCAGTGGGAGGTATCAGCTGTGGGGCACCTTTGCATCCTGGGCAAGAATTTTGCCTCAAGATTTGAGTCTTACCCATGAACTTCGAGAAGTGCATATTCAGGTTTAAGAACAGGGCACAAGGCATATGATGATGATCTGGAGGAAAACTGTAATGGGATTAGGCACTTCTCAAGTTGGATTGGTTAGCTCTTGCTAAACAAATAAGAGCTGTGCTTTAGGAATGTTAAATGGAGACAAATAATAATCACAGAATCATAGAATATCCTGAGTTGGTGTGTAGAGCCTTTGTTTTCCAGTAGAGAATCTAAAGTTTGAATATTTTTTATTGAAGCTGTTCTCAAATGCTCTGTCTCAGACATGGTACGTTTTATCATCAGCCGTGTTCTTTTGTTTTTCAATACCTGCTATTTTGCTGTTTAGTAACTGAGAAATTCTTTGGACCAAGAGTAAGAGTTGTTGAAGTCACTCGCAGTGGAGGGAGGGAACGTGAGAGGTAGCCAGTGCTGAGTAATGTGAGTAGTTGTTCAGTGTATAAATTTGAGAAAGACAATAGATTTGCTGCTCTTGCTGCTTTTTTCTCTTTGCTTCAGGGTGGAATTTAGATTTTACACACTGAAAATTAATCCTGTCTACCAATGACTAGTTTACTTCTATCTTCCATATGGATCTAATCCTTAGTTGCATCTTTTGCCCCAGTGACATTGTTAACTCTGTTCTGGATCTTCTCCAGTGTTTTTTTTGGCCCAGCCCCAGACCTTGGCTGTAATGAGGGTATTTTTCTGTGCGTGGCTGAGAGCAGACTGGTTGAAGTTGGCTTGTGGCTGTGCTCTCATTGCCTCAGACCCCTCCATCACTCTCTGCTTTCCCCTGCAAGGGCTCTGCAGTGTGCATGGTGGTGGTGGGAGCCAGCTGGGTGTCTGTGTGACCCATGTCTGTGCTCCTGCTGGCCCAGGGCTGAGGTTGGGACTCCTCTACCGAGCCACAGAGGTTCTCTGTGTGCCTCCCTTCAGCTGGGTGGTGCTTCTCACTGTGGAGCATGGCCATCAGGATGGGCAGGTGATTTGTGAAGTACTGTGCTTTTATTTTTACCCAGTGTAGCCAAGGCATTGGTTGTATAACTCAAAAGAACAACCTAATAATAACCCCCTGCTTGCATTCAAAATCTGGGCTGAGTGTCCCTGTTTGGCAGTTGCTTCTTGCTGCTGCTCCCTCTTTTGAAGCAGTTTGGATAGACATGAGTTGGTCATGCATTTGGCTGCAGTTGGCAGCGTGGCACCAGCTCATATTTTAGGAAGCAGCTATAATTCAGGAAAGCTGTTGTGTTCAGCACTGGATTGTGTAATTTGTATTTTTAATAACCTTCTGGGTGTGATTTCATGTAAATTCAGTACCACTGGTGCCTGTGTAGTGACAGCAGTGAAATTATAGAATTGGGCAAGAAAGTATACAAATCTTTCCTATAATGCTGTCATTGAGAAGAGAAAGGTAGTAGTAGAATTTGGTCAGGGCTTTTTAAGAAACTTTTTTTCCAAAGCTTTTTTTATTTCTTTTTATTTGTACCAGATAGACACAGCTTTTTATAAGTCTTAATTTTGCTTTGTTGCTTTCTTCGTGTTTTTTCAGGAGAAAGGCCATGGGAAGATGAAAGGGGTGATTCAGGGAGGAAGAAGTGTTTGCTCTTGCTGTGTTGTACACTTCTCAAGTCAAACAGCAATACTGGTTGCTGTGATGCCATATCTTTTAGGAAGAAATTGCATTATTAGTGACCATTGGGGGTGGCCTGTAGTTCATCCTGCTTGTCTCCTCTCAGTGTGATTTGGGGAGCAAGACGTCTGTAAGTGCTTCCTTGAGGTATTAGCCTGGAGACAGTGATTTCAGCAAGTGGCAAGTGGTGGGGCTGGCTGTCATCCTGTGTGTTGTTAGCTTGGCACCTGGCCTTCATGACTGCTTTTAATGGCTACTTTTTGCTGGGAAGCTGAAAGTCTTCCTTTGGCTTTTATCATTTCCTTCTCACATATTGTACTTGATGTGGCCAGTAAAAGACCTTTTGTATTTCAGACATTTCCTCACCTCTTTAATCCTGACCCAAGGTTTGCTGTGAGGAGGAGAAATGGCATTGCTGGGAGGGAGCTTCTGGGAAGGAGATTGCAGAGCCCATGTGGCTCGTGTGACCATGTTGTGTCTGGATGGTGGGGTAGAAAAATGCTATTTGGGTTTGTAAGAATTATTTTGGTCACTTGTTTCTCAGTATTAAGGACTATCTGAGTTTCTTAATCTCTAGTTTAAAGGGAGGGAAGAAGCCTGTGTTTTGTTTTGTCTGTGGTGAGCAAAGAGATGCTGTTTGAGAAACATGGGAGAAAGGAAATGAAGTCTTGTGGTTTCTTCCTTCAGTGTTATCCTAGCAATAAAAATCCATGAGGGAGCTTGTTGACTTTTTGATTAGACAAATAGCATTGAGAAACCCCTGGTGCTGGAAGCCTTTAGTCATGTGCAGAGCTCTGTCTTTTGGCTGTACGAAGGGCTAGCAGATGAAGGAGAGAAACCCTTACGTTTGGTTGGGACTTGCTGTGCTTTTGTTTTATTTCCCCTTTTCTTTCTCTGCACTGTGTGTTTTATTTGGGATTGACTTAAGGATAGGGATGACTTTACGGCCAGCTATTTTTTTTGGCGAGTAAATTGTGATGAGCTTCAACCTGCTCCCAGCCCAGAGCACCATCCAAAGGATGTCCTGAAGATTCAGCTCACACGTGGCAATAAGGAAGCTTCTCTGAGGCTTCTTTGTGTGGAAAACAGTGGGAATGTAACCACAGCGTTCCCACCCTTTGCTGCATAAAGAAGCATTGATGGGAAGCACTAGCTCAAACAGGGAGTTTCTGAAGCAAAACAGATGGTTGATGTTGCATTGTCCAGCTGGAGACTGGTGATTAGCTGTAGCTGTGGTGGGGGTGATATTTGGAAAATTGGATGCTGCCATCAGGTGTTTTGAAGAAAGCCACAAGTGGAAGCTTATGGAAGAGTTCACACCAAATCCCCAAGCACATAATATTTCTAAGAGCTTGAACTTCAGCCTAAGGCAGTTCATTTGAATTTCAGTACTTACTAGCATTACTTTTTATAAGGGATTGGAGTGACACAACAAGAGGTAGTGGCTTCAAACTGAAAATGGGTAGATTCAGGTTAGATATAAGGAAGAAATTGTTTACTGGGAGGGTAGTGAGGCACTGGAACAGATTGCCCAGAGTAGTGGTGGATGTCCCATCCCTGAAGTGTTCAGGGCCAGGTTGGATGGAGCTTTGAGAAACCTGGTCTAGTGGAAGGTGTCCCTGCCCATGGTAGCAGGATTGGAACTAGTTAATCTTTAAATCCCTTGCAACCCAAACATTCTATGATTACTAGTATGGCCAGATGACATAGTTAAGGAGAGCATCCTGCTTAAAAGGACATTCCTCAGTGAGGCAGGAATTAAATGAGATCCTCAGTGCTGGGCCTGTGGCGGGCTGATGGAGGGTATAGGCTTTAGGGCTGTTGTCCTCTGTTAGAAGTGAAGTAGCATAGCTGCAAGAGAAACAGTTAAAGTGTCTTACCATGGTAAGCAAAGTATACAGCAAACCACTTTGTATTTTAATTTCCCCATAGGATAAATAGGACACAAATGAACATCTGCAGAGCATGGAATTAATCTGGGAGGATCTAAATGAAATCACTCATTACCTTCACCCTGCAGTCTTTACTTATATTGCAATTACCTCAGGGTGATCAGATTTTTCGGGTTCACTTATATCCTCATCTACAGCCTTTGTATGCCTCGTTATTTTGTGGGCAATGTGAAACAGCAACACAAAAAGAATATAGCTAAGTTCTTGAGCGCAAAATTAGTCAGTGCTAGTGGTTTGGATTTGATTTTTTAAATATGCATATTCAACTCTCCTTTGAAATTAGCACGCATTTGGTGGTAGCCACAAATGCAGCACTGCAAATGCAGTTTCCACAAGGTTAGTGACAATGGGGTTATCAACTTGTGATGTTCTCGTTTTCTTTTCTATTCAGGGTTCCCATTACAAGAAAACATTCATAGCTGAGGTAGAGGTAAAAGGCAGTCTTAATTTACCTGGAATTTTTGTTTTTCCAATGCTGATTTTAGCTGGAGCATAGCCTTGGTGGGAAGAGTAAAATTCTTGTGCACCTTGTCATAAAGTAGCATGTAAATGTTGGACTATTTTCCATACTCACAGCCTTTGTTTGAGGGGATGACTGCTCTTTGTTTAAACATTTGGGGTAGAGAATTGAAAGCAAGTATGTAAAATGGAAAGGAAAAGCTACTGTTTACTGAGAAACAGGGAAGCACTCGGCAACATCGCTGCTGAATATCTTGTCTGGTCATGCCTTTGTGTGCCTGTGACAATGCTCCCGACCTCGAACTCTGTCATCTTTCTTAACTTCTTTAACTACAGAAAAAACAAAGCCCCGAGTAAAAGCTATAAATAAGACCAGCCGTGCCTCCTGGCCCGCCTGCGCTGTGGCTCTTGGCCTTGTAATTTGCCTGCCTCTCAAACCTCTTGTTCATTATTTTGCACTTCAGCTGCTGCAGGGCCCCCGGGTAGATGGGGTCTCCTGGGAATGGAGAAAGGGAAGCATAGACAGTGCTGAACTGGGAGGGGGGCACTGAGGTAGTGTAAGAGGGCTGCTGCGCTCAGGGGTGGTATTAAAACCTAGGGGGACACATGGGGGATGGCTTTTTTCTACTTCCTCTTGAGTGACTGAAGCCAAGTCCCCAAGCCTTCAACACCTCTTCTCCCTGCCACCCTTTGCCACCCCTTGCTCTGGGTTGAGTGGGACCCAGGTTCCTGGCGTGGTGGCCAGGTTAGGGAGCAAGCTGTGATTTTTCTTGGCTTGTTGGAAGACTAGAAGAGGTGAGGCAAGAGAAATGGTGAGCAGAGATTGAGCCTAAAGGATTGGTAGAGGTGTGTAGGGGCAGCAGCAGCAGAGTGCCCAAGAGAATAGCTTAGTGAAGGGAAAAAAAAAAGGGTCAGAGAGGAATAAAGAGAGGATAAAGGTTTCAGAAAAATAGAATAGGTTTTAACAGGAAAATATTATGTCAAGAGTAAATAGATTAAATAGAATAGTTGAAAAGCAGTGTGTTCTGGAAAAAAAAAAAGGTTATTAAATAAGAGACTACTATTAGATGAAAAATTCACATTGCCATTTTCTCTGACTATTACTTAAACTTGCAGCCTGGGAGCCCCCTAATGAAATAGATAGAAGCAAAACATAAAAAATGGAAAGGAGAAACCAAAATAAACTGCTATTTAATTGTTGGATTTGGACAGGTGAACATGATGTAGCATGTTACAACTCTTGAAAATTAAGTAATTACAAAATAAAAAAAATAGCATCTGGTGGTGGGTAAAACACTGGTGTGCTGTGTCAACATCAATAATGCAAGTATATATTCAGTCATGTATGGGTGTAATATAGTCACTCATATCATACCTGCATGAATAGCTCCATGTAAGCACGCAAATGGTGTCCTTCCCAGCTGAATAAAATGATTTCACTGCTTTGCCTGCTGAGGACTCAAGCAGTCAATCTCAGTAAATCTTCCTTTCACTGTACAAAGTTCAGGTGCAATTCCCAGCCGTGCAGAAGGACAGAGATCTGTTTGAGTCCATGGAGCTGAGATGATTTGTCTCAGCTTGGAAAGGGGTAATATGTGACAACCCCTTATTGTAAATTTGAAATCAAATCAAGTTTTTTTTCATTTGTTGTGTTCTGTTATTTAACAACATTTTAAAATATACTCCTTGGTAATGTCTTCAATGAAGACAAATGAAGTTTTCAGAATAAAATGCAAGGATTGTCCCAAAAGCAGCAGCTGTCTGAGATCGTTCCCTCCAGATCACTCCTATCTACCATTCAACTCTGTGACTTGAGGAAGCATCACTTAAACTGCAATTTTTATTCTGCTCTATATTTTTGAGCTGAAAGTGTAAAATATTTTCAATTAAAATGCAGTTTTGATGTTTCAGCTTTCAAGCACTTGTGATAAAATTAACCCATGCAGAATTGAGAGCAAAGCAAGACTGGAATACATCATTGAAGCCTTCTCTGAAGCCTTGGAAGGTTAAAGACAGACAGCTAACCTAAACATTTTTCACAAATAAATGTTTTAAAATTAATTCTCCAAGCTGATGCCCCTCTATGTTTTAATGATACAATATTTGAATGCCAGAATTACTTCTATACAGGTGCATATGGGACTGAACAATCCAAAAGTTAAATTGTCAAGTGAATGCATATCAACCTGGCACACATAGTACTGATTTAAAAAATGTTTGACAGTTTGTAGAAATAGCAGTAACTGGGAAATCATCACTAAGCAGATACATTTCCCATGGGATCCCTGAGGGACCAGATTTTGGGTTGATGCTTGTTAAATGTTCTAATTTATCATCCAGAACGAAACACAGTCATTTATTGATCAGGTTTATAGAGGATGCAAAAGTTAGGGCAATGGTAAATGGAGAGGAAGAGAACTGCAAGTCATTAATACAGAATTGTGAATACCCAGCGACTTGGGTGGCAGCCAAGTTTTAGTCATTCTATTAGGGCTGAATGCATAGAGGAATAAAATCTTGGCGATGCTTACTTAGTAGAGGGCTGTCTTTTGTTGAAAGAGAGGTCTGAAGAGGGTTTGAGGGTGATGGTTCACCAGCTGGCCTGCCTGGCCCACAGGAGAGCTAATGCCACCCGGGCACGGGAAAGGGTGGAGGACAGGGCCGGAGAGGGGAGGTGGCACTTGCTCATCATAAGGGTCCTGCCACAGCCTTTGCTGTGGTGCTGTGTGATGCAGGACACCCTGGTTTCAGCAAGTTTAGTGTTAACTTTGGGTGGGTTCAGAAGAAAGGAAAAAGAGTACCACAAGATTCTGGCTGGAAGGTATGCATAGGTCACATCAGCTTAGCAAAAAACTATGTCTGGGGAGGAGAGTTTGACATGAAATCAGTTTTTCAAGGTGGATTTTCTGCTCCTGGCAAATTTAAAACCAAGATGAGTTGTCTTTCTGACAGATGAACTATAACTTAATTGGGAATTATTTTAGGAAGTCTTCTGGAAAGGGTGCTTTCCTTTTTTTCCTCTCCTGCTTTTTCTATCCCTCTTTACATGAGACCTCACAAGTACAAGAGCAGCATTTGTTCCCTATGGAAGAACTTTTTAAGTTCATGACTCTGTCAACCAGTTTTGTTGCCCGTCTCCTCCAGAATGGTACTGTTAGAGATATCCTGGATTTTAGATACTTACTGGTCACCAGCTGCAACATTAATAGAAATTCCACCATGCAGTTGGCAGGCTATTAGTGACTCAAACTAAAGTCTATTATTTTGCATGCTAATTATTAAATACTGTTATTACCAGTAGAGGTCACATAGGTATCCAGTATTCTGGTGCCTGAGAAACTACATGTTGAAGTACTGTGTGGTTCCTTCATTCCCATTTGATGCAGAAGAAAGCTACTTGCATAGTACCTCATGCTATATGTGCATATTGCGTATATATGCATATAGCACATCCATACTAGTTGAAGGAAGAGTCTCAGTCAATTCAAAATTTTTAATCTATCCAGCATTGTATTTGTTAGTGATACCAGAATATGTGTCTTTTGCCACTGCTACCTGTTTTGGTTCCCCTTTAAATGCTCTCATTGGAAGTAAAGTCACAGGAGGATCATTCCTCGGTCACTCCTTTTTCCTCTGGGGCATGCCTTCAGGAGGTGGAAGTGGTGTGCTTGGCCCATCCACTCTGGTATGTGTGGGACATGGCTGCATTTCCTCACTGCAGACAAAGTGCATCAAAAGGTTTTAATTAAACTCATTGAGATGATGGAAGCAATGGAAGGAGACAGATGAGAGGAGCAGAACTGCTGAAAGATAAGCGGGCACTGAAAACTCATGCATTCACCATTCTGAATAGTTTTCTTGTGTTTTGAGAATTCCTCCTTAGAAAAAGACAGATCCAGAGTGCTCAGTGTCTCACCCGAGGTTGGCTGTAAAGCTGGGCTCTATAATGGAAATACAGATTATGCTAATTGAGATGAAGTTTTATAGTGCTAATGTGTATTTTACTCTTCTGTGTGGTGAAGTGCAGTCTGGGTCTGAGGGAGCTGACAATGTCCTATTCATATGTAAAATGTGGTTTCGGATATTTCAAAACTGCCGCATGAGGGGATTCGTACATCTGAAAGCAATATTAGTGTGCAACTCATTGCTGTGTGAAAGCAGCTTCCCACATTCTGTGTACGGATGTGTAGATCCTGCTGGAAGAAGGAGGGAGTGGTGGAGAACTCCTGAGGTCTGATGGGGCTGGAGATGGGGCCAGCAGCCCTCTACAGACCTGGACCTGTCCTGATCCTGGTCAGCTGAGGCAATAAAGAGCTGCTGGAAAAGTAAAAGATCTTGCAAAGAAGCCGATTGTGTCTCTGTGCTTTGGGATTACTTGGAGTTTAGAAGTATTACACAGAATAAACTCGTGGAATAAGACAGTAAGCCCAGCTGTGTATTAATTATTAGTCCGGACAGCTTGCAAATCACAGAATCAGGCCTGTACTGTCTGTGATGCTTTTTTCCTTTCAATATCAGTATTTGGCCTTCACATTACTAAGGAAGTAGCATCCTTAATTTGTAAGAGCTCATCTGCTTATCCAACAAGCTGCAGTCGTAATCCTCTTTGCCATAATGAATGACTGCTCTGGAAGCGATTACTGCAGGATTTCATACTTTCTTTTCCGCTTATCAAATTCTTGTAAAGAAAATTGTTGTTCATAAATCACAGTAAAGTATCAGGAGGATGTGATTGCACTAAAAATATCAGGGGCACTGCTTCAGAGGTGGTAAATCTTGGTCCATCTGGACATGTCACTAGGACAAAAATGACCCGAGTCCCTTGATTTCTGTTTGTGTCAGGTCAGGTGTGCATATGTGTGTGTGTGGACTGCTTCTGCCTCAAGTTCAGAGACCAAAAGTTTAAGCCTTTCATTGCTCCAGGTTAGAATGACTGCTGCAGCTCTATTTTCTATTCTGCTTGGCCTGTGAGAAGACTTGCTGTGCGTTTCAGTAGATCCATTGCAAATATGATTTTGTGTTTCATCTTCAATGCACATCTGTTGAAGAACAGCAAAGAAACAGTAGCTTAAATAGACTGCAGCTGCAGCAGCCATCGTTTTCATTTTGACTGTGATTCAAGATAAATGCTTTTAAAATTACAGCTTTCTAAAGAAACCTTCCTCCTTTAAAGGTTTTTCTCTCACTCTCTCTTTTTTTTTTTTGTAAGCTCATAAATCATTTTTGTTAAGTAGACTGGTACGAACAGTGTGACAGAAGTAGTGGGAAATACTGAAAAAGAAATCCAGCTTCTTATACTTTTAGGACAATGCAAATGTAGCTTTTTTTCCCCTGGACCTACATTTACACAGTTTTCGTTTGAACTTACATCAGAGAGATGGGATATAGCCAACTATCTACAACCTTGAAAACTAGGCTGATAAGAAGAACAGAGTAGAGCATTCAGCTCTTTGCTGTAAAGACAACCCAGCAGCAGATGTGCCTGCTGATGTTGCTACACTGTGTGTCTAGAAATTGGAGGGAGGCGTGTTTAGAAGCCTGTAAGCTTCCCTAGAAATTTTCCAACCTTCCTAGATTATTGCAATCTCATTTTGCAAAGCACATGGCTAACTTGTAGGAAAAAGTAGAATGTCCACAAAGTTCTTCTTGCATTTGATATACTGGATCCACAATGTCCCTTCATGCAAAATCATAATGCATGTTTGTTTGTGAAATACATATAGTTAAAATCACAATTCCTAAGTGTCTAACTTCCTTTGTAGAATGTTGCATTTGAGATGGGGAAAAAAGAAAACAAAGAAGTTCTTGAGTTGATGCGAATGGTAAAAATTTTGTTTATTTATTTACGAAGACTTAGAAGTAGTTTGGCAAAAGAAATAGACCATTTTGATCAATATTTTGGGACATCTGGCTTTGCTAATGGATGGGCATAAACCAGGACATCAACAGAGTGAGCAGACAGCTGAGGTGGTCAGTGATCCGTTCAGAAAGGACCTGTGAAATATTGTGATGCCCCCAAATCTGCATTTCATGCAGGAGAAAACAAGGTTCTATCAGAAAAGTTCTGACTAAGTCTAACATAGTTTATAGTTTGCACCCACAAAAATGTGCTGCATTAAAAGCAGCCTGTGTGTTCCAGAGATAAACAAAATCGAGCTCTCCTCGTGGGAGAAGTAAAGCCTGTGGAAAAGTCTCTTGACTTTGTGGATAATTTCTCGAGACTTCTAAAGAAATGCCGCATGGACTAACATTTTAAAAAAATTACTGGAAAAAAGTTTCTCATTGTTCATTAACAGGAAAGATGTTGTGCTAATTTATGCCACATGCAATGTGTGTAGGGTGGCCAAGGATCTAAGTCTCTGCATAATTTCACCCAAGGATATTAACTTCCCCACTGTGCCCAATTAAATCCATTCCCATGCTAATCTGAGAACAAACAGGATAAAATACAAATTTATTTCTGGAAATCTGTCTAAAGCAAAAAGGAATTAAATATCTCCCTATTCTTTGGAGGGCATTTACAACCTTTGTAATTAGTGATTAGAGCTATGAAGCAAATGTTGAGATTCATTTCTTTACTGTGCCAGGGTTTATTTCATGTGACTTCAACCACCTAGGATTGCTGGTCAGTGGAAAGGAGAGGAGCCACCTCTAGAGCTGCATGGGGTGACCCATCTTTGCAGCTGTGGCTCTCTGTTAATTGTAGCAGCTTAAATGAGTAGCTTATAATAGAAATCTCACTGCCTAGCATGAATTCAGTCTGTAGCAACTGAGTGATTTGTGGAAGTTTTTAAGCTCTTTGCCTCTGCTTTTGTGACCTGTGAACTGAGGACTCTGGTCCCTGGCCCTATAACTTGCAGCTTTCCTGCCCTTCTCAGCCATAATCATTTCAGTGAGGTATGATCTCTTCTTTATTTTTCATCCTTCACTTTTGTTTTATCCATTTTTTTGTTTGTTTCTCAAACTAAGGAAACCCTTGTTTTTGTAGTCTGGTGTAAGGTAAAATCTGGTTCTCCATTAATGTAGAGAATAAGAATTATCGCATTCTCTGCATTTAAGACTTTGACGTGCTTATATAAAATACCTAATCTGATTTTTACTTTCTAAAAATACATCTCTCAAGCTCCAGTGAAGAAAGCTGCACTTTTGCCTTAAGAAATCGAAAGAGGCCAGACAACAGTTTAGTCATAAATCCTTGTACCTGTGGTCTCCAGATGAAAGACCGATAATTTAGTCTAAAATCCTTAGCTGAATGCAGCAAAGCACAAGGCCCCACATGTCACAAGATGTTGCTATCAATCCCTCGATCTTTGTGAACCCCTGCTGAAGGATTAGTGTTCATAAATCATTGCCTGGAGAGCTATCTCAAAGTCCCCTTACTCAGGCTCTGGAGCCAGTGCTGGGTGACAGCATTTGCATTCACTCTTCATGCTCCTGGTTGCTGACTAAAAATTAACCCTTTCACACTATTTGGTACCCTTGTCCTGATTACTTTGTAGAAGGGAGCATAGGAATTTTAATGACATTTGAAATTTTTTGTCACTGAGTTTCCAGCTTTACCTGTGGTTTGGACCTGGCTGAAGTCTTGCAGAGCAGATTGTTGTAAATTATTGTGGAAGTCTCATTTTCCTGGTTACTTAAGACAAGCTTGTTCAGCATGATTTGAACTAACTGTCTGAAAGATATGTAGACAGGGTGCTCGAAATTGCAAAAGAAATTCAGTCCAAAACCTCTGACGAACTCTGGGAAAGAGCTGCTTCCTCAGATCACTTACTTCAACTTTGCCCTGAGTGTTATGATGCTTAAAGAATGTTGCATGTGCAAAATATTGTTGGATTGAGCCTTGCTTGGTTTGTATTCAGATGTAACCTGTTTGCTCTAAGCATAATTCTTGCCAGAGCAGTAGTTTTATAATATCATTTATGGATGTATGCTTACGATTGAGCTATGGATGTCTCTGTGTTTAGTGTAGTATTTGAATGTGTATTTCAATGCTTCATCCTGTGTACCAAATAGAAGCAATTTTCTGTCCTGCTCTGGAGTCATAGCAGAAGTGTGTGCAAGAAAAACCATTTCAAAATCTTAAGCTGAAGAGAATCTCTGAACCTTCAGTATGGGTATAATTAATTATCCCTACTTCTCTTTAAAAATTCAGGAAGTTTGAAGGCAGTAGCTTATGTAAATATGGCTAGAGATACCAAAGATTTAAGTAGCTGTTTTGATGCTGCTATGTTGCCTCAGCCCAGTGGCACTGGTTTTTCTGTCTAGCTTGGGCAGGGGATTTAGGTGAATGGTCAGCCTTAAGCCGGTTGTTTACATCTCAAGGAGAATGCTACCAGGTTATGTACCTGCTCTTTCCTATCAGGATGCTCCATGGAAAGCATTAACTCTGTCCTGAAATTAGGGGCAATTGGACAGCAGGAGAGCAGTGGATTAGCTGGAGAGCAATGTACTTCAGCTGAAAGAAGCAAGCAGAATACTGTCTATTTTCAGCCTCTCATACAGAAATCAGACCAAAATGAAGAGCAAAGAGACCAAAATGAGGAATATATTTGACTTTTTTTTCTTTAAAACAAGAACAGGATCCCATCTTCAACCAGAGTCTTACCATACTGCTGCCAAAGCATACTTTTTCCTCCTCAGTGAGATAACTTGTATTCCAATAGGTGGAGTGAATGATGTATATAAGCTTTAAGCGATGCTGTATTAGGGAATTTTGTCTTTGCACTTTAGACCAGTGCAATGAAAAGTTAAATATTAATATGTCCTCAGAACTTTTCTCAAATATTTGTAATCTGAGACTGTTAATTTAAGAGGCAACGAACAGAGGTAAAGTTTTTTTATTCGGCTTTTGTTATCGTGCCAGTAATTAGAATAGTCCAAGCAATGTAAATTAAATGTGACCAAGTAGGGAAGCAGTTGCTAGATAGCAATTGAGGAACTTTTATTATATGGAAGTGTTGGAAATTGGAGCCTCTGACATTTACAAGATTGTAGAATGGTAGTGATAGAGCTGGCTGCTGAATGCATGCACCCAGCATTTGAAATGTCACTTGTTTGTCTCTGTAAGTCCAGTGGAAGAAGTGGCAATTATTTTGTGTGTTTCTTCCAGCAGAGTCTCCTCTGTGACTTGAGCCCACACAGGTTTGTGAGAAGGTGACCTTTATGATTTTAAATCTCCAAAAATCTTGATTCCCATTCCTCACCCCCCCACTTCCTTTTCACTGTCACCTGGGTAGTCCCAGTGTTTGACATACCTTTTTAGGCCAGTAGTCTCCCAACAGAAGTGCTACCATGTCCCCTCTCTCAGTTTCTCTGCAACTCCTCATAGGGAGAGGCAGAAATTGCATTGATGTGGCTTCTTATTTTTGGTATTTTCTCCAGAGGTCTCCCGTTCTGGGACAGGGTCTTTGTAGGTTACCAGATGCATTATAAATGCTTTCTGCCGAGTAGAGGTGACAACTTAAGCCTGGTTCACATGTTAATGATTGTTGGTTTCTGAAATGTCACGCTAAAAAATGTATCACACCTTCCTTCCTGCATGTCCCCCTTTCCCACCTGTGCCCATTATTCTAAGCTAGATGCAACCTGGAGGTGACATGTCCTATTGTAGGTGCCAAGATCTTGCAGGTGCTTTGTCACGTGCATTTACTCTGTCACTTGTAACCCTACCCTTGCCATCATGGGCTTAGCACCTGAAGGACCTGGGGAGGAGATATTTGTAAACACATTCCATGGCAAGAAGTTCAAAGGATCCCCTGTTTGGTGGCAAAACCTTTGGACTTCTTTTCTGCACAGACACTAGAAAAAGGTTTGACTGAGGAATGTTGTGTTCTTGTGTTCAGTGCACTGTAATTCACAGGTCAAATTCCTGCTCTTGGTACTAGTGGGTCTAAATGGAATTTTCTGGAAGTTGTGCATGGTGCTTCTGTTCTGAGATGATTTAAAGCCTACACATGTAGTTTCATTCTCTCTGTGCATATATACACAGCTGATTATTGTGTTTATAAGCAAGGACATTTATCTTTCTCTTTTGAGAAATTGAAATTTGGTGCCTAGATAACATCCTCTCCAAACTTCCTATTAGATTAATAAGTAGTGATTCCACAGATTTTAGCAAGATGGCCCACGATTGCATTTTGGAGAAATCATTCCTAGGGATGGAAGAACAGTCATTTTCTTACAGCTCTTTTATTTCAGTAACAAACTAGCAGTTCATCCAGTTACTCACTGGCTAAGTTCAGGGGATTCACGTTTTTGCTGCACTTACAGTAGTAGTACTAGTCTTGAATCATTAAAGGCATCTAATGCTGCTAATCTTAAAGTCTTTTCCAACCCCAAGAATTCTAAGATTCTTTGTCAGCTGCTTCACACTATTAGTGTGCATGAACGTGATCTTTTGATCAGTTCTTGGAGCCGTGCATATGCAATACTTATCATTAGATTATAATTAACTGTAATTATGTATGCAGATCAGCCCAAGCCATAAAATGTAGATTTAGATATTTACTATGCTAATAAGAAGATTTGATGAGGATAAAGGGCTTGATTTTTTTAATTTTCACTACCACAATAGTGTGATGGATTCTTAGCAAAAGTGTTGTTAAAATTAGTATAGCTGCAGTTACCATCCATGTTAGTTTTCTTACTGCAGATTGCTATGGATGAAATTCAGGCCCAAAATGTTGTGTCATTTGCATGACAAAGCACTGCCTCAGAGAAGCTAAGATGGTAGAAAACAGGTTGCAGGAGCTCTGACAGGTGGGTTTGTCCTCAGACATGCCAGCAAGGCTGAACTATATGAAAACATTCCATACAGTTATTCACCTAAGGACAGTTCTACAGTGCAAGTAGGATTGCAAGTGCAAGTGGGATTTTTGCTGGAGAAAGGGGATTATGCACCTTTATTTTAATGCTGTTGTTAAATTCCAGGCACAAATATTTTCCAGGTGTGCACAGAGGTGCTGTGTACAGCTGCATCAAGGCATGATGTTCCTGACAGCAGTAAACAGGGAAACAAGTGCTGTGTTGCTATGCTAACCCTGCAGTCTGCTTCTAAAGGCTTAATGAAAAAAAACAAACCAATTATGTAATATTGGGTTTGATAAAATAGATTGGATCGCCTCCATGACTAAGGCTCTACACTAGCATTTAGCTTTTACTGGGGGAATAGTTGCTTTTCTTATTGTTGTCTGTTTACATCTGGAAACAAATCTTGCATGTTGTGTAAATAATTTAATCTTTATTGCTGTTACTGCTGCATATAAAGTGTTTCTGTGTTCATACCTGCTGGCTAAGTGAACCAGGAAGGGATACATTTACGCACATTACTGTTTACTATATTTAATGGAAAGGAAAAGTGAAATAATAAATTAAAGAATGCCACACTAGAATTATTATTCTTCTTCATTTTGAAACAAAGCATCAGTGTTGCAGGATCTTAGTTAATCACAGTCTGGATACACTGAAATGTTCCCCTTTCTCTTTCCCCCTACAGTGGTGTTTTAAATGGAAACTGTGTGGTCTGCTGTTGAGTGGAAGACTTCATTTTGGAAGGATTGCTTTAACGAGGAGGGGCTACAAAATGATTTTGAAAGCACCTCTGGACACAATTCCTGGTAGAAGAGTATGGAGGGGGATGACAGACAGGGATGAGATGGACAGGAGCTCTGTAGTTAGAATGGCTGCTGGATGTCTCACATCCTCACTTCAATGTTTTCTTCCTAGAACCACTTCCAGGCTTTGAAAGCTGACATTAGTCTTGTGAAATATTTTTAAAGTTTTAACTTTTTAAAACACATTCTAAGTTATCTTTTAAAAGGGCACGTTATCACAGAAATGGAGGAATTGCAATACTTGTCTGCAATGCTCAGAATTTAATCAGGTGTTTAAATGTGTCAATTAAAATTATAACCTCTAGTAACATTGATATATTACTTTTTTGAAAAATAGATATGAAGTGAGTGAAGGAATCAATTATGTTTCCAGATTGGACTGTATGCAGTTTTCTGTGGTTTATACTACCTGATATATCAATTATGATTACATATTAGCCCTCAGTATTAAAACATGGCTGGGTTGTATTCTCTGACCTGACTTAAAGCCCACTACATCATGACTGCAAGTGGTGCAGCTCCTTGCTCTGAGACACTTCAATAGTTTCTGTTTACAAACCATGGCAAGAGGTGGTAAAAGCATGCGTGACTCTGCTTGACACGATGCTCCCAGCAGGAACACCTCTTTTTTCCTTTTTTTTTTTTTTGTTATGTTGTAATTAAACCTTGATGAGACAAACCTCCCCTCGGTGCAATGCCTGATGTCTGACAGTTTGATGCTCCTTCTGTAGTTCTCAGGGCAAGCTGGGTGCTGAAGTGTTAGCAGAGCATCGTGTGGGCCATAAAGAGGTTAGAAGCACAGGCATGCTCTTGTTTTCCTCTGGCATGTAGGAGGTGGTTGGAGCCAAATGGCTTCCTATGCAGAGTTTTGTGGCCACAGAGGTCTAACTTGAAGCTGATGATTTCTGTGCCTGCTGGGGCTCAGATCAACATCTGTCCTGAAAAATGTTTTGCCATCCGAAATGCTCCTTGATCAGACCTTTGTCAAAGCCTTTGGTTTGAAAACCTGCTGGTCTCCAGTGGGGATAACAGAGTGTATCTTGGCTCGCAGATCAGTCAAATTTCCAGTTGAAATTTATTGAGTAAAATAGTTTGGGGCAAGGAGTGCAGCAATGATTGACTGTATGTTTGTTTTGTACTGATGAGTATCTGTTCTAGGAGAAACTGAAGAATTAGGCCAGAAGCTTTAAAATCAATGTCTTATTATTAGATTCCTGTATTGAGGCTGAGAGAGGCTCAAACGGTGCCTCTCAGAGATGCTGATTATAGGAATCCATCTGACTCCTCCTTGATGGTCAGAGAAGCAGGTACCTAGCACTGCTGAAAGCTGTGTTGTTTTGGTCCCTATGCTTGAATTTTTGTGGACCTAAGCTGGGAGTTGTTGCATAACAGCTTTTATAAGAGAGCTTTTATATTTACTAACTTACACAATAGATAAAGGATTTAGCTCTTGGACAATTTCTAGGGAAAGTAAAATTAGGAGTTAAGGGACAACACTGTCTGGAATCCCATGATCTGTCAGAAAATCTTTTCTTGCTGTAGGTATTGCAATTGATTGCTGCTAACCAGTGTTGCTAACCTGTATTAATTTCAATTTCCCCTTGCAGTAATGCGAAGAAATCCATTTGGGATGGACATTTGCTGTCGGAAAGGATCCAGAAGCCCACTCCAGGAACTATATAATCCAACCCAGGTGAGTGTCTCATGGCTATGATCAAGCTTCTCAGCCCAGCATACGAATACATTCTCTTCTGAAGATATTTTGGTCTGCTTTCTCATTTATATGCAATAGCTGCTTTCAGTATGGAGAGCTGATCCTGGGAACTGCAGAGATGAACCATAAAGTTATACAATTTGAGCTAAGGGTCTGATTTTAAAAAGTTTTTAGTTGTCTAATGATGTGGATTCCTCCAAAATTTTTTCTCAGGTACCCAAAAGCCTTAAAAGATCTAGCTAGAAGCTGAGGTGTCATATTAACACAGAGTGGCAGAGTGGAGTGAATGTGTCATGATCTACATGAAACAAGGAGTGTGGTGAGACTATAGATTGCATAATAATATGTGAATATCATTTAAATGACTTTCAGGTAGCCAACTACCTTTCCTGTTCTAGTTCATTGTTTGTATGGAGTCTAGACAAACACTGTAGCTCATGCTCTTCCTTACACTGTGCTATTCAACACCTGACTGTCTTGATGGGAGCTTAGAATAACCTCAGTTATTGCTCATCTTGTGACAAGCAGCATAGGAAAGCTACCTGAAATTCATGCTCCTATTTGCTCCTCTAGATCAATTTATTCCCTACATGTGGGCTGAATTGGCATATTCAGGAGCAGCATTTCCTGTTGGCAGCCAAGAGGAAGTGCTGCCATTGAGAGAAAATGCCAGCTGACTATTAAACATATTTATTAAAGTTTAACAACCGCCCATTATATATTTATTCATCAATGAATACATTGAGTTTTACTAAATTGGCTATTAAGGCAAGTGACTATCCTAGTAAATCTAACTTGTTAGATTTAACAGGGCAGTAAATGTTTTAAATACTATTTGATTATGAAGAGACTCACTATATAGTGTGAAAAATGAAGTCTAAGGGATTTAGAGTATTTACATAAAGAATTGACAGCAATCCAAAGATATGTGATATCTGTTATGTAGCACAGTAAAGCTCCATTTGCTCATTAGTGTTGTTTTTATGAACACAGGCTGACTTTCTAATTCAATTCAAATTCTGTGCATGACTGAGAACATAAGTTTGTCATACTAATATACTGGCCTTTATTGACCATTATGGGAGTTAGCATTGCGTAAATGGAAAGTGCATGTAAAAGCCCTGAAGAGGAACAATCCAGTGCTACAAAGGAAAATTATTAGCATTTGCTGGTCAAATTTAAAGAGTCTTTGCAGATGCTCAAGAAGAGTGGGAAGGGGAAAAGAGACTGTCTGAGTAATTAGTCTCTCTGGGGTCTGCTGTGTGTCAGTCAAAACCTCCTTGCCCTTTAACATCATTAAAGGCCAAACCATAAGAAAGAAACATCCCCATCCACTGAAGGGCCGTAATCCCAGAGCCCTTGCAAGCTTGGACAACTGAAAAGATTTCTTGAGCTTCCTGAAGCAGGGAACACAGCTGGCAGCTCCTTCACTGGTTCTCCTTCCTTTCTATGTGCACTGACCAAGCAAACCATTAACATCCCTTTCCAGGCTTGCCTGCGAGCCAACCAGAAAGTCGATGTTCAAGGGAGCACAGCAGTTCTTGTAGCTGATGTTGAACTAAGGAGATGATTTTTTTTATGCAGAAGTGTTTCCATCGTCTGCTGACATCTGTTTTTATCAAGCTTTTAATTTTTGTTTCTTTCTCTGTTCTTAATTGGTGTTTGGTTTTTTTGGAAGGGGCTTTGCATGCTGCGCTCAGCACTCAGTACTAAAGAGACTGGCAGTGGCAGATGAATGAGTGCATGCAAGCTAGGAAAACAGTGACAAGAAAATGCAGTGAGTAGAGGCTGCCAGACAAGACAACAGACTGGAGATGACCCCTAGAATATTTCACCAAATACGTGGTTCATCTTTCTTTTTCCATTTTGCCCAAAGAGATATCTGTCTCACCTTTTTTAGGGTGGCAGATTAGAGACTGGTCTGTATTCTGCCAGTAGGGTGCTTGTTCCTCAAGAATTCACCAGGACTTGTAAGGATGGGGGGATGGAAATCAAATCTCTAATCTTTCCTTGCTGAAACAGTCACAATCAGCCATTTGTAAAGTCAACTCAATATATAATAAATATGCAAGATGGCAGGACTTTGAGCAACCTGGTCTAGTGGAGGGTGTCCTTGCTCATGGCATTTGGAACTAGATGATCTCTAAGGTCCCTTCCAACCCAAATCATTCTTTGATTCTATGAAGACGTTTTTGGCCAAAATATCTCTCTTGGTGATCTAGACAGTGAAAACACCAGTTAGATATTTAACCTTTGACTATCAGAACCTGTTGGACTCCTGGTGTTGTGAATCTGTGTTTCTCTGCTGGGTCCTAATGGCTGTGTGTGCCATCACAGAAACTCCCTGGCACTCAGTTTTGCTCTCTCAGAACAACAGCGGAGCTGATCGAGCAGATATTTGTAGTTCTCTTTATAGTGCAAAGTAATATGTGAAATTCAAATACCAGACATAGGTGTTTGAATTTTGGGCAGGGCATTTGAAGATGCCCTGCAGATATGGTTTTGTATTACTACAAGCTAGGTGTAGCTGTGATTTTTTAAGGGTAGGAAGCTTTAAATGTGAGATGATATTAAGGGCTCGTACCGCCCAGCACACAGTGTGCTCTGGGCTGTTCCCTGTCCAGGGAGATGAGAGTTTGGCCATCGATTGAAATAGGTGTCAGATAGGGTCAATACTCCCTGAGATTTAAAATGCTGTAGTTTAACATGAATAAAATTTTTCTACTGTGTGTTTAACATCAAGTTGCACTGGCTTATAATACCAGATGGAGACAGGTTGATTTACACCAGCTGAGAATTTGACTGTGAATATTTATTGTGTTGACATATAACAGCCTCTCTGATCCTGGCCTGTTTTGTTTCCTTCTATGGAGTTGTTTGAGTTGTTTGCAGATGCCATCATTTGTCTCTTGAATCTCTTTTTGACCTGCTGAATGGTTCTGTAAAGGAAAGAGAAAGGAAGAAGGAAGAGAGGATAAGGAAAAGCAAAAAAAACCAAACCAACCAACCAACCAAAAAAACCCTCAAACCAAAACAACAGCAAACCAAATAGAAAAAACCAGGAAGATTTGGCTTAAGGAAGTTCACATGTAGCAGTGATCTGAAGGTGAATGAAAGGGTGGTCTGGTGGCTTTTAGGAGCTGAATGTTAGAATTGCAGTCAGATTTTCAGAGGACTCATCATAATTGTTCATATGTTTGATGGAGTAAGAGAGGACAAACAGGTGGAGATAGCACTTGAATTAGGGCTCGAGAAAGTGTCCATGACAAAGCCCATGAGGTATTTATGTCTGAGTTGGGTGTCTGGCCTTGTGATTATTGTAAAAGTAGGAACAACAGGTTTGCTCTTTTGCCTGTTGTAAAGGAGCGGAATGTGGGAAGTGCATTTGCTGTGGACAAAAGCTTTCTTCTCTAAGGCTTTCACTGCAAGATTTATCATGAGCACTAATGTACCATGAGGGAAAGACAAGTCAATATAACCAAACTGGATTTACACTGAGTAAGTGGTTTTCCAGTCTGGGGTCTCCATATACATGGCAGGCAATGTGCAGCATGTGAGACATTATCTTTCTTTTTCCTTTAATTTTCAGGTGGAGGTTTACTAATAAGCTTCAGAGGTGCCAGTGGCAAATTTTGAGGGCCAAAATGGAGCATTTATTGAATGAGTTTATAAAAAAGCCACGTAATTATAAACAGAAGGAGAAAGAGGATTCAAACACACAACAAGTAGCAAAGGAGAGAATCTAGGTGTAACTGAATACAGATGAAGAGTCCTGCAAGAATGTGACATAAGCTTACATTTTATGTTGGGTGGATTTGGTGGATTTTTTTGTATATGAAACCCCAAGCATTTAAGAATGTGGGTAAAAAAATACTTGCAAGACATATTCTTAGAAGACAGCATACACAACTGTGTCTTGTAATTTGCATGGCTGTGTACAGCCTCACTGCTCCAAAAATAACTGATAATTGTGGATCAGCCCATGAGCTGGAGTCACCAGAAGTTCAGAACTGGGTAACATCATGCACACTTTAGTGGTTAACATAGATCTATTTGCTGCAATGAATGTGCTACTGAATTACAAGAAGTTGCAAACCAAAATAGATCAAATGCTAAAGGAATGGGAAATAATTTTATCTTTGAGGTTAGATTTTGTCTTACAGATGTCAAGATTAACATTTAATTCTCATTAAATACAACCAGCATAATTGTTTGGTCTAAAAGTTTAGGCTTCTGAGAGGAACACAGAAGAGATACAGTCCTGTATCCATCAGCATCCAAATCCAGGGATGAGTTTACTTCAGTTTCTAATTTGACATTGCCTAACATTAATTCATGTATTCACGTGACTATTTTCCTAAAGGTCATGCTATTTACCATTTTTTACTTGCCTTTTCAAACACATTTCTCTTTGTTGAGAAGAGGTATTTCTAGGTGTCTGCTTTTGGTGTAGCCAGAATGTCTAGTGATTTGCTAAAACTAGTGAGTCAGAGCTGTTGACCTTGTGTTTCCTATGTGTTATGGCATTGTATTGGACTGGTTTGAAGTAGTCATTCCAAAATGACCCACTTCTTTTATTACTTCTGCTTTTTCTTTTTCTCTCCTCCTTCCCACCAAGTAAAAGGAAGGAAGTGAACTGTTGCCTTGCAGGCAGTGTTTATACATCCTCAGTCACCTCAGGCCACAAATGCTGCTTTTGGGGAGCTGCCCTGTGATTATCTGTGGCTTAGATTGCCTGGATGGCATCAGCAAACATCAACCTAGTTCAGCCTGCATCACTCAACTTTCACCTGGGTCAGTAGTTTCCTATCTTCCTTTGATTTCCACTCGCTGGAGTGACTCTGTGGGCAGCTTTACTGGTTCCTGGACAGAGGTTTGTGGTGGGCTTTGTGGTCTGAGCTCTGTGTACACATCATCCACAGCACATTGGATCAAAGATTTCGATGCTTAAGACCTGATATTTCTGTCCTTGGTGAACCTGAGGTGCTGAGCTTTGTGCAGTTTGTTTCAGTGTGCTTCGGCTTCTCATTCTGAGAAACACAAGAACCAAAGGTCATTGAGTAGGATTTAAGCTCCAGTTCATCTGTGTTTGTCTTCAGCAGCAGGTGACCAGACTACAAGAACTCACGATACTCATGAGCTTCCTGAGCCGTACTATCAGCCACATCATGCAAAAAAAAGCGATGACTGCATCAGTCAAAAAGGGAGGGGAAAAGTAGATTTCCAAGGTTACTTGCCAATTCCAGTAAGACAAGAAGATTACACCGACACTGTACACCAGTGCTATAAATGAAATTTTCTCTGGTTTTCACATATATACATTCTGGGTTCCAAATTTCCTCTTTGGGACAGCCATATAGCTGTTCTATGAAATGAAATTTAGAGTACGAGACAGTGCAGTTTATCTAAAGAACAGCATATTAGAATTTATTGATACTTTGCAACTGAGATGAATAGTTATGAATATGTATGTGTCCTTCTCGAGGGCAAGAAGTGGCCCAAAAGTTTTACAAGTACTGAAAACATATTGTGTGATTGATGCTGGTCTTTGTAGGCAAATCTGTGCAGATAATAACAGCATGGTAAGTATGGCTCATAATAACAGTATTTGATTGATTAAAGATTGAAAACTCCTTAATGAAAAAAAAGCAGAATGGAGATGTAAGGAGAACAGTCAAGGTGCAATGCCAAACTTTGTGTACCTACTTGTGTTGCTAAACAGCAACTTTATATGTAATTAGCCTCACTTGCTACAGCAAAATGCCTGCTGATGAAAGAGGAGCTAATTGATTTACTCCATGGATGACTTCTTATGCAAAACATTACTTACTGTCGTGCTTGGAAGTCATAAAACAGCAGCTGGCCTGGGATGAATTATTACATTAACCTTAGCAGAAAAATTGCACTAGTGAGAATGCTTTGTTATTAATTACTGATTACGAATGATAAGAGCTGGTTTTAGATGCTGAGGAAATGGCTTGGGGAGGGGAGGGTTTCAGGTACTGGTGTGCTTCATAGATCATTAGTTGTGATATGATGGATACCTTTGTAAGTCTAGAGGAATTAATCAGACAAGTATGCACAGTAACTACCAGCACTCAAAGGCCAGAATTATCCCCAGGACATGTTCATTCAAGTTACTGTAGTGCATTGGGATGAATTTTTGGGCACCTGTGTTTAATAAAAGACTTGTTACCTGCATGAAATGAAAAAAAATACAGTCTCAGAGTAGCTCAGATTTCCCAGACAGAAAAAGAAGCAGCAGACACACATCTTTTTAATTTCTCTAGTCCTTGACTTATATTTTATCATTTTGAGAGCATATGAGTTTTAATATAAAAGATTTCTGAGGCATAAAAGTATGAGAGGAAAGATTTAATAATACAAGAGACATGATCAACAACAAAAGGTTTGTATGTGTTGGAGGTGAAAGAGGATGAAAGAGGATAAAGATATCCAGTTTTCAAAACTGGATATCTGTATGCAAAGTATGGGCTCCCTGTTAGACAAACACTTGGGCAGCTGGGTGGAGAGAAAATCTGGATTCCAGCACTCTGACCTGGTGCTGTTCAGTGGCTTTTTGTGTTTTAATTGTCAGACCTCTGGAGACCTGAACCATGTTGGTTCAGTCAAATACTTGCTCCAAAGTCAGTAATGTTTAAATGGAGCACCTCCCCTGCCTCTTTCTCTGCATGAAGTTCCTCATTTTTCCTCCCCATTTTCAAGTTATATACCAGAAAAGCTGGATAATCATACTTCAAAATGCAGCATATGGCAGTTTGGAGGATTAGGAAGCAAAGGGCAGTAGAAGAATACTGGTGTTTGCAAATAGGTGTAATGAGCACAGATTTCCACCCCGAGCCCCTGCAGAGCAGAATGTGTCCTTTCTGTCTGTGCTCCCAGCATCAGCAGTCATCCATGCACTCCAGCATCACTGGCTAAGTTGCTGTATCTCAGGATTTTCAAACCTCAGATGCTGTAAGTAGTTTTGGGGAAGCTCTTTTCATTGTGTGAAGGAAAGCAGCTGCGTCAGTTCAAGCATCTGCCTTCTTTTTCCTATATTCTTTTTTTTTTAATCAAAGAGGTTTCTTAACTGCAGCAGAGTTGTAGCCCACTTGTGACAGAGCCAGATGATCTCTTTAAATGCTGAGAGCCCAGCTGTAACTTCTCCCTCCCTGAGGGATTGTAAAGTATCCCAATAGCTGTAACTGTGAAAATTAGAGAATACAGACATACAATCTATCTACTGGTACTTGTAATTCTTATTTACTGTCTGACTTTAATTTTAAGGAAGGGCAGAAGTTGTTAAATTTGCAATTAGTTTCAAGAGATTAGATACTTCAAGTCCCATTTTTACAGCCCTAACTGTATATTATGCAGCACCTCAAGTCCTACAAAATGGCCTATAATATCCATTGATGCTGTATGTAATGTCAGTATGTATTATTCAGTCATTTTTTAGCTTTGTACAATATAAATTAACCTCAATAATGTAATGAACTGCACCTTACTAAAGCTTTCTTTGGTAAAAGTGCAATAATCTTCTTATCTCTTTTATGCAGAGAGATTCAGGAATGTTTCTCCATGAATGCACAGACATAGTGAGATTAAAATACTTCCCTTTAAAAGAAGTGTCTGCAGGAGCCAATGTGCCTTTTGGGACTCCTGTACTAAGGAAATCATGGTACTATGAGGAAATGGGCTGTAGAATTTTTGTACAAGAGTGTAAATCATTAAATCAAGCACAGATTATTTAAGGATGCTTTCTAAGTAAGTTTTCTTTTTACTAAAGTCTGTGGGGAAGTGTAAGGTGGGTCAAGCTGGGTGCTGCAGTCTAATCCATACTGCTTGCTTAGAATGCTGGAAAGACAGGCTTTACCTCCAATGGGGCTGCTCCTCCTGGCTATGGACAGGGCTGAGCAAAGAGGTCAACTGGAAAATAGGCACTTTGGGGATGGCTGAAAGCAGGTGTGAATTCAGGCTGAGTTATTCCAGTTGTAGTAGCTGGGAAACACTTGGGTTAACTTGAGGTTAATCTGACAAGCGTGTGTGTGGGTAATGATGAACTTGAGATGATTCAACTGTGCCTCCCAGACTGGGCAGTGGGGTGCTCAGGTCATGTACACAGGTGATACAGTGTCTTCAGTCTCTTCTGTTCATGCTGTCACGCATTCTGAAACTAAACAGAAGAAATTAGCAGGATTTCAGGTTGATAGGCTCTTTATTAAGCCTCTTGTCATGGTGATCTGAGGCTATAATAGATTAAGAGCCATGGTTGTTTTAAGACCTCCTGTGCTTGTCTGTTGATCTAGTAAAACAAGGAGAAAATTCTGCCTTGCCTTGTCTATCTTGTTTGGTAACATCAAACCCTTGTGATGGCAGTAATTCAGTTCACTCAATCTGAATTGCGAACTACAGGGGCCCAAACTGTTCCTGCTGGTGGTCAGGGTGCTCTCCCAGAACCTGAGAACCAGGAGCTGAATCCCTGCAAACGGAGGATGGTTGCCTCATGCATGGGAAATACCCTAACTGCTGGTTGTTGCAGTTGTCCTTACATTTATTTAATTATCAAAGTGAAAGATTGGTTGTTTCAGTAATAATCACCTGGGCCAGCCACACTTAAAACTGCTTTTATTCACTAGTTTTCAGACCTTACTTCTTACTCATATGTAAGAGGTGTGGAAAGAAAAGGAAAAAAAAAATTACAAGGTAATACCTATACAGCATTTGAACACAGCAAAACCAGTGTTTATATTGTGTATGCCTTTTTTCCCTCTGTAAACAACATATTACCTGTCACACTGGAGCCACTCAAGTACATCTTTTTTGATCTGTCAACCTGTTGCAGTTGTATATTCTGGTTTGTGGATGGGGTCTTGTGTTTGAACCATCCCTACATTCATGAGGCAACAGCAAAATGAGGAGGGTGGAAGGAAAACAAAGTTTTATTTCCTTCACAGTGATGCTTTTGTGTAGTTGCGTTGGAGGGGGAGACTGGCTTTGTATTCTAGGTTTTCCAGCATGCTGTCAGTGTAGATGTTTCTATTTATTCATAACCTTGGGAGAAAAGTGAAACTTGATCTATTGAAAATTGATGGCAAAACTCATAAACTCTAAAGAGGCCAAACTTCAAGTAAAAAATGTGATCCAGGGGACCAGAAGGGAGCTATATTTGTGACCGGTTTTTTATGTTTTCTCACCATTCCACACACTCTATTGCATTATAAAATGCTGAAGAGTGTAAGTCTAATGCTGAAAAGATTTCCCTTTTTCTTTTTCTCCTGGTAGTGACATAATAAATATAACCAAACCAAAGAGAGTTGGCAAATTTACAGTGCACTGAAATTGATGTGTATTTCTGGTGGCTGGAAATCCAGGAAGGAGTACTCCTTTCTTTTCAGTCTTAGATCACATCTTAACAGTATTCTTACTGTGGTCCAGTATGGAGCTAAAGGCAAAACATTGCACCCCAAGTTTCAGAGGAACAGTAAAATATCACAGCATTCCTGCAGTCAGCTTGCCTGGCTGCACAGCAAATTAGCAACCTTTGTAGCTATCAAATTGCTGCCCTAATATAAATCTTTTGTCCCTGTAAACGTGGGCTGTGTCTTAGATAATTTCAGGCAAGCATCTGGGGATTAGTAAGAGGAAGTGAATATTAATTCAATTAGAGGACAGAAGATGAACGTACAAGCTGGTGCGGGGGATTGACATCAGAAGCCGAAGTAACAAAGACATCTCTATACCTGGGAGAGGACAGTTTCATCTGTTCAAGTCAGACTTGGCTTTTGCCTTGCATACATTTTACTTATGAAATAGTAGTTGAAGGAGTTGTATTTACATAGCAATATAGTTAATGTTGTATTTTTGAACTAAGCCTTGATGTCAATAGAGGGATGGAAAATCTGGATAGCAGATGCATAATGGTAGCTTTCAGTTCATTTTGATGCATTAAATATTCCTAATAAGCTCAGCTGAAGGAGAAAATAAATGTTTAGTTGAACCAATAAGAAGAAGCTGAAATCACTGGTACTTCTCCAGAAGTGTAATGTCTTACTTAATGTAAACTGAATGAAGGTTCCTGGTTAAGGTGAGATACACAATATCAGGCACTTCCACAAATGCTGTTTTCCTTCTGTAAAAGATTGTTGTGCCAGTGACATCACTCTATAAAGTAATAGCCAAAAATCACTATTCTGAGCACAGGAGAAGCTTTTCCTTTTTTTTCCCTATAGCTTTGGATCTACAAAACCATGTGTAGGCACTTTCTTACCCTTAAATGCCATATATTTACAGCCTGCAAACGAATCCTTCCATGCTGCACTTCCCAGGCATGAGCACACTGTCACTGTGGGGGTAAATCCTGTATCTGTAGGCTTCTCTCACCCCCACTATGCACACTCCCATTTGTGCATGATTCTCTGCTAATCTGAGTCTTCAGCAGAACAACGTGGGCACTCTGCTCAGCTCCCTGCCTGAGGCACAGCTGTGAGTCTGCAGAGATGCTTTTGCCTCTGTTTCTGTGCAGTTTATAGCCCAGGTAGAGCTTGGACTCTGGCAAGAACTCAGGGGCTCTGGGGTAATGCTAAAAACTAATGCAATGTGCATATACAAATGTGTGGCTGTATATGTTTGGTAAGAAATTTTACACCATGGACAGCTTTGCATTAATAGTGTGATGGTCGAGCACGATGCACACAGCTGAGTCAGTCCAGCTCCCAGACAGCCTCATGGGGCTCAGTTACACTGCAAACAAGGTATCTCACCTGTAGCAACCCCCTGCTGCTTTCTCTGCAGCTGTTTATTTCTTCTTTACTTCGTGTAAACTTGGGTTAATAAACTGTTGCTGAATTTGCAGCTGTGTGCAGGGGGGATAGGGCTGTCTCCTTGCCAGGACCTACTTCTCTGTTCTTTCCACTCCTCCCCTCCATTTCCTCCAGCCCTGAATTCTCCTTCTCAGCCTCAGTCCTTCTCAGACTTCAGCTCTTCTCAGTCTCCCTCTCCCATTCCTACCTTTTATCTTACAAAAACAAGTATATTTTTACATGAGTTACTGTGCAGGTTTACGGTTCTGGCTTTATTGGAAAGTGGTGGAGCTAAATAGTGAAAGAACAAGTAGAAGACAGACTTCTCACTCTGAAAATTACACTCTCATTTATTCATTTATTTTTAGGCAACTAGTGCAAAACCAAACCAGATAAAAGAAAAAAAAAATCTGTTTGCTGGTAAAGCAAGTGTGCCAAGAAAGTAGTGGCAGGCCAGGTCTTGTGTTTATTAAAAAGGGAGAGAGCTAGAAAACAGGCAGCACAAGACCTGCAGTTTCACCTCCAACAACCTCTGAAGAAGTCATGGGTTAATGTAAATTAACCCATGAGATGTAAATGCATTGAAAAACTTTGCTTTTGAAAGGGACATAACAGATTGTTCCCTCCATCCTGCTTGTGATCCCTGAATCACACAGCCTCTGATATGTCACAGGAAGATTGGTTGAGTCTTCCAGCATCACCTTCATACCTTGCACAGAGTATCATGTTCTGGTCCTCTTTGAGAGATGCACTTCAGTTTTCACTTGGGCTGTTAAATGAGTTACTGTATAAAATATTGACACTGAAGGAAGAAAACTGCCTTTTTACCCAAGTGTAAATGATCTTGAAACAAAATACATGGGATAAAAGAATGATTTCTTAGGCAGGCTTAATGAATAATTGATTTCTCCTTCTCATGACATTATCAGTGTAATTAAATCTGTGGCTGAAGAAGTAAGACAAGAAGGTATCATCTGCTAAGACACTGAATCTGTTTATCCCACCCTTGGTGAGGTACTCTCATCTGTTATTAAAGGCTCTCCTGCAGTCATGCCAGCTTCAAGATCTATCTTGTCACTAACAAGTCAGTCTTGTGTTTTGTCCAACAGGACAAAAATGTGTATATTCAATTCATTATCTGCATCCAAAAATAATGTAAATAAGCTTCCTTCCCTGCCAAACCTGCTCCTGTCTTTGGAAGCTGGAATGATTCTTGCTTTGTGCAGATTGGCTTTTTGCAGTGTATGTAGATGTTGGTGTGTGTGTGTACAGTTAATCCTTTACAGAACTCCTGGTGGTCACTAACTTGGGTCACTCACCCAGCCCTACCAAATGATTGCTGTTGTGACTCTTTTTGCACTGTTAAAAGTATGTTGAAAAATTGGAGAGTCCTGAGGAATAAGAACAGGAGATAAGAAAGCAGTCTGTATGCCACTGGGCTTGGCCAGTGCATATATCTTTAGAAAACATTCAAGACTGTGGTTTCTTCACATGGGTTCTGCCTTGGAGAAATAGGGCATTGAGGGTAATTGCAGAGACCAAGCAAGGATAAAACTAAAGGGGCGAGCTCAGCCTGCAGCTGCAGGCACTGTAAAGTAAACCACTGATTTAGAAATTAAGAGTTACAGATCTATTACAATTGTCAGCTACTGTTGCTTTATTTTGAAAATTAATTCTGAGAATCAGCTTTTGACTTAGTCTTCTAAGTAGCATCTCCTGGACACCGCAGTGATCTCCTGGAATAACTTGCTCCTTTTGTGCATCCTCGCTGTCGCGCACGTCAGCCTTGGATCCCTTAAACAGTGAAATATTAGAGTGCTTTTCACTGCAAAGCTACAAGTCTACATGGAATAGGAAATCTAAATACTGTACTGTGTGATAGGTCAGTGTATAGGTGATGAAATGATCTGATGTATTTTGAAAGTCAACAGAGGTCTTTTTGGTGGCTCTTGCAGATGTCAGAGCAGCCCCTTGTATCACACATAAGAGGAGTCTCACTCAGTGGCTACTGAAGGCAGCAGAAAGACTCCCCCGTTGCTGTCTTTGCCTTGGGGACAGTTCCTTAGCTGCAGAGACTTAAGGAAATTCTCCACTCACATTGTTAGCAGCTCTGATTGTGTTATAAATACTGCACTGAACAACATTGGAGAGCTGCTGTCTGTTCAGTGATACTCAGCCGTGCTTACTGTAGTCTGCGTCTGCAAGTGTGGCAACACTAATGCTTTTCTTCAATCACCATATAAATGATAATACAGTAATCACCATCACGTCAAAGTTGCAGAAGTGGTGGCCTGGGAAGGCGTAGTTCTTGCATCCTGCTGTGCTGCAGGATGTTCAGCCAGTGCCCTTGGCTGAGCTAGTTTCCACATTGAGCACACCATGCATTTTAATGCTGGTTTTGGCATTAGTATTTCTTGTCATCAGATTGTTATGTCCCTGATCCAAACTTGCAATGCCTGTGGCAGTTATGCCTGTTTATCTATTTCTCAGGGGCAGACTGGTGGTATAATTGTTGTCTGTATAGTGTTTTGATCATAAAAGATGACAAGTATAATTACTGGTTACAAGTTAAATTGTGCATCTACCGAAACTACACAGCTACCATGTGATGTATGTCTTAAATTCCTCACTTACTTGAAGGCAAGCCAAGTATTTGCTCCTGTCTATAATTATCTAAAGCAAAATGTACCCGTTTGATTTTTCTGACATACAACTTTGTCACTGCAGCATCCACCAATATATACTGAGTTGGAAGTGTTCATCTAAATGACTTCAGGGAGAACCAGTGTTGGTGTGGAGGCCTTTATAGACCAAGGGCAAACTGCTTTCTCGTGCAGAAGTATGAACATGCATGTGTGCATGCCCCAGCTGCTGCTGAAATCTATGAATTAGAGATGTGCTCAGTTCTGCCAACAGATTTTGTACCAGTCTTGAAAAGGGATGGGTTTGTATGCCCAGTGCTTCATCATGCATACAAAATACATATTAGTAAACCTGAATTTTGATTCCACAAGATGTACTTGCACGACTGATTATGGAGGGCTTTTCTTTACTCCAGCTGCCGAGCTTTGAGCTGAAACAAGTATTTCTCAATGGGAAGAGTAATTGTTTCAGCTCAGAATTAAGTGGCTAATCATTAGGAATTCAATTGGCATGAAATGCACAACATTAATCATGATGCACTAATGTGCCATCGATGTGGATGTAGGGTGTGTGCTCCAGTGAAATTCACTAATTAATATATCTGGGTTTTATTGGAAAGGTTTAATATGGGCTCTGTTGATAAGCAGGATATGGGAGTGTCAGACCTGGAGGGGTTTTAAAGAGACAGGGCACACATTAGTGAAGGCTGAAACCCTCGGAAAGGTACCTTTGCTTTTTTTCCCCTGAAATCTGATGCTAAAATAAACACCAAAGATGTAGCTTCAATAAAGTACTCTACATGCCCTGAATGTCCCTTATGCCATGACAAGGGAGTCCCAGCTTGCACCAGGAGTGCAGCTGGAACGTCTCAAGTAGGGGACAGGGGCGGTCATGCTTTTGTGGATCTGGTCCACTGTGGAGGAAGGGACATTGCCACCTGCCTGACAGCTTTAACCAGCAACCTCAGGCCCAAAAGGCATGGACCAGCTGTGATCTGCATCCCAACAGGCTGCAGTGGACCTCTGCATCTAAGCCCCAGTGCTAGAGAGCCAGAGCCCTGCACCTGGGGCTGTTTCTGCACATTCTTGCTATCGCCTGTGTTATCCTGAAATGACTTTGATCTCTATTCTTAAGCTACTGAAAATATGATACTGTAACATAACAAATTATGATGAATACTAAAATGAATAGCATCTGCCCTGTTCTAAATAACTTCAAATAAAGTGTTGCTATTTCCCAGTATTATGGAAAATTCCCTTCTTGCTAACCAACAGTTACTGCATGTCTCTGAAACAAAATTATTCATTGTGTTCATTTGCTTTGCAGGCATGTGAACTCCCGTGTTGAGAATTAAAAAAGTCTCCTATGTTTAACGCCTGAGGGCACAAATGTAACCTGTTCAAATATCATTCTTCAATTATCCTTTGAATCATCTGCCTTCCAGCTCTTCCCAGATTCTGCAAAATACCCTTCTGACTACCTATCAAAAAAATAGTACATCTGTTCTTTCAGTTCATTTCCCTAAACTGTAATCAAGCACTGTCTGTGTAATAAAAATGAAAAGAAATGTCTTGCTGGAACAGCATTCTTCACTTTTATTATTGGAAAATGCATTAATGTTCCTTTATCAAATATATCTATTCAACAAATCATTCCATTTCCTTCCATCTTTGGGGTTTTTAAAAAAAAAATAAAATGCATAGAGAGCCATTCTTTCCTGATCATAAAGGCCAAGCTTGATTTGTTTCTTACGCTGTAGTTTCATGAAACCTAAAAATAGATTATGGTAAATAGTCTGTTGACTTCTCTTTTGTTTAAACATAGCTGAAAGATTATAGGTCCTTACTATATCTGGTCTAAGTTGCCATTTATATTAAGGCAATGTAGCACAGACTGTTAGTGGGAATTATATTTAGGCATAGGGTAAAAGCTTGTGTGTCTTAGGTTGAACTCTATTTCCAGCCTGGCTTCTGCAATTAGAAAAAGGTGTGATTCATTCAGGTTTCTGGTATGTAAGTCTTGGGGACAGGCAGTCAAGCACTTTTGAAAGTGCTTCCATTTCTCTCTCAATTCAGAGGAAAAGAAACAGAGGGAGCACTTCAACTGCTCAACTTGAGAGCTTTTTTTTTTTTCTTTTCGTTTTATTTAGAGGCTTTATGAAATTCCTTGAGTAGGGAAGGGCTGCAGACCAGGTGTCTTCATCTGCCAGATCCAACCAGCATCGTTCTGCATCCACTCCGATCCCTTTCCACTGGCATAAGGGCAGCAGAGGGTTGGCCTGAGGCAGCCACGGCCACGTACATTCTTGTAGGTCCTCGCAAGGCAGCAGCAATATCTAGATACATTTGACTGAGGTTTGTTTTGGGACAGATTCCAGCCACAACTCTCCAGGCAGGATCTGTCCAGCTGCATGAAGTACTGTATGAAGAGAAATGGTGACCACCGAAATTCCCCAGCAGCAAAACACAGGCTCCCCAGTGCACTGTCCCCACAGCTGGGTGAGCTGGCACTTGGGAACTGCTGGTGTGCTACACCAAAGGGAGCTGAACATCCCAGGAGACCAGAGGATCTCTTCAGTGATGGCCAATCACCATTAAGAAGCTGTGTATCATGCCTGAGGTCTGTTTAGCTCAGGAAGAGGGGAAAAATATATTGGTTTTAAGATAATTAGATAGTTAGAGATAGTAGCTTGGTGGTGTTTTCCCAAAAGACTGAGATAACATGGGTTTTCTGAGATTCCCAAGTGCCTAGGACGTAGGCACTTGAAAATCTCACTCAGGGACTCTAGAAGTCATATAAATCATTCATTAACATCAGTTTTGGTGGGCCTCCAGCAATGTTAAAAGCTAGGACTGGGATTTAGGGCAATCAGCAGCTTCCAGGGTGGAAAAGGCCTGTAAGCAGCAGAGTTGTTGCATTAGCATGTGAGATTCTTCATCAGATCAGTGCAGAAGCAGAGCACTTGGCTCCTCCTCAGTGACACAGTATAAATACTTTCAATTAAGTGAAGACAACTGTATGTTCGTATTGAAGGCAGTATTAAATGTCATGCAGTATTTGGGCCTGTTAATTATCAGTATTTGAGTGTTCTTACAAGTGCTGAAATCCTGGGAAGGACATGAGGTTCATTAAGACTCACTGCTTCCCCAGGCATACAGATAGCACACAGTGTGCAAGCACTAGGATTCTCAAGCTGGTTTTTTAATTTTGAAACATCACATGTGTACTTATTTTAATATTTCTGTAAAAAAAAAATCGCACAAAAATACAACAGTTGTGGGAAAAATAGTACTGTGGTGAAATTAATAGGTTTTTTGACCTTCTAATAAAATATAAAATCTCTGATTATTCAGTAGCTAAGGAAAATAGAGACATGGCAGGAAAAAAAAAAGTTCTGCTGATATGCTCCTTTAGAACAGAGCTAACATCAATAATTCTTGCTCTGTGCATTAAGTTTTAATGTGTAGACGAGCACTCTGTGCATAGCAGGGTGTCTGTGGAGTCATCAGTGAGAGCTAATAAATGCCTGTCATATGAAGAATACATTACAGAGAGAGCCAAGTTAAGCGAATCATTTAGTTACCATTAGTCACTTTTCATTAATATTTTTAACTGTAGTATTATCCACTGCGCATTAGGTAGGATAGAGAGGATAATGCCTGTGATGTGCTTTATCCTAAAAACAGAGATTTCTTCCAAAAGGTGGGGATTGGGATGGATGTTTCAGCTGTGATCTCACCAGTATCCTTTTTTATTTATTTAAGACTACAGAAACCCAGATGGGAGAGGAAATAATTTCATCACATGGCTTGGCATTAACCAGCACCCACCATTACATTAATGGCAATTGAAAAGCAATAACTGTGCTGGAAATGGAATATCCATAAGCATGTTTAATACTGGGTATTAAAAATAGCATCTAGAAAGGAATTTCCACAATAGCAAATGTGTTATTCCAATCCAGTGTGTTCCATTTTGGTATATGCATCTGCTCCTGCAATCCTGTTCAGCTGTAACCTTTGAAGAATAACCCTACTGGGACCAGTGGGGACAGAGGTGGGAGAGCACCAAGGAACTGTCCTTGAACCTTCAGGTTCTGCTCTGGATTTGAGTCACTGCTGGGCAGGACTCCCTTTTCTGACACATCGCTCACTTGAGGGCTGGATGAGCCGGGGTTCCTGACTGTGTTAGCATGGAAGAGTTAGGAGAATAAATATATGTGATCTTACTTATGCTCATAAATTATTCTCTAGGATAATATGCTTCTGCCAGCTTACACTTTTTCCTTTTAATCTGTTATTTTTCATTAATTTCTGTTCTAAGCTCCCAGATTTTGAATTCTGAATGTATTACTGGTGTGGTTGGGCATATGTGTGAAAAGGTGTCCTTCCCGAGATGCTGAGCAGTTAACAGATAGAGTAAGAGGTACACACATTGTGTGATATAAAGGCTTGTTAGCATAGATTTAGGATTAGTCTCAACTTTGCATCATTCTTGACTTACATGCTTGACTGTTCCACTTGTAAAACCACTTTCCAGTAGTCACAGAGGCTCCAAGAAGACAGGACAGAAATTTAAAAAAAAAACATTAGAAACTCTTACAAATTACTTTACACAGCTTTTTCTCAACTGTAACAAAATTGAAAGTAAAGTTTGATGATTCAGTATCTCTGGAAGTTAGAAAGCGACGTTGTAATTCTCTTTGGAAAAACAAGACATTGCCTTTTAAAGCATCAAAAGCTTTAGTCTCTGCTTTTGATGAGTTGTAAAATATCAGCTCCAAACCATGTAATTGTCTTGGAACTGAAATTTGCACGTATTCCAACTCAGGCTAATATTATCCAGTGGGAAATGAATTCACACTGTAGAAGGGAACACATGCAATGTTTTTTTCTTTGTGGAGCAAATTACCCTTGCTACCATCACCTGTGTAAGCTTTCCCTAATTATTATATTATTCTATATGTTCAGAAAGTAATTTGCTTATATGTATGGACTCAAATTTTTTTATTTTCTGAAGGATGTAGAACTATCAGCTGTGGATTTAACCACAAATCAGATATGTTGCAGTGTATGTTGCTGTTCTCTGGGGACAGTCATACAGGCAAAAAGAACAGTATCCAGCCATCAGTTCCTTGCAGCATTTTCTGTGACTGCCAACTAATGCTGTACCTGGGAGATCAGAATGTGTGTCCGTGGTGAGTGGGACTGCAACCATGATATTTGTTTCTATGCACCACTGACTCTTGAATTTTAACAGTATATCTGGGGCAGAAATATCCTTTGATTATTTTAGAGTAAGGTTCATGGGGTAGCCCCAGAGAGCCCCAGTCAGATACTGTCTATGAGCACTTTGGCCCTGTGGTACAGAGCAGTGATTAGGACATGGGCTATAAATCTGTGGGGGAATTAAATTTAAGGAATGCTATCAAGCTGTAGACAATTTGCATACCAGATGAATCTCAGGAAAAATGATTTGGTCATATAAATATTCCACCTTTCTGGGCTATGTCTGTATGCTTACTATCAGCACCAATAGCTTCTTTAATGAGTAGAAATATTTCACTGTTTCGTATTCTCCAGGGCTTAATTTTTGAAAGTGAACTGCTGATTCAGTTCTACCTCACAAAACAACTCACTCTGGCAATAATTCAAGGCTAAAAATGTGAGCTGTAACTGCCTGCTTTTTGTCAAACAAGCAATAACACAGAACAGTGCATCATTCCATCGAACAATGTTTAAATTCTTCTAATTGTGTTTTATGAAGTAATGTCTTCTGGTTTTGCTTTTCTTACTCAGTGGCTCCCAATACCCTGGCTGTAGGCTCATCAGAAACTTCCAGCAGCCCACTGCAACAGCTCTTTGTGGTGGTGTTTCCTCCTGGCCTCTGCAGGTTTTGAAGGGTCAGGGTTGGTGAGGAAACGCTGATATGTTTTTCTTGCTACTGAGCTTATCGATCCTGTAACTAGACTGAATCATCCTAACTGGGTCTTGATCTGCTTTCTGTGTCATCTCCCTCACTCAGCAACCACTTGGCACCAAGGTTTTCACAGGAGTATTACTAGCACAAGCTCCTTTGTATATCATATTCGTACATCATCTGTGTATCACTCATACTTCTTCAGATCCTATCTAGAAAGCTGCAGGGGTTTACACCGGATCTAGATATTTGACCTTAGGATTTGGATGGAGCACTTAGTCATCAAAGACCCCTTTAAGATCTGTACACCTTAAATTCAAAAGGCAGCATATGTGTTGATTCAGCCCCATCTTTTGGTGGTGCTGATGTTGTTCACTCTATTCATATAGCCAAGCCAACCCTCTGCTTGCCTCTGATAAGGGAAGTGGGCCATTGAGTTAAATGGTGTTTGGGTGGGATCATCATACTCTGGAGGTGGTGAGAGGAGCCTGTGCTTCCCTCGTGTGCTCATTTCTGAAGCTGTGCTGCCAGGGCAGAGGTGAAGGTGTGTTTTCTAGGACTGCTGTAAATAGTGGTTCAGGCAGCCAGCACCATGAAGAATTTGAAAGTAAAAGTCGGATATAAACTTCCAGCTGTACAAAAACTTTAAATATGTGGGTCATGTGCTCTCAGCTGATGCTGGGAAGGGCTTCTTGAGTTTCTCCTTTTGAAACTCCATTTGGACTCTGAAAATTGGAAAAAAATTTCTGTCTTCTTTCCCCCCCACACCTGCTCCCAGAGAGTGTAATCAGAAAAAAAAAGGTTCAGCAGCACAATTAACATCCACAGGGAGTCTCCTGCAAACACTACTGTTTCCAGTTTGGTCTCTTTTTGCCCTTGTTGCCAGTGTCTCAGAGATGGAGTGCAGTAACTTGGCTCAACTCCTTGTCTTTGCTGCGTCTGTAATTTTCTGAGGCTGAAATACTCTCAACAGGATTGTTCGATGGTGAAAAAGGAGAAATAGGATGTAAGCTGGGTGGTTTTTATCAGGATTGATTCTGAAGGGTTGTGAACAGTAAAATCCTGCAGAAGTTCAGGTGCTGGGTCATGGACTTTGTTTTTAATCACTTGGCATTGTGTATAAATAAGCAAGTTTGTGGAGTATAGTGGCACTATATTTGCATTAATACTTTTCAGAATTAAGGCATGTTTTGAAGGAAAGAAAATTCTCCTAATTTTTAGCTTCTGTAAATGCCTCGTGTTGGTTTCATGATTTGGGTGGATATACAGTGATCACTATTAAAAAAATTGAACATTTGCTACCAGTTTAAGGCTAAACCTGGAACAATACAGGATTTCCTTGATTTTGGAATATGTAATGCTTCTGCCTGTTGAAACACTGTGATCTGATAAGCAATGATCTCTGTAGATAGCCATATAAATTAATATCTAAGATGATATGGAAAACATGTCCTTCATAGATAATTCTGTATCATTTGATAAAGCCTTGAAGAACACTAGCAGAATACCATTTCTTGCTTGGTTGTTTTTCCTTGGCATTGCAGACTTTCTAGCGAACCCAAAATTGAAGTCCTAAAAATTGCATTATGCTGTCAAGCCTTGTCACAAGAGTACAATAGTTGTTTTATCATTGGCAGCTGCTACTGCAAGTAATGACTTCTAAGCTATACCCCTAAATTTGAGCACTGTGCAGTAAGTCATGTATTCTAAATCAGTTTAAAATGGAGCAGAGATGAGATTCCTGCCTGTTAACATGGGACTAGAAAGGGATTAATAAAACCTAAAAAAAGAAGTCCATTATAGCCGCTGCAGTCATAAATGCAGTTTATAGTTCTGTCTCTCCACCAAATGGCAAGAAACCTCTGGTACTGCAGTGTAGTAATTTTTAGTCTTGTTCCATCACTTTGTAGGGTAGAATTGCATTTGCCAGGTGTTGTTCCGGCTGTCTACTTCCTGAACTCTCTCTTTTGACCCTTTTTTCATGAGTTGATGGCTTGTGAGACACCTATCAATTACTGCTCTTTAAAAATCCTGGGCTCATGTTACCAGGTTAGGAGCCGTGGCGGCATGTCATGAGCTGATTAGGTGCATGCACTAGATAAATACTGTGATATAAGGAAGGCTCAAGCGAAAACCAACAGAGAAAGCCCCCCTACCTTCTAGCAACACAGAGCACATTTGAATGTGTTCTTCAATACATGAAAGGGCTGAGCTTATCACCAGGGTGCTGTTCAGCTGCGAAACTCTTCAAGCTGTATTGTTTAAGGCTCTCGGTCAGGGCTTTAAGGATTTTTATTGCACCCCTCACCATAATTTCTGGGCATTCTGCATTCCTGTGGCTTCATGCACTGCTGGATGCTGGGACCTTCATTCTTAGTCAAGTGCCGAGCTTCAAGAGTGAGACTGAACAAATTGCCAAATTGAGGCTTTTGTGAGGAATGCTGTGTTAGTGAATCTCCATCCTTTTTACGTCAGACATTAGCTGCAGTTGCCGACTGCCAATATGATAGAGTGGGTGAATGCTGAAGAGGCAGTGATAATGGAAACTGAACTATGTGGTTGTTCTTCCTTTGCTTTCTTCATTATTCATAAATTCACAGTTAGTGTCCCTGTAGTTAATAATTCTCTATACTTATGTACAGCCTTCAGTCAGAGGATCTCTAATACTGTATGAACATCAATGAATTAGCATCCTCTCACTTTTCTGTGGGCGCTTCTAATCCTGGTGCAGTGTCTTGCCCAGTGTGCAAATGTGCCCTGTGCTGGCCCTGGAGCACTCAGCTTTTATTTTCTAAGGTCATTATTACTCCAATGAACTAAAAGCAGCCATCTAACCCTCACAGAATCAAAGAATGGTTTGAGTTGGAGGGAACCTGAAGATCATCTAGTTCGAACCCTCCTGCCACAAACAGGAACAACTTCCACTAGACCAGTTTGCTCAAAGGCCCATCCAGTCTGGCCTTGAACACTTTGGGATTAGGCATCCACAATTTCTCTTGGCAACCTCTTACAGTGTCTCATCACTGCAGCAAAGTGATGAGCAAAGAATTTATTCCTTAAAGTCAAACCCATGAGCTAGAGTATAATTTATATTTTTTTTCTTGCTCATTCCTGGGTCCATTTAGTAATCAAGTCCAAAGAAATATATATATTTATGTATTTTACAAATCTTCGGTTCAAGAGGGGAACAGCAGAAAAAGTGATTAACTCTCACATTTTCGGCAATGGCAAAAACATTGAAAAAGGAAATTTGAGTTAAATATTTAGTGTACACATTCTCTCTCTACTGCTCAGTGTCTAAATTACACCTGAATCCTCTTTGGTCTGCATGGCCCAGCAGAGGTCATCAGAGATGATTTATTAGAAGAGATGCTCAGTTTGTCTTGTAGGAAGCTGTTTGAGACTTGTACAGACTCTGCTTTTTGTTGTCCCTTGTTTTTCCCCAGTCCAGCTGGCAGAAGGAATTATGTGAGTATTTACTCAGACATCATTACCTCGAGTATAGCTTAACATGGTGATGAAGGTAGGAGGAGAATACTGTCTTACCTTGCCTGAAATACCTTGGAGAGACCAACCCACCAGGGCTGCCAGAGCTTCTGGCTGCTGCAGATGGGAGTAAATGAAGGGTGCTGTTTGCTGTGTCTGTGCTTTGGAACTGAAACCCAGCAACTTTTTGTTCTGTATAACACATGGTACATTTACCAACAAAACTTATTTTTCAGTGTTAGATTCACAGCATTGGCAGAAGGAGAGTTACTGGTGGGTTTCTCTTACCTATTAGTTTGGTGATTGTAGCTCATGTTTCTCAATACGAAGGACATAACATCAGCTCTATGGCTTAGAATCATACAATGGTTTGGGTTAGAAGGGACATTTAAAGGTCACCTAGTCAAGCCCCCCCTCCCAAGGGCAGGGACATCTTCAACTAGATCAGATTGCTCAGAACCCTGTCCAGCCTGGCCTTGAACACTTCCAGAGATGAGGCATCTACAGCCTCTGAGCAAACTGTTCCAGTGTTTCACTACCCTCATTGTAAAAAAATTCTTCCTTATATCTAGTCTAGATTTACCCTCATTCAGTTTAAGCCATTCTCCCTTTGCCCAATCACTACATGCCCTTGTCTAAAGTCCCTCTCCAGCACTAGGACACTAGTTTTTGGAGTTAAGGCATCTTAGATCTATATTCCACTTCAATAGGTGTTAATTATTTGTACAAAATTATACCACAGAGACTAAAGAGGCTGCAACCACATTGCCTGATAGCTAAGCAGTGAGTGTGAGAGAGACAGTACCGTGGATCATCCCACATATTGCTCACTGCCCTTTGGAGTGAAATGGCAACATTCATTTTTCTCTGTTTTGATTTTCTTTGCACATGAAAAAAAATTGTTCAAACTTAGTGCTTGGGGAAAAAAAAATCTGCTGTGGTTGAAAATGTCACATTTTGCACTGGGTAATAATTTGCTTGTTTCTGTAGATGTGTTTCAACAGCTCTGGGTGTTTGCTATTAATGTAGTGTTATAAATAAAACAAAGGGTGTTTGTAACACATAGAGCAGAAAGGTTTTGATCTAGGAGACTGAAATAAATGAAGTCCTACTTAAGAGAGAATGAACAAATTAGGCCAACTGAGTGTCCTTAAATTCATAGGAACCTTCATCTGGATTTGCCTCCGGTCTCCTGATTTGATTAGTATGCTAGCAGCCTTCCTAATGAAGTTATGTCTTATCTAATAAGCTTTCTAGGCTTATTAGGCAATGCCTAAGTTTTAAGATAAGATTTGCAGCTAAGAAGAAAACTCTAACCGTTAGAAATTGCTCCAACAAAGTGGGTAAGTTTCTGTAGCACAGAGCAAACTCCGTTGGCAGGATTTTAAGCAATCACAGCATTAAACACTGAAAAGTGTAGTTTGCAAATGAGGATCATTGCTTAGAGAGGAGTTACATTGACAGTTTTGGCAGTAAAAAGGTTTAATTTCCATCTTCATCTTTAGAGGACTTTCACTTCTCTCTTACATTTGATTTTCTTCATCAGCCTTTGCATGGTGCCCTTTAGTGGGATTGTTTCAATGCTGCTCTGACATGAACCTACGCATGCTTTCATCAAGTCAGGTGTTTCTGATGACACGCTCATTGAAATCTATCCCCATTTGCCTGATCTTGATTGCATTCAGTTCACAAGGTGATGTGTTGTGTGATTCATTAAATGCCTGATACACACTAGGCCTTTTCAAGATTGACAAAATAGGCATGGTGAAAATGTCAGTAATCTTCCCCAGAAATGCCAGTCATTTTCTTATCAGCACGCTTCCATACAGCTATTGTGTTGCATTTTTTTCACTTTCTTCCTACTCAGCTTTCATAACATAAAAAAAGTTGCAGTGGTAGCCAAAGGTAAGTCTGCTGTTTCCACTGTGGAAATTACAGCGTCACAGGATCTTTTATCTCTCCTCTGCTTCTTGCTCCCTCTTTCCTCTCCCTCTCCATGCAGCAGAGCTTGATGCTGCTGGGTCAACAGGGTTTTGTATACAACAAGATGGAAGGATGGGGCTGTTGAGGTCAAAATTTCTTTTTTACTAAAACATGGAAGTTTACCAAGGACCTCAGCTGGTACCCTCTGCCTCAAGACCATGTTTACCACTGAGAGTCAAGTTTTGCAGGCAGTTTCAGTGCAGAAGCCACAAGTGCATAAACTGCACATCATGCTTTGCTGTCTCCTAGGCAGTTCTTTGTATAAAAGGAAAGCTGATTTATCAGCACAACAGCTGAACCAGAATGTATTTGTAACCTGTACAGGGTTCTGAAGGAAACAGCAATAACATTTAATGGCAAACCTTAATGTAAATTGTACTGTTCACCAGAGTCCTCCATTCAAATCATCAGCTTAACATAAATCTGTTACTAAGAAAAACATGCAGGTGGAATAACACGACTATCAATAAAAGCTCCAAAGGTAGCATGTAGATTTTTACAGCAAAAGCAGATAGTGCCTGGAGGGATATAATTGGTCCTTTTGTACATACACATTGTTTCTCTTTAAACACTTTCCATTCTAATGGAAACAGAGCTAGTCCTCCTTTGCATGGGCTCTGTAGGTTTCTTAAAGTCAGTGGAAGCATTTCTGGGAAAGCAGAAATGGACCTCTTGTGCTTTGTGCTTCTGTAGCAACTAGACTAATGTGTATTTGTCCAGAGGTAAGTATTAAGGGCACCAATTTTTCCAGAAATGGGATAATAAATATAGAGTGTATTGGTGACACCTACAGACTTTAATGTTGTATTATCTGTCATCAGTACATGACAACTTGGAAGTTTAAGGAGGTGGAAACGTTTGACTACAAAGTAAACTTCTTGCTACTGTATTTGTGTCCTGTTCACCCTGTTAATCCCTCCAACAGTTCTGACAGCAACTAGGAGAGACACGGCTGCCAGGCTGGGGAGGTACAGGCACTTCTTCCACACTCCCCTTTGGCATTTTTTACAACCTGCCATATTTTCCTAGTGTTTTTAGGTTGGTGAGGGAAAAAAAAAAGACTGCTAGGAAAGGATCCAGAAATATGTTTTGAGACTGGATTTATTCGAAGGATGGTAGTGTTTTCAGTTATTAGCCTAGGCATAACTTTGGAGCAGGCACGTTGTGTGGAAGGGACATTGGAGCTGAAGGCTCCTCGCTCAGCTGAAAACAGTGAGGCTGCACTGGTTGAAGATAGGCAGAGTAAGTTGGTATTATTCAGGCTTGAAGTGTAGGGGGAAAAAAAGACAGCTCAAGGAAGAAAAAAATCCCATCTTATTAGGCAAGGTTCAGTGTAGCAGCTCATTATGGCTGGAGTTTTTTCCCTGCCACAGATACAGTCTCGGGGTTGCTCCAGGGGACTCCTCGTTCCCCATTTGTCAGGATTATGGACATCCTGCTTGGAAACACCATTACTGAGCGTACTTCCCCTTTGGCTTATTAGGAGCTGCAAAAGCTCTTCCAAATGTGCTCTCCACATAGTCTGTAATTTGTTTGGTCTTTGTGCTGTCCAGATAGCATACTACATGGTTACGTTTGCCAAATTGTTTTTAAAATGATAAAAATACCAGTATTGTGCTAGGGAAAGAATTTTTTTTCTTTTTCCTTTTTGTATCTTTTTTTCCAGAAGAAAAACATCCTTTTAAAGTCAGGACCCCACTTTGTAGGGTTTCACTTAGTCTACCTCTTATTAAAGCTTAGAATAATATATAAATCTCTAGACAGCATTTTGCCTGTACAGTGTCACTGTTCTCTTTTGCCTCATCCTATTTCAATTTCTGCTTTCTATCAGCAGTAATCTTTGTCTCTTCTGTACCTGAAGAGAGGATAGAGAAATTAAGACCTCCCAGCCTAACCTGTATGCTTTAATGCTTCTTTAGCATGATCAATCCCTGTAAAATAAAGAAAATTATATTAGGCAAATATTGCCAACCTATTCAAATGGATGATAAAAGTGTTAAGAACAAGAGGTCAAATACTTAGCTGACTAAATAGCCATAATAGTACTGAATGCTTCTACACATGATAGTTGGTATAGAATTTGACCTCTGATTTTATGTTAATATTTACCTATCTCCTGCTGCTTCTGAGATGATAAGTTACTTTCTTCTAGCTCTATAATTGAATAGCATTATCTTTCTAGCCAATTATAATAATAATTACTATTATTATTGTTAGTGTTGTGCACTTACAACAGGCTTAAAAGGTGCAAATTGGATAAAAATTGTGCTTATTCAAGAAAAACTGTGTTGCTCTAATGGATCAGAGATAAAATTCTACTCAACTGATGCAAGCAGTGTTGGCGGCAGCTTTGATTTTTCAACTTTAACTCTTCCTCCAAACTTTATATTTGCGTGAAATATTTAATCCAAGTCCACGTGAATTTCGGCTTCAAATGACAGCTGTTTCCTTTTAATTTGCACGAAGATATTGCAAAAACCAGAGCAATTTCTGTAATGTAAAGTCCCTCTTTCCCTCCTCCCCGGGATCTCCCAGTGAGGATAACAGTTATAGCCCTTCAGTGTTACTGTTACGTGACAGCCATCGGAGTCCGCTTAGGGACTACGGTGGGACCAAAATGCAAAAGGCTTGGGTTTGTCCTATGTCTTTGTCAACCCACACATACATTACAGGAGCACTCAGGAGTCAACTGAAACCACTGTCGGTTGTACAAGGATCTCATAAGTAGGTGACGCAGATGAGAGGTTCCCATCCCTGTTTTACAGGTGGGGAAATGAAGCGTAGAGAGATTACATTGCTTGGTGGAGATCACAGAGGGAGCCAAGGGGAGAATAACAATTGGATCAAGGTCTCGGGAAGGCTGTTCTTCGCCTTTAATTAGTCTGTCAAAAACATGCCGTAGTTTCTTATACAGTGTATCAGTAATTACAAAAGCATACACAGCAGCCTGTGTTTGGAGAGATGCCCAGACAGGAAAACAAAACTGTTTGTTGAACAAGTAATGGGATTTGTATAAAGGCATAATAAATGAAATTTATTTTAAGGTAGCTTAATAGATAGATGGTGCAGGGAGGCAAGACCTGCTCCAGTGAGAAAATACACTAGTTATCTTTTTATTAAATTACCTTATGAACATCCCTACTAATTTATTAACAAGTCTTTTAGTGGTTTTCTATGCCTGGAAACATAATCAGAGTTGCTGGCAGCAAATGCCACATCTGGCAGTGGGGAAGAATGTAGCACCTCTTATTACTGTGTTCAAGCAGAACTGGAGCTCGGTGCCTGTGGCTTTGTTGCACAGTGCTGTGCAGAGTAGTAGGTGGTGTCTGTCCCCAGGAACATGCTCATCTCACCCTTTTGAGGCAGAAAAAGTTAAAAAGCAAAGAACCTTTATAGAACCTGCAGCTTCTGGTAAGGAGAGTGATAAAAACTTGGACTGCTTCTCTTGGTGCCTTAGGTACCTGAGTAGAGTCTCTTTCTTCTAACCCTCTCAAGGGGATTGCCTAATTGCAGCTCTCTGATTTGGCAGCATTGTTTTGAACCCTGAATTTTATAAAGATGGTGCCTTAAAAGACAAGAAACAAGTTGATGGCTTTTTGATGTGTCTGTATGGCAAACAGTAATGATTTCAGTAGATTCAGTAGCTTAGCATTTTCTTTACTAATGCTGGCTGAAGCCATTATAGTAGTGACATACCTGTCCAGGTAATTTGAAGGCCACACTGGGGTATGAGTGAGTTGGAGCTAGTCCCTTTAATCTGTCCATTGCCATGTCCCTGATAAATCTGGCCACAAGGACCATACCACAGTAACAGTGCTGAACTCAGTACCTACCATGGCTGGCCTTGGCTCTTCCATCTTTCAGCAGCGCTGTGTGGTAGCTCTACTCAGTGAAATCTGGAAAAACAGTCTTGCCAGATCTCTACACAGAACTCAGCCCTCTCTTAGCAGCAGGTAGAAGTTGGCTTTGGTGCAGTCTGCTGAGGGTTTTCAATAGAAATTTCCTGAGAGTTCTCTGAAAGCCATTTTTCCATTCAGTGTCATTTCCCTCCATGACAGCAACCTTTTCTGAAGGAACACCCTAAATTACTAGGAATGTTGACTCATCTGTTGCCTTACTGAAGAATAATCTTTAATTCATGATCTGTTCGCTGTGGGCTGGGTGCTACTTAGCTGTGGATTTGAGAGGGAGTTTGGCTTGTTTAAAGGCTTCAGTATTAAGCCCACCTGGTTTAGTTGAATGTTTCTTGTAACATAAAAACTTGGGAGGCCGATAAGGCACATGAGTTCTGCTGTTAATGAATTATTTCCTTTAAGACGTACTTTAGTATGTGATGCAGTTGTTAAAGAATAAAAAGACACGCTATGAGCTGCAGTGCACCTCTCTGGAGATTGCTGGCATTTTGCAAAGTCAGGATTAAGCAGTTAATATACAGCTGATGATAAGAAGCAGGGCTTGATTTAAAACCCCATTAATGTCAATCGAAGTAATTCATGTTAGCTTCAGGGGTGGACTTCAGATCCAGCTGTACTCTCCTAATGCAAGATAGTGTATGTGTTTGAAGTAACCAGACTGGACAGTCCTACACATGGATTGTTTGCTGCTGACAGTGAAAGTGCTGGAGGTCCGCTTGGAGAATATCTCGGTTGCTTGGGAGAATGATGGGTGCAAGCCGAAGGTCTGGAGGTGAAATGTTATTTTCTCTAATAAATACTCTCAAAGTATTCAAAACTGTCTCTCTAGTTTGTACTGTCTAACTTCCTGGACTGTTTGTTTTTCAGAAAATAATGTTGGGGAAAATAATGTATGTGTTGTTTGGAGGTGTTTTTTCCTTGCTAGACCTAGAGGAAGTTGTTATTGATAATGTGTTCCAGCAGCTAGGGAGACTGTACTGCAATAGGCTTATGAGAACTGTTCATGTCATTAAATCTCCATGAAAAATGACAAATTGGATTTAAAAAATCCAGTTTATTCAAGTGCTTACATTGTTGGAAAAATCTTTTTTTAAAAAAACTCTGTTGTAGTATGTCATAGTTAAGAATCTCCTAAGTGAATAAAAATGAACTTTACATGAATTGAAACAAAAATATTTTAATTATTTTCCTTCCTACTTCGGCATCTGATTAGAACTCTGCAAAGGATAAGGACAACTCTCATGATCTCATCCTCTGTGGGATGCCTCAGGAAGCAAAGGGAAAGGACAAGGGTGTCTGCAAATCAGGCTACGTTGGAGTCTGTGCCCTGTAACCATATCTCGTATGTCTGGCTTGTGTAACTTCAGGGTGAATACCTGCATACAAAGCAGCTGGGAAGTTCAGCCTTCAGTCCTAAATCTAGATTTGGATTTATAAAGTCATTCTCCTTCTACTGTATGTCAGGGAATTACCTAAAGTACACTGGCACCCACCAAAGCCAAAGTTAGGGTTTTTACGATCACTGCAAGACCACCCCATGCCACACGTGACAGCACTGAAATCCATGGCTGCTTGTTCATCCCACAGCCTAAAGAAGCAGAAAACAAAGTCTACTGGATGAAACCCCAAATCCCTCTTCAGCCTGAACAGCCTAACAGAGGTGGAAAAATATCGTTTTTCATTACATCTGAGCTGAAATGTGCTGTTAAAACCAATTTCCCCGGAACCAACACAGTTTAATGGTGATTTATGCGCTGAAGCAGGTCTGGCATTTAGATCCCTACTTGGTTCTTTATTATACTGTTATCACTCAGGGCACCTCTAAACTCAGGGAAAAATGGCTTTTTGACTAGAAGTAAATTTTTTGCAAAGGTGTTGCAGTTTCCATGAGTAATGTTTAGGGTTTTGTTAAGAACGAAGAGCATACTAAAAATCCTCAGCCCAACACAGCAGTCAGACAACAGACAGAGCTGCATGTTTGCAAGCCTTCATGTTTTCAGCCCTGGAAGGGGAAGTGTATACAGCAAGTAAAGCATAGCACAGTGATCCGTGCAGCAACTTCACATTTGGGTGATGATAATAGTCTAATGATGGCAACATCAATCTCAGAGCCACTCAATTTATTCTGGCCAGCAGCAGGGAATGTGCTGTAGATATACCCATGCCTGAAATGATTCAGAACAGCTGGAATGTATGTGAGAAAGAGAAAACTATGTACTGACAAAACAAATTTCAACAGGGTATGCCAGGCACCTTCTAAAATGGATTGCTGGGTGTCCAAATTGGTCATGCAAGGCCTTGGAAGTTGTCCCCTTGACATGTGAAAAAGGATCTGTTAAATGAAATGGAAAAGACTATGGAGACAGTGTGTAGTTAAGCAGCTGGATGCTGTGGAAATTAGTAGCATTAGTCCATTCAAGTCCTACTGTCCTTGGCAATTTTCAGTCACCCAGTGCAGGACAAAGTGAAACACTGGTATAAATGTGTTAACAGGGAGAGCTGAGCATAATAGCAGCCATTGTATTCTCATCGTGCATTCAGCAACACACTGTAAAAATTATCGGAGGAATATGTCAGCAGGATGTAAGCATTTGTTAGTCATCTGTCTTTTGGGATTTCAGCCTGGCAAAGGCACTCTGTGACATATCTTCTTACCTCCCAGTATCAATACAACAAGTATTTGAATATTTCCGTATAATTTGTTCCAAGGGGAATATAAAGGATTTCAGAGAGCAAAAAGAGACTGAAATTTCTCTTTCACTCAGAACACGTTTCCCCCCCCCTCTTCATTAGTAAATTCAAAAACACCATCAGCTGGGGGGAATGTTTGATATGAAACAATACTGGAGGTGTCATTACAGCATTTTTATTCTTCAGAGCTCTGCCCACCAGGGCCCAGAATCCCAGCACGGGGGGATGCTGGCTTCTTTGCTTTGCTATCTTACGTCAACTACTTTTTTTAGGGAATTTTTGACAATGGTTTCAGCACCTGCTTCACAACACGCTGCAGAAGAATAGAGGTGAGATCCAGTTATATCCCAAAACACCACCTGAAGATGTGTCCCTGTCGTCTTCTACTGAGAGGGATCTAATATCAGTGAACATGGGGCACAGCTGCTGGCACAGACAGTGTATTGTGTGCTCTCAGGGAATGAACTCCATAATCAGGAAGTCTGTCTCCATCTTGCGCTGCAATGAACAGTTTTAAAGGCCCCATTCAGTGATCCAGCACAACTTTGTTGCTGTAGCTCGCAGCACATGCCACACTCCTTGGGACAGTAGTGGCCAGTGATAAACACAGAGCTGATAAGGAGGTATCTCATGAAGGTCCACAGAGATCTGCTGATGGAGGAGAGCTGTCCCCAGCACTTTTAAATAAAGAGTAGTTTTTTGTTACACAGGACCTCTCAGGGACACAAGGAATAGGAGTGTTTGGGATCGGATGCTCTCTTGACCTGGTATTGTTTACTCAAGTTTGGAAACTTGGCAGCCTCGAGCTTTCATTAAATTTTCATTTTTGTGTATTTAGAAAAGGCTACAGGAAGAGGTACAGCAGTTTTGGCATAGCTTTCATGCTGTTTATTAACTGTAAATTTTAATATGTGCTTTATGTTTTTTGTAAGGTAGGAAAACTTAGTAGCTCTTCTTTGCCTTCAAGTCTTTTGCTTTCCATATCCTTTCCAGCTGCTGTCGAGGTTGTTCCCATTGAAGTGGTTTTTGCCTCGAAGGACACATGCTGCAGCACTGGAAATGGGCAGAGGGTTCAAACTCTCATTGCTATTTTGGGGAACAGATAAATGTTTTAGGTTAGACTCATAAAATCATACAATGGCTGGGTTGGAAGAGACTTTAAACATCTTCTGATTCCAACCCCCTGGTCTAGACAGGGACTGTCACAGTGATCCTTAACTGATTGGCCTTTGTGTCAGTCCTTGTGTGGAAAGGAAGCCTTTGCAACTTTGAGCTTTGTAAGCCATAAGCAATTTAGCAGCTGCTCTGCTCCAGTACTCTAATTTTAAATGCATACACCTTCATCTCTCTTCCTACCATTTGTCACCTTGCAAAGCATCTTGTAGACTTTTCCTGGTCTCAGAGTGCCAGATTGTTGATCACCTGTTGTTATACCTTTGCATTTTCCCTGACTGCCAATGAATTCCCGTCTTACTGTGAGTCATCTCCTGGAAAGCTGTCTGCCATCTTCACCTTGCTAGGCAGGCTTTGCAAGCAAGAAGCAGAGAGGAATTGAAGTGAGGTCACTGAGCTTTGCCTTCTCATTCATTCCTTTGGTTCCCTCACACTTTAATAGTCACAAGTGGTAACCTATTTTTGTTGAGCCCAATTATAATGAGATTTTTTTAGAAATCCCTGCAGCTGCATGTTTATATTGGCACCAAGGTATGCTTAATGCATATTTTACAGACCAAAGAGCTAATTTTGAGAATCTACTAGCAGCATTTGAATGCCCCATTATAATGCCAGCATTTGTAAATTGAGGCTTTGAATAGGTTTGGTTTAAAAGCTGAGGGAATGAGGTGGTCTTTAGACCTGCCTGCAAATTTAGTCTCTAATACAAAGTCAGTGGAAAATCAATTCATCTTTCCATTTACCTTAATGGACTTTTGGATCAAACCCATATTCTTAAAAGCATTTGAGTGCATGAATAGTGTCAGGTTTTTAGACAGGTTTTTAATTTGCAAGCCTGAGTGGTTGTTAGTGGAACCCTAGGTATGTAGACATCTGCAGATAGAGACTTCTGCTTCTGATTGACTGCACCAGAGCCTGTGTATGTTTGTATCTGAAAAAGGGGAAACCCTGTTCAGCCCAGTCTAAAAATCAGATGCTTTTCTTTTATAAGCAGTTTATTAAAGAAATGATACTTCAGAAATATTAGTCTAAAAAGACAGTCTCCCCACCTCCTTCCTTAAGGAATGCTGCAAGTTTGGGGAAAAAAGGTCTTACTCTGAGCCAACCACTGCAAACATACAGCAACTCCCTTCATCTAAATGCCACAGAGGCCTAAAGAATATGAGCAAAACCCTGTAAAAGACAACAGTAAGTTTCCCTGTGTTAAAAAAAAATATATAAAGAAATAAATCAATAGAAGCACTACTAATCTACATCATTGTGCTATAGATCCTTCAAATGCAAATGGTTTATTACTTTGCCCATACAATAAATTCACTGCAAAAACAACTCTTCACATTCCTTATGTTTTTAACCTTGGCCTTGACTGCTGAAAATGTTCTTTATTTAATGCTTCAGTGTTCCTACTGCTTGGCAAGCTTATGGTTCAGCACATAAGGGAAGTTTGATTGAAAGGCTGTGCTACATTTGGGATCAAATCCTTAGTGGCCAATTCACTAAGGGTACAGCACAGCTCAGGGAAGGAACTGCTAAGGTTTATGGAAGCTGAGGTTCGCTCTACCAAAAAGAAGTTGCTTTTTTAGTTAATGCAAGCTGGCAGAAGCCTTCTCCAGCAGGTGCCTTGTTGATATTGCCCTCCATTTGTGATGGTGCCACCTGGATGTGCTGTGAAGCCTCTCAGAGCTGGGATCTGCCATAAGATGGGGAGACCAGCTTTGCACGCTGCATCTTGCACCTCCCGTATATGAATCTGGGCAAATATGAGATAATACAGTTCTGCAGAAATGTCATAGAAATTTTAGTGTCCTCCATGGTGCATGTGTGCATGCCCAGGACATAAGCATATGCCAATAAAATACTTTGTAAAGGTTCTTCTGAGTTGGGGTCTCAGATGAATTTGATTCTTTTAGGTCCAGTCTGACTACTCCTAGATACCTGATGGTGTTCTTTTTCTCCATTTCTCACCCTCTTTTGACATTTCTTTATGTCAGAAATCAGAAGTGATAAAACAAAGAGAAAATAGAGATAGTTGCATGAAGAAAACCAAGGCCAAGCTTCTTGTTGTTGCGTTTGATTGTTTGTCTTGAGACAGGAAAGGGAGGTAGGAAATTTGCATGTAGGTGGAATTACTTCTACTCTTTCCTCTTTGAATTTTCATGGGCTACTCAATTTTTTACTGGGGCCTAAGGGATAATTTCGTCAAGGTCTGCAGCACATGAGATCAGCCTTCCTGATGCTGCATGTGGCTTTGATGCTGCACTAGGCAAGAAAAAAATCCCCATGCTTCCTTGCACGAATGCAAGAGGAGTTGTTTGTCTGGGACTTGGATGAGATTCTGACAAACTACACTAGCATTCTGGCTAATGAAGAGGGCCTACCCTATGTGTAGTCCTTGGATAGTCCAAAGGAAGCCTGAGGAGGTCTTGGGAGTCTTCTCAGTTCTGCCATCATTGGCCCCTATCCTGGAGTGCTTATATGCTTTTCCAAATTTGAGCTATAAGCAAATAATGAACTTGTATCACAAGCATAGTCCTCATCTTTAATCATTATTGTGTATAAAGATCTTTGGTATTATTTGGATGGAAAGTTCCAGCTGTATCTTATCAACAAAGTGTTTGCAAATCCTGCCAAACTTTTGGTTTAGGGTAGTTTAAAACTACCTCATTGTCCTTGTTTGCAATCCAAAGAAACAGCACTTTTGAAAACACATTGCTGGACGCAGAAATACTTATGAACTTCCAACTGGCTGCCCAAGTCCCTACAAATGCTAGCAGCAGAATAAGGAATTTCACCAGGTTTTCCCCCTTCCCATGTTATGTCCACAGAGCTGCATTACTCCTTCTGTAACTGTACAGCCACAGGGGAGGAAAGCGGAGGCCTTGTGTAAACTGTTATTTTAAAAGCAGCTTGTAACCTTTCACAATTACTCAGTTACTTCTTTTCAAGTTAGTAAAAATCTAACTTTCAAGATAAACAAGGATAAACAAGGGCTCAAGGAGAGGTGCACAAGGGAGCTCCATGGCCAAATTACCTTGAAATTCTGTAGAAATTTGGTACTTGAACTCCTTCCGTTTCTTCTGAAAATCTCAGCATTAGTCCCTCCATTGCAGTGGGGTTTTCTGCAGTTTGGTGAAAAATTATTCCCTTTCAGAGCTAAGTAAATCGTAATGATTTAAATCCTTTCTTTTGCATGTGTTTGAGGGCAGGGAGGATATTTGTTTATTTATTATAGGATACACTAGCTGGCTGTCTGGCTTCCACTTCCACAGAGAAGTGCAGTGAGAGACCCTATTGAAAACCAGTACTAGCGGTGGATGGAGGCTGTGGGGAGCAGCCTGCAAAGGGAAGGTTGCCCAAATTGCCCTTCCATACTCTATTTTTTTGCATGAAAATGAAATGAAATTTTGGACAATTACATACATTTTCGGTTTGATTTTATTAGTTTTCTTTTTTTTCCTGCAAGGCACTGGGTTTGCTTCAGAGTAGAGATTGTGAACTTTGCTGATGAGTGAACACTGAGACCAAATGCGGGTATTATGGAGCCACTTTGCCTTTCATTTTGTCTTGTGCCTGAGTCAAACTGTATCTGGATCATTCAGAAGAAAAACCCTGAATGATCACCATCAGCATCAGTGTTAAGTTCACTTGATTTTTGCACATTTCACTTTGCAGCCCAGCTTACTTTCTCTGAAGGCTTTCTGTGAAGGGTTGTGTGGCCACCCTGTCATACAGTCTGTGACTAGCTTGCATACCTTTATACGGTTTCTTTGGAAAAGCCATGTTTTGGTTAGAGGTTTTCCCCCATTTTTTAGTTAACAGCTATTTAATCTTGCAGAAAGCTTTGGTTTTAACTGCTGACAGTTAAGACAGTGAGTTAGAAATCACTTCTGGAGCGGGTTTTAGCTTACTGTGGGTATTATGTCTCCACGGGGAAAGTGGGAGCAGATGCTGCTGGGCACAGCACTTGGTCCCTTGGGCAGTGTGGTGCCAGGCTGTGCCATCTCAGTGCCTTGGGGGCAGAGGGTGGCTCAGGTGGCAGAGTGATGTGCCACTGAATCCGAGCCTTCAGAATGAGGCACAGAATTCAGACCAATGGTGTTCCAAAAACCCATCTCTTTGCCACCTGCATGGTCCTGCGTGCAAGTACAATGTGCCCCTACAGTCTTAAGGCCATTTGACTTAGTGCGGGGGATTTCATTTGTTTGAGTTTCTTGGACTGGAAGTAAACTCTGCTTCACTGTTACTAGAAATTTTTTTCCTTCCTGAAATTACAAGTAACTCATGACCACTTTTTTCTTACCTCCAGCAAAAATCAGGGGACATCCCCTTTGGTAGAGGAAGCAGCTCTGAGGTTGGAGAAGCCTGAGGCAGTGCTTCATGCCACCTCAAGACTTTGAGGCTGGCTCACCTCCCTCCTACCCTCTGGTCCCCAGAGAGGGAACCTTTCCTCTTTTGAAATTCCCACCAAAGTTTCTTTGCTTCTGTTTCCTTTTTAATCATTTATTTACAGAAATTTTCTTTTCAGAAAAATCTGCAGGATGTGCCCTGAGCGCATCTATGTATTTTTAAAGAGCTTTTAGCTGATTCCCCTGGTGTGAATGATGAGATTCATTAGAGGAATAAAGACCTGTTAAAACAGAGAAGTAAGAGATCATTCATTACCCTATACCACCGCATACTACTTGGTTTCCAGTTATTAAGAATACATGAGATACAGGGCTGTTGGGAGTGGACACACAATCCTTACTTTTATACCAATGTAGACTCTAGCCCGTGTAATTTAGCAGTGTCCTAAAAGTCCGGCTTATATTTTACAGGCTCACGCTTTGAAGTGTGATACTGTTAGCACTCAAGATATGACAGACATTAAGTTTCAGCACTTGTTAAATTACGAATAATTGTCTCCACACTGCTCAGTTTTGTATAAGGAAAGAGCCAAGCAAGATTTCCACATTAACCATCTGAGCTCGGTTGTGCCATGCCTGTCAAGTAGTGGAACTCGCTCAAGTTCCCCATTACATTTCCACTGCCTTTTTGGATTTGTAGATATTTATTCCTGGCTAAGGAAGTTTGAGGACTTCAGGGTAACCTGTTGGAAATGTGTGGGAATGTCTCTCAATAAGCAATCTGTGACTGCTTTGGCTTAAGGTAAAATTTAGCATCCAAGTGAGCCTGTAGAGGAATAAAGACATGCTTTCTTTCCCCCTGTGGTGCACGGAGCTGGGGCTGGGAGGTGAACGTGGAACAACACCGACAGTGTTCCTGGACACCCAGCTGCCTCCCCTGCCGTAGTTTTCCACAGTGGCAGAGGGAGTCAAGCAATCTGCAAAGGCAAGGAAAATTATGTGCATAGAGAGAAAGAAAATAAGGCAGAGTAGTGACTCCCAAGCCAGCATCTTTGCTGTGTGCCTTCACTCAGTCTCCAAGCAACCAGCAACGTAAGGACACAATGAGTCAGACTCAAAACAGTGCCGTTTATGCACCTTCATGTAAAGTTTTGTACATATTCGGTTTCTGTGAGCCCAATCTTAGCTTCCTTATCCGTGCTAATTTATTAAATGTGATGAGCTGGCATGCAGCTGGCCACCCTGCATGCTCGGTGTAGGCTCCTTAGCCAGATCTCCAGCTGGAGTGGCTGGGTAGCAGGTCACCGTCCCTGCTTCTGCCAGGCCTCCTTGCAGCCATCTTTAAAGCCTACAACTTATTTCCCAAATACTCCTTTAACTTTTCCAAAGCTTTGTGCTGAGTCTGTCAGTCTTCCTCCTGTAGATGTTCAGCTTGCCTGGGCTTTGAAAGACGAAGGTGCATGGAGATTGGTAATGACTCACCTGGGAAAAGAGGTCCCTGAGCTTTTGAGTGCCCATGGATAAGTGTAGTACAGTATAGATAAGAGATGTGCAGCATGGATTTATTGGCCCTGTCTTGGTGGTGACATTGGCAGTACCTGTGCTTGGCCCAGGTAAGAGATTTGCTGAATGCCTGGTCTTGATGCCAGCGTGGCTGCTGCAGACAGCACAGCTCGCTGTTCGGCCACAGGAAAACACACTGGGGTAGTTTCATCTATTTTAGGTGCGTCATTGGAACCGGCTCAACACAGATATAATAAAAGCACACTTTATAGCAGAGAGGAAACTACTGAAAGAGAATACTGTTGCAAAAAAAAGCATGAAGGAAATTTCCACTGGTCGCAGAAGCCCAACTGAGTACAGCCCCTAGACCAAACCTTCTTCAGTCCCCACTAATATTCTTTCAGACAAGATCAATATTTATGATTTTTTTTTTCAATTAGCACACTTTGAAGGTCATTGATAAATGTAAGAAACCATGAGCAGATTACTTTGGGCCTGAAAAGTGTTTAACAGACGCATCTGGAAGTGTTCAGGGCCAGGTTGGATGGGGCTTTGAGCAACCTGGTCTACTGGAAGGTGTCCCTGCCCATGGCAGGGAGTTTTGAACTAGATAATCATTAAGGTTCCTTCCAACCCTAACCATTCTATGATTCCATGATCTGCATTCTGTGATTCCATCACAGCCCCAAGCTGAGGTCCATCAGGGAGGCTACCAGATGGGGCTTTGGTCTGGCTGTTGGTGCAGCCACTGCTAGCTCTTTTAGCCCTAGTGTAGAGGCCTAGAAAAGAGGGGCCCCCCTTAAGGCTGGGACATAACACCTGGTCCCATCCAAAAAGTTCCAGCAAAACAGAGCAGAGGAAAAGAAAAAAAATTAAAAGCATTTATTGTTTGGTTCAACGCATTAGCCCTTTTCTGTTGGCAGTAGTTGTGGTGGGCTAGTAACGAATGCCAACCCAAACCAACAGCACTGTGGGACTGGTAATTTTTAATAAAGATGTCAATCTGAGCACTTGGGTTCTCTGCAGTATTTTTACTATTAAAATAAGCTCTTCACAATAAATGTTGGCCCTCAGCTAATGCATGGAACGCAGGAGTCCAGGGAGAGCCCTGCCCTGACAGCAATGCAAGCCAATTCATGGCACACTCCCAAGAGTTTCCTAGTGCAAAAAAAAGTGTATAGTTGCAGGCTCTCATCCCCTTGAGAGAGGAGGTGGGCATACCTTGACAAAACCTCAGAATTTTGGCATGAGTAAAACCCAAGCCTGGACTCTCTGTGGGACACACCAGTGCTGCTGTGTAGCTTTTAGTGGAAATTAATGGTCAGGCTCTCCCAGTAAGTGCAGTGCTAGACTGTCATGGCAGTTACAGCACCTCACCCCTTCTGAAGAGAAATGCCCCCTTCTTGTCAGGGGTTTGAGCATCCAAGACACCAATCTTAATTTAGGCAAACTCTAGGTCTGTTCATCTACATGATTGTGTTTTCACCGATCTGGTCAAGATTTGTTATTTTCCTTTCTTGATTGATGCAAACCTTTTTTTCCTCATCTTGGGTGGCAGTGGAAAAAAAGGCTTTTCTGAAAAATAAAAAGTCCTTTTGAGGAAAACAACAAAAAAGAAGTTTATGTATTAAAATAGAAGACTTTAAAAGACACAGCTGTGAGGTTGACTCAAAATAGATTTGTTAACCATACAGTCTTGATCCAAACCAAAAAGATTATGCTTCATGGACAAAGATTCACATTTATTTTGTAAATTCTGGTACATGTTCTTTTAGTCTTCTGGAAAAAAAAAATCACTAATTTCTTTTACCTTTTCACTACTTCTTTCCCCCATCCCCATTTTTTACATTTTAGTCTCTATGATCTATAAAAGTAAACCCTAATTCTCCTCTGCTCTGAAAAAACCCATTGCTATTATAAACTAGAAGAAAAAGCCCCTTTCATATTGTTGATATTGGATGTTTGTTTAATTTCAGTGAGGCTTTCTAAAGGTGTAAGGCAAGTAGAGTTTATTACTATTTGAGTCTTTAATTGCTGTAGTAATATTTTTTTACAGCTCCTTATTTTTACGTTTAAGGGTCCCCAGACCCTTTAATTTATTGGCATTGGTAAATGATTGATAAATGATTGAGGTTACACAGAAAAACTGAAGGCATTGTGTGAAATAGAAACGGTGCCAGAATGACCATGAAGGACCCGCCAGTATATTTAGTGTGATGCATACTACACAGCTGCCACAAGCAGCAGCCAAAGCTACCACAAATATCAACTGTTCCCTGGGAAGAGAGTAAAAAATGTAATAACAATAAGAGTGCGGTGTTTTCGTACTAATCAGGAGAAGTGTGGTTTGTTCTGTTTCAATCTAGCTTTTCATTTCAGTGTCTCAGGATGTTTATTTCTGGAATATCATAACCACCAAAAAAAAAAATAAAAAGGTTATGGGCAGGGTTTTCAGAGATGCCCAAAGCAGTTAGACACCTAATTTCTCTGATTTTTCGATGGGAGTTGGTTATTTTTCTCTCTTAAAAAATAATAATATTTCAAATCCTTTGTAATAGCAAATAAGGGTTTCTGTTTAAGGCTTGTTGAGCTTCCTCACAGCTTCCACTGCTGTTGGTTGTTATTCGACTTACAGACAGACTTTGGGGGCTCAGGTGCCTGGCAGAACCTGTATTTTTATATTATTCATATTTTGAACCTAAGTTCCAAACAGTTTACACTTAGCAGAGTAAGAAGTAATGTGTATTTATTCCTGGGTGAATGCAGAAGACACTTTAATAAAACGCTTTTGTTGGTAGCACTCTCTGTACACAAGATGGCACATGTTAAGTCACTTCAAGTTGCTTTTTTTTCCTTGATGTCTTAAAATATTTTGAAAAGTTAATTCTTTAGGAGAAGAATAAGCACAGGATGCCTGTGTTGGAGATGGAATGGTCAAACACCACAAAAGCTGAACAATGAGCATTGATTGTTGACTTTTCACCTGCTCTTGGCTCGTTACTTAATTCCTAATGTTTAAAGCTGCTGATATTCTTCCCTCTGGAGCACATTTAGGTAGGCAATAGGTCATGGGGTGGGTGGTAGGTGCTCCTGCAGGGTCAAGTCCCCTGCACAGTGCAGAGTGAGCCCTGATAGCTTTGAGTTTGTGCCAGTGTTTCGTGGAGCCATGAGGGTAACTGACCACAGGTTGTCCCCACCAGGGCTTGTGTCCCATCTATGAGCAGATCTGATTCAGGCAGTGCCAGACAGGGCAAGGAAACCAGGACTACCTGCCTCAGCAGGAGTCCCCCCCTGAACTGAATGAAGCGTGACACAGAGCTGCACCCTGACAGGCGCCAGCTGACTTCAGCTGGGATCTGGAGCCAGCCCAGCTACGGCATATGTTCGCAATCAAAAAGTCATTAAAAATTCACATTGACAAGTTACTCGGTTTGGAGCCTGTCTGTGAAACTGTGCACTCCAGCTGATGCAGTAGCTCAGGCTCAATGTTCCTAGTAATCTTCCCTAATCCTATGAATCTGCAGGATATGGGAGAAAGATACTTGCTCTGGTTGGATTTTCATTTTCTTAATCTTTAGGGAATGATTTCCCTTCCATCAGGCTTGGCACAGATGTCCTCTGAAAGGCTTAGCTCTGAACATCATCTTTCTTGGCATGAATTCTGGTGAAACTTAGTGTGGGGGGGGAAAAAAAAGGAGTAATTAATTTTGTCCCTACATTAGTTGCATGGGCTAATGCAATCCTCTGGTTTGGACTCTGATTTTGGTTGATAAACATAAAAGTCATTAAAAGGGTTAGTGTGTGAGCCCCCCACATCAGGATACTGAGATAGGAAATTCATAGGAAACAGGTCATCCATAGGCACCTTAGAAATGGAGTGAGGTGCACAGGAACATACAATGAGTTAGATCAAAGCAAGTCTATTATAGGTTTATACAGCACTCTGGCAATGAAAAATAATTTGATCCCGAAAAGGCAACAAATTAGAAGCCGCAGTAATTTGCTGTTGGCAACCACACTTGTAGTTGGGTGCGGCGTGACTGACAGGTACTGCGGGCTTTCCATGAGCGTCAGTGCCACTTGAAAGTGCGGTGGGCTTCACCCTGCTCTGCGGGGAGCTTGACATTTCCCATTAAATATTTCTCTTGGTCCTGTCCTTCTCTTACAGAGCCTGTCACAGGTGCCTGCTTCCCAAGGGGTTGGACTCTCTCTGGTGGTCTCCCCTAACAAATCAGTAGAGATTCCCGTCCGGTTTCCTACACGGCAGCTTTCACTGAGGGTGGAGATGTAACTCAAGTTTGTGCCATCCTACTTACCAAAATTTCATTGCCACCCTTCTTTCTGTTGCTGCTCTGTCAAAGGTGCAGACAGCCCTTGAAGGAAGCAGAAGAGAGAAGTGGGAGATGATGATCAAGAAGCCCACTTTTATTGTATCTCAGGGAGAAATCCAGCCCTGGAGCCATTGCTTAAGAAACCAAATTCTCAGCAGCTTCTTTGTGGTATGACAGTCTTTGGAAAAATGAAAATCATTAAGTAATCAATCCTTGCTCAGAGTTGAGCTTTGGATAAATTAGCAACTCTTCAAGGCACAATTTTGTTAATCGCCAACAATTACATATTTTGTTTTTACATTAGACCAGCTGTGCTGAAAGTTCCTGTGCTTCTAGTGCATTTTCCATTTTTAATGGGTTTGGTATTAAACCTCAACAATCAGGAGCTTGTTTTTATGTTGGAAAATGTTCTCTGTGTGATCTGTAAAATTAGCTGGGTAATTTTAGCTCTTTAGTATTATTTGTGGAGTCTTGTTTGTTTGTTTATGAATCCCTTCTTCCCTCATTTTGGTTATTTAAGTACAGCTTTTTTGACTTTGAGGTTATTTTTACATGACAAACACTTACTTGATCCCAGAAAGAGATGCTTCTAGTTTGGACTAATGCAAGTCTGACTAATGCAAGGCTGCATACTTTTGGAATATTAAACAGCTCGATAAGGTGTGAAAATATGGTTTTTTATGTTTATTTGCAGATAGTTAAATGCAGTGTAAACCAATTTCTGAGTTTATTTGCTTTTATGCATTCACTCTGGCGTGCAGACTAACCTCACTTTTGGGATGTGACAAGGACAAACAGGACTGTGTAGATGAATTGGGTGTGTTTGCCACAGCTGCAGTTCCCAAAGTTTAGGACATGTAAAAATATGGAGTAAAAACACTGATGGCTTGTGCCAGGCAGACAGTGCCTCTGAAGGGTGGGGCTCTGAAATGCCTGTATGGCATTTCCTTCCTTTCTTTTCGCTTTTTGGAAAAGGGAATTGGCACAAAAAGAAAACTTTCCTCTCCCCTGAATAAAAGAGAAGACGTGCAGCAGCTGAGGGCACCGTGGCTGTAAGATGCAAGTTGCTTTTGGAGTATTGTGTAATACCAACTCAAAACATCAGTACTGGACTCTGCAGGGCTAAGATGGGTGGAGGGGTTCTCAGCACGAGCTAATGTCAAGTCTGTAAGGACCAAGCAATGACTTGTGGTGTCCACATCAGAAGTGGGGGACTGAGGTCCGCATGTGCCAGACCCTGGATGGGAATGGGGTGAGCAGATGTCCCAGTACATCCCAGGTGTATTGGGCTGTTTCTTGGACCACAACAAACCTCTCTTGACTGTGGTCAGGGTGTCTGTGTTTCAGGACATGTGAAAAGTGTGGGTAATTCCTCAAAGTATCAGAGTAAGCAGGTCCAACAAAGGGCATCCAGGGGCTCTCCCAGCAGAGTTTGGTGATGGGAAGTTGACCAAGGCCAGTGGTGGTTGGACTGACTCATTGTCTGGAGCTGTCACCAGCAGAGATGTGGTGACGTTCATGAAATGACTTTGGATGCTGGTTTTTATCACAACCACGTTAGGTGCTAGCTGGCACCTTTGCCAGCTTGGTGAGGACAGAGCTTGCTGGGGTTAGTATTTTCTGGAAGGGGTGGGAGAGAGCATGGAGACACATTGCCATGCTTTCTGTCCCTGCCTTCTTACCCTAGCAGCTCTCAAAAAAACCAAATACAAGCAGGAGTTAAGTTTCCTATTGAGTAGGAGACTGACTCTTGCAACAGTGGTGCTTTGCTCCTTTACCAGAATAACTCTTCTTTCTTTTTAATATCCATTGCAGGAAGTTGGTGCTCTTATATCTGAGTAATAAATTTATGGTTTTCTGAGACCTTCCATAAAATAAAACCTGCTGTGGATTTGGTCCAAAGCCCATTTGAGTGAATCACATGGACTCCCATGGATTTCTCAGAGTTTATGAATCAAGCCCTATAGCTTTCAGTATATTACAAACAGAAAACTCTGTGTTACTATTTTTGGTGAGTCACTTGCTCCTAGATAGCTTTTAATGGGGGAGCAGCGCCTTCAGTCAGTGCTTTTTGCCCCAGGGAATTACTTCTCTGCCTCTTCAGAAAAGCAACTTCTGTTCTTTGAGGCGGATTTTAATTTTTGTAATTTCCGTAGTTAACCATTTAGTGGTGACATACATTAACCTCGTTCTTCTTTCGTATTATAGGGTCAACCCCTATTTATCCAAATAGCCAAGCAACTCCACCCTGGAGGCCTGGACTGTGGCAACCCCTTCCCAAACCCATGCTACTGCAACCCCTTTGCTGCCAGCTGCTGCGCAGGGTTGTTTTGCCCATATGTGCTGGAGGGTCACCTCTCCTCTCCATTGAGGGAATCTGAATGTTGAGATCATCTCCTGTTTTTCCAGAGGAAACTGTTGGCAGATGTGACTTCTGTCTCTACTGCCATCCAGAGGCAAGGAAACAGGGAAGGACCTTCCACCCCCAAATTCATCCTCAGTCCAGCCCCATCCTCAGGTGCCAACTGGTGGGATGAAGAGTGGGATGGATTCTCACTTTATCCGGTGTCGTGTCTTGTGTGCTGGGTACAGTCTTTCAATGAGCGGTAACAGGAAAGTGATTTTGCCACTGTTGAGGCTCTCTGACATTATTGAAAATGATGTTATTATTGAAAATAGTTATTGAAAATACCTAGGTTGGCACTTGCTCTCTTAAACTCTTAGTACAGTCCCCAAGGGCCACATTTCCCAACCATCATTGACTTCCAAATAATTAAAAAAAAAATTTTGAGTTGCGTGATTTTAAAACAAAATACCTTAAGATGTGTTTGCTTTTATTTCCTCTTAAGTTTTTAGGTATGAGGGTGTGCTTTACATATCTCTGTGACTGCAAGCATCAGGGAATTGTCCTGCTTTTCCCCACCTGATGGGTGTCTGGTAGGTATGTCATCTAGAAAGGTATGTCATCTAGGTAGCCTACTCCCTTCTCCCAGAACATACTGGTTTTATGAAGTTTACTATATAATTGAAGCAGTTGACAGCAAAGCATTCTCAGATCCTGGGTTTCCAAAATGCAATCTGTGTTAGAAAAAACCAAATTAATTCAAAACAAAATTTTCTTGAACTTCAAGAGCACATATGAATGAGCTCTTGACAGAACAATCAACCCTTTGTAAATTGAATTCTTGGAAGTTCATCTAGTTCTAGAGGCTTATTGATAACTAGTATATCTCTGACACACAATCTGACAAACCAGTACATTCTTAAAGGCTAGGGCTAGGTTAGGCTTTGGGTTTTTTGCTTCTGCTCTTATTTTTGTCTGGGTTTGCTGCAGGAAAGAGTGACCATTTTGAAATGGATGAATGGATCTACAAACATCGATTAAAGTAGCACAAGTTATGCCCAATGCACAGGAGAGTCTACAAGAGGTTTGTGTGTCCAGACTTCCATCATACAATTTTAGCAGTGCAAACAGAGACCTCCACAGACTTAGGATGGCACAGACTGGGTAGCTCTATCAGCCCCTTTGCAGGCTAGAAACTCTTTTGCAGAGAGACATTGGAGCGTGACTGTTCTGCAACAGGGCTTAGAGCCAAACTCCCCAGAGCAGCGTTTGGCTGGTCATTTGGATTGAAACAAATGACACATTGAGATTACCCCTTCCCACTCCTGCAAGATTTCGGGCAGTGCTGCTTTTATTTTTGTTTATTTGTTTATTGATGTATTTAAAAGAGGAAGGTATTTCAGTGCTCATGGAAAGCCAGCACCCAGCAGGACTGAGAAAAGCCTGAAGCGTTGCTGGCAAGCGCCAAGGCGTTTCCCTCACCCTGCTAAAGTACCTTAGGCTTTCCTGACAATAGCCCCATTCCCTCCTGTGCCCCTTCAGAGCAACGACTGAAAATTGCACCTCTGTGTTGATTTCTTGTTGGGGTTTTTTTAGATATATGGCATATATGTGTTTTAGTCTTTATTAGCCACCATTAAAAAGTAAATGAAACAAGCAACAACAAATGAAGCTTTTATTTCAAGCAGAGCTAGGTTAAACAAATGATCAGTCCTTCAACTGAAGGAGTGAATATAGTGGTTACAGAAAGCAGACCAGAAAACATACAGAACTGCTTTAGAAAAAGAAAAAAAAACACCCCGAGACAGTGGGAAACAAAGAGTTATTCAACTGATCAAGTGATAGACGCCCATGAAGGGGTCAAGGGGTGGAAGACCTTGTGAAGAACAGCATTTCATTTTAAATACCACAGCTTAAGCCTGTTCATTGGAAGGGAATTTATATTGGGAAAGGCAGGATATATTGCTGTGCCTATCAGCAGTGACAGGGCATAAAGAGCAGCAGTGTTTGATCAGACTTTCACAGGTAATGTAATGTTTCCACGAGGAATTAAGCATAAAACTTTTTTAGGTTTTATAATGCAGAAGCGGGTGGACTTGTAACAAACAATAGTTTAGTGGATGTTTGCAGCCCAAAACAGCACACTAAAAAGATACATAATAGTGCTATTGCTTTACAGAGGTAAGGCAAACCCACTATCTGCACACAGATCTGTATGATCTGTGCCCATGTGGAGCAGCACAGGACACAGAGCTGTAATAATTGTTAAAGTTTAAAAGACAGCTTCAAATGTTTATATGAAAACCATGGCAATTATATTATTAATATGACTCTTTAGTTTGTATTAGTGTGCTCAGGTGAAGGTGAGGGCATACATCTCTGCTCCAAAATGGATTCAGAACTGTGCAATAGGCATATATAAAAATTAGGGCAAAATTCGAACCCCCCCAAAAAGTCTTTAGCAACACCTATAATTATGAGGTACAAGCTATGATTGTTTGGAAGTTTCAACTTACATTCCTCTTTGCCTTTTAAATAAGTCTAAAAAAGATCAGTGTATTTCCTTAGGTATGTCCCTATTTTCCTCTCTGAAGATTTACATTTATAGTTTTTGAAATACTGGCAAGTATGCAGAAGATGTAGGCTGTGCTATTGCAAAACCCAGCACATGTCAGCACCAAGCAATTGCCATACAGGGACCTTAAATTAGAATTATAACAGGCTTGGTAGTAGTTGAGCTGAATACTTGATTTCTTCAGCTGGTTGGTGAGTCCAACAAAATAACAGAAAATGTATCTGAGGTGAACAAAAGAAAGGGATTTCCCAATTAAAATGAAATCCACAATGAAGGCAGTTCAATAATTTTTTTTTGGTCAGCCCAAGCTGATTGATTTTTTTTTTCCAGAATAGAAAAATAATTTTTGCATATTAGTTTTCTTTCTCCCACCGGTGACTTTAAAAATTTTTTATTGATTAAACATTTCAAATTCTTACCCACCAAAAATATGCCCTTTTTGAATAGTTTGTGGAATTTGTGGCCAGATTTGTTTGACCTGAGGTATATTTTGAAGGAAAAAGAATTGCTGAAGGAAATTTGCCCTACTAGCTAGCATTTCTATGGTCCTTTCTGCTTCCCTGGACACTAGTTACTTATTTCTGGTTTACTTTGTTTTCTTTAGGGAGAAGATGGAGTGATTCAAGTCTTTTTAAATACAATAGTTATAGTTTTACAGAATGAGCAAAATGATTTGGTGTGTCGCTTTGTTCAGGTGCTTATACTCGTGTATGGCTGGACTGGCTGGGTCCTGGCATTAGCTTTTGAACTCCCTGTCTATAAAATCAGGCCAAGTTTTGCTCAAATCGTCTTAGGACTGTTAAGATTTCCAACCTGTACCCTCATATGATGAGCCTGCAATATTTTAGGCACTCCTTTATTTAGATTAGAAATTTTAACATGGAAACACATACCCATCACCAACACAAACAGGTGATAAGCTGGTGTTTCAAGGAGTTGTTCTCATCTCTGCAGGCTACAAATGAAGAAGGTGACAGTATGTGCAGGTACATAATAGCAGCTCTCAGAAAAGGTAATTTCCAGAAATGATTGTTTGTTACTGCTTCCACGAGTTGAGAGCAGAATGAGGGTATTCAATTTGATATGAAAATAAAACCTAACAAGAGGTGCTCTAAGTGCAAAAGTGTGGCAGGTGAGAGACCTGTTTGGGAACAGTGACATTATCCTAATTTCTTGCTTTTCTGCAGTTTACCTGGACATAATTAAGGTTGAAAAGTGCTTGCTTTTGTTCTTCTAGGGGATAAAATGTCTAACAGAAGTGTAAGGCAGAATTTTTGTGGCAAGTGTCCTGTTTTCAGCTCTGGTCCTATGTAGATCTTTTGTTACATGTCAGACAGAGAAGGGTTATATTATGAGCTGTTTGGTCAATAAATACAGTTTTGGTGTGAAGAATGTGTGATATTATATAGCATACATTTCATAGAAACATTTTAGCTGTGCAGGAAGCAGCAGATACTTTATTCCTTGATTTTTTAATAGTGCTCCATAATCTGTTTAAGTTCTTCTTACTGACTTGTGACTATAGTTATTTAAGAAAAAGAAGCTTTAAGCAGTTTCATATCAAACCTGTGCCAGAGTAATAGATGGATAATTCACTGGTGTTTTAAATTAGAGAGAAAAACTAGTATTTTCTAAACTCTCATTTGCGTGAGTTAGGTGTCTGGTATCTTGAGACCACAGCTCTGAGCAAAGGATGACGTAATTACAGAGGATTTGATGAGTGCTATGGGGCTGGGACAGGGTGAGAGGCTCAGGAGTGCTCCCAAGTCCCGCTTGAGAATGGCTGGTGCAAAATGACATCGTTTATGCCAAGGGATTGCACTTAGCACAGCTCAGAGGGATGGAACGTGAGAGAGAGTAAAGGAAACTATAGGACTCTGGAACTGTTTTCAGACCCTGAAAGCAGACCGTGGTTTCAGACAATAATATTATTCAGCAACGTGAATAGGAAATTGTTCCTGCCTTTTTACACAGATCCGTGCCCTCACTGCACGTGGTGTGCACAACTAATGTTTGGCCAGATACTTAACCTGTTTGCTACTGGCTTCATTTCATGACAGCTCTGCAGTGCTGCAGAGATATTATGGTTCAGAGGCTGAAGCTTCGTTTGGATGTAAAAAACCTTGTTAAGGGCCCTCAGCATGCCACCAGCAGACTGCAAGCATGGGGCTTGCACTGTGCCTTCTCAGAGGTTTTAGCAGTGCTAAGCACACCGTCTGTGCCTGGCCTAGAGTCACACATTTGCCTCAGCAGCCCCGACTGCATGTGGGTAGGTGTGCCTTGTGTGCTGGGTATCTCTATTCACTTGTCTTATGGCATTGCTTTTGGGGCTGTCACCTCAGCTGTGTGATCACATGCTCAGAAACCTGAGAATTTGTGTAATGTAGAGACTTTATCTGCATTTCATGTGGGAACATAGGATTACACTGGAATAGTTGTACTAATTTGACATCTTGTGTGATTGTGGTTACACACAGTAGGTGCAGGATCTGTTTAACTTTATAGCAGTAGGAGCAGAGGGCTCATTTGGATCTCATAACTGCATGTGCGTAACCAGCTCCTGCTCGTAGGCTACCTGATTAGGCAAGTTCTTGAGTCATTACTGTGTCCATTTAGTGCTTCTGAATTGAAGCTCTGTGGACATGTGTGGCAGTCTCAGTCCTGTCTGTACTCTGTGTAATTATATATTTAACCTCTCCAAATGTAGAATGTGGTGTGTTGGGGACACTCAGTGGCACTTGATCTAGAGGTAGTCTTTCCAGGGTTTCTCTCCATCCACAGCAGCACAAAGTAGCTGCTGGGACAGGCTGGTTGTCATGTGGTTGCACTGATGGGACAACCTAAGCAGAAGCATCCTGATGAGGGGGATAATGCCACTGGGTGGCAGCTGCCCTACTGGCATGCTGTGATGGGAGGAAGGCTGAGATTAGGGAAGCTGCCAGGGATGGATGAGGCCCAGGCAAAGGAGACTGCTGCCACCATCAGCTCCAGTCTTAGAGAAGACTGGGTCTTTGGGCTCCCTCCAGATGTTCTCATTTCTCACCCTTTCTTATCCCCAACCCATTTTTTCACGTGCTGAAAATGTATTTGTTCTTCCTTTTGTCTTTAGCAATCGTTTTAGGGGGAGAGAAAGAGGCTGGGATTTTGTTTTTAATTCCTCCAGGAACTAAGTCCTCCCTGATACTTGCCAGGTCTGAACTGTTAAAGCAAAGACACTTTGAGCTGAGTGCAGAAATGTCTGCCGGGGAAAAACCAGAGCTGGTTGGTTTTGCTTTAAAAATAAAATTAAGGTCCCACTAAAATTCATCCATGGGCCAAGGAACAAACATGATAAATTGCAGCCCAGAGGGTAATTCTTCTAGAAAGGTAAAATCATCTAAAAATAGCACCTTAGAATGAAAGTGCTTCATTGACAATAACTACAGTGTTGCTACGGTGATGCTGGAAAAAAATGATCGTTGATACTTAGACTGCCACAGAACTGCTCCCCCACCCTCCCATGGCATGAATCAACTGCTAGTATTAAAATTGCAGACAAATTTTGTGTTATATTTCAATTTTTTTCCTTGTCTGAATGCCTCTCTGTTCTAGTGCACGTTCCGCAGACAAATGAAACACCATCAGGGGAAGGCATTGAAATAAAATTTATTGGTCAGCTCAGTGTGATCTATCTGTTTTATCTCAATTGCAACTCATGCTCCTTCTTTTATCAGAGCAGCTTGCTTCAAGAGCAGGGAGACAGCAGTCAGAATAAGACCCAAAGGTAATAGCTTGATGGGGCTGCTCATAGGTTATTTTTTTTAGCCTGCAGCAAGTAAAAGACATAACACTGGTGAAATCCAGAACCTTTTGTTTCAACAGGTTTCAAGTTAAACACCTCCCAGGGTGCATGCTATCCTGCTTTGTGAGGATTATGAGAGATGAGAAAGTTGAAACTCCAAATTTCTTTTAATAAAACATAGTTTGGCAATAACAAGTTCTGCTTTAAGCATTCATACCATCAACAGAAAAGCTGGGTAATACCCTTTTGATATACTCAGCCCATTCAGGCCCAATTTGGGGAATTTGAAATGCAACACGACTTCAAAACCTTTATGGCTCTGCAGAGACTATATTTGCAGGCAAGTAAAGCTTCACAATCTTTTGTGTGGCAGCTGAAACCTACTTAACCGTCTGCCTTAGGTGAAACTGGTAAATGGCTCTGTTTATACAGCAGCTGCATCTCAAATGCAATCCATACAGCTGGCGGCAGACCAGTTGCAATGTAGATGATATTTTAATTTCCCCATCAAATGCTGTCTGTAATTTGTGGGGCTTTCCTTAGACAAATGAAGCAATATTAAAACACACAGCGGGTACTGTATGATACTTCCTGCCTTCCTTGAAGAGCCTGGAGTATGCCAGTTACACTGTAGACAATGTTGTATAAATGTGAAAGAAAAATAGATCAATGTGTTCTTAAAATTAAGTTTAATTTCTTGCTGCATATAGAGTCTCTGACTTTCTCCATGTTGATGTTGGGCTAGAGCCATTAGTATGCAGATAATCACTTCTGTATAGCACCTACCCTTACCTAGAGAAGATACAGTGTCAAAGTCAGCCTCATGGGCTCAAGAAATTATATAGTTAGACTTCTAGGGGATTTGTAGCCCTCTGAAGCTAGGAATTAAATTTTATAAAGGGTAATTTTAAGAGTGGTTGACTGGCAGTGTGGGAGGATGGAGCATTAGATGTCAAAGAAGGAGGGGTTTATTAACTGTATTTCTCTGGTTTTGCTTCAGGGTAATTATTGGGCCAAACTACATTGAGTTCAGAGGAAATGGAGGCATCTGAGGCTTTGTCACGTTACATAATCTTTTTAAACAGTGACTCAAGCTCTGGCTTTGCTAGCTGGAAGGTTTATCACTCTCCTTTGTAGCTGGTGTTCCAGCAGTGAAAAAGAATAAGAAAGTACAGGAAAGTGAGGCTGGGTTTAGTTTTTCATGCTGCATGCGGGAAGGTAATAATGGGCTCTTATCACGATGAGGCACCGAGTGAAAGGATTCAATTCACCAGAGCATTATAGGAAACATAAAGAATTTCATAATGCTTTCCTCCACATGTTTATATATAGCATATTGCTTTTGTTCAGCTTTGCACAGTGTTTGGGTATGAAAGGCTGTGTTTAGATGATGTTGTGCTTCGGGTTTAAAGAGGTGCTGATCCACACTTGCTGAAAATAATGGAAGACTTCCTCTGACTTCAGCAAGCTTCAGATTGGGTTTACAAGGCAGGGAGTTCAGACACGAGGCCTCCTTCACACATGCTAGTGCTCCAATATAGATTGCTTCAGCTGATAGTGCTGATAATGGAGAGCAAAATTTGCACTTCTGAATGTCATTCAGTGCAGATCTGCCTCTGCTGCCTGCGAATACACACAGGGAAACAGGTATGCCAGAGGAAAGCAAAATTTGGCACAGCTGCCAAAATGGGATGCAGAAGCTGGGAGTCGTGCTGTCCAGTCCAAGGAAGTGGCCTCCTTTTATGACAGGGTCTGAAATTCAGTGAGAGCCTTGCACAGAGGCAGCATACTGCCAGGCAGCTGCCAGTGCCTCTTAGAGAGGCAGCTTCTCCCAGGTTCTGCTGGTTGGTGCAGCCCCTGACTTGGGAAAGGGGAAAGCATGTTCATCGTTCTGCTGTGCTGCACCTGCTTGGATTACAGTCTTCTTTGTAGCTCTGAAATGGATCAATAGCTTTGAGAACTGAAAAACAGCATTTCAAAGTGCTGTTAATTCTTGAAGAGCTGATCACTTGCACAAAGACATACAGTTGTCTGCCATGATGGACCAAATTATGTCCTCCATGTCGAAACTGGACAGATTATGAAATTGCAGGTTTGCTGACTCTATATCAAAAGAAAGGTGGCAGTGGAAACTTTTTTCCTGACTGGAAGCTTAGTTACTATTAGAGGTCTTGCTGATGGGAGGTAGCATTTACATGCTCGTAGAGTCAGATTCCTGAACCAGCTTTAGGTGGGGTTAAACCAATCCAGCTCATTGTTTGCAATTCATTTTACAGGGTCTGTCTTTTTAGGGTACAGGTAATATAAGATGGTCTGTCATTTTACACAGAGGCCACTGTTATTGTCTCCTGGAATCATCTTGATGTGGGTCACAGTTCCTGAATACTTTGTATTAGTGTGAAAAAAGAAAGAGATTCTGCAAATAAATCATCCAGCCTTTCTGTTCTGGAGAAAGCACAGACTTAATGAAGAGTAGTTATCTAGGATGTGGGTTTTTTACCTCTGGCAGAGCAGTTGGTCTGAATATACACTGTGTAGTGTTAGATCCCTTAGGGTTCCCTTCGAAGTATGTTAAACTATGTATTTCTCCTCCTTTCCATAAAGGCTTATTGACTTTTTTCAATGTATATTGTTCCTTTCTCTTCTCCTTTGATGATAAGTGAGTTTGCTTAGCAAATGACTGTCCTATGATGGCCTCTTAGGTCTCCTTTATGGGCTTTGAAATGAAACATTTGCTCAAAAATTTGTAAAAGGTACTGTGGTGTTAGCTTGAAGCTTGAAAAGCTTCGCCTATCCTTGGATGAATGTGTGTGAAGAAAAAGTAACTCAGAGCGCACGATCTGTCATTGCCTTCAGGAAACGGGCAACAAAGACCCTTTGTGAATACAAACCACCAAAGAGTTAACTCTGGGTTTTCACAAGAGTACAGGCAGAGTATTTTCCTAAATAGAGATGGAGACTAAAAACAGAATCAGATACTTTAAGAGAAGATAGGAAATGGCATGTGAAATTTATTTCTCCGTGGAAGGCTTGCACATAACCCGTGTCCTCTTTTAAGACCCAGAAAAGTCCTCTTTCCTAATAGGCTGCCTCTTCTGAGAGCTTTTCTGTCTTCTGTAGAGGGTGATTGAAGACTTTAGAAAAGCATCTGCATATACTTATAAAACATGTGCCTGACACAGAGCTGTGTGCTCACCCCGAAATCCCAGTGTGGAGTCATGTTTTTAGAACAGACACCAAAGACCCCATTGCTGCAGTGGGCTGTGTCAGTACATGCTCCACCAAAACACCTCCACAGTCTGGCTTGAGAGGCACCCTGAGCTCTTCCATCCACTTCTAGGGAGCGCTTGTGCGTGGGACAGCCCTGGTGTGGACAGGGCAACAGAGGCAAAGCAAGTGGAAGTGGAGCACCTTAAACAATTGATCTCAGCCTTAGCAAACATGCCTACCTGCATTTACATTATCCTCCACCCTCTTTAGCTATTTCAAATAATAGGTTGAGGGCAAGTGAGAGGCAAAAAGGCATGACCTAGCCCCCCTTCACCCTGAGGTTGATGGATTTCTTCCCTTGAAAGACCCTCACAGGCCCTGTGTTTCTGATTCATTTCCTACAGTAATTACAATGGCTGATGTTAAGGGCCTGTAATACCCCGTGCATAAATTGCTGTGGCGGAATCATTGCATTTTATATCCACTGGGATTAAACTAATCTGTTGTGTTATGCTGAGAACTCAAAAAGTAAGAGGAACTCTTTCATACATTACAGCCTCATTTAGTAGAGGTTATCTAAAACTTGATTCTGCATCTTGCTGTGTGCTCTTATAAAACAGTGACCGTGAAGCGTTGATCAGTGATACATTCATGTGACGTGCGGTGCTTACACTGCGGTTAGTGGAGACTGAGGAATGTGTAAACAGATGTCCTTGAGGATGATCTCAGCCTTGGCCTGAAAAACAGTGACCTCTCATAGAGTGAGATGCAGATATGTTAATTGCTGATCTTTTAACAGCTCCAGCCGCTGCACTAGATAATTCCCAGGTGTGTGAAATATCATCCTTGTGTATTGTGTTTCAGCAAGTGAATTCGTGTAACAAGGAGCTTTGAGTAGGCTACAGGCTGAGATTCGATCTTCTCTGCCGCATCAACTCAGCTGATTTTTGAGTCCTTGACCATATACAAAACCTGCCCTTCTGGATGTAGTGGTGTGTAGGAGGTGGGGCAGCAGGCCCAACTGGAAATATATTCAGATACTCCTTTGCTTCCAGATGCTTACTGGCTCCCTCTGCAGCAAGGGTCCTGCAAGGACCCTCTGCTCCTCAAGCAACGATATTCTTCTTGTATTGCCTCAGGATCTTCTGCTATTCATAGAGTTCCAAGAAAGACAAACAGGACCTCACTCTGTTGACTGCTAAAGAGCTGCTTGGGGAAGCCTAGGAGATTAGGTCATTTTCTCCTACAAGTCTTTGCTGTGTCTGGTGCTCTGTATGATGTATCCATGAGGATGTACTATCTCTAGTAAAATTTCGCAGAATATCCACTCAAAACCAGCTTCAACTGAGTGAGGAATCTGAGCCAGTCATCTGTACTAACTCAGCAACAGAGGCTTATCTCTAGTGATCGTAGTCAGCATAGACAGACTGTTTTGTTGGCCTGAATGTGTTTTTTGCTTAATAAGAACACTCAGTAGGAATACAGCTATTGCTCAGGCTTTCAGTTGTAGCTTTGTAATTCTGTGTATAGCTCTGTAAGTCTCATGCTATGGCTGAGATCCTGACAGTTCCGTAAACCTACAAGCACTTACCTCATGGGCAAGAGAGAATAGTTTTGCTCTGATACTTCTTTGGTGTATATATGTCCTTTTCTAGCTGATTGCCCCAACAGCAGAGGCCATCTGCCCTCTTGAGTTAGGCTTTAGCTCTGAGTTTGGTGTCATCCCAATGTCACTGCTTTTAGCCTTGTCTATTCCACTGGAGGCAGCTATTCTAAACATAATGATCTTAGCTACTTCCCAGAGTAAAAACAGCTTTTCACAGAGCCTTTTTTATTTTATTTTATTCTAGCATGGTTAAACTGACCTTGTTTAAGGTTTTGAAGACCACAGATACACAGTTTAGAGCCCCAGGGCAGAAGCAGTATAGTTAAATACCTGATTGTTGAGCAGAACTGACAGTGAATAAACCTTGATCACTCAAGACACTGGTTGGTCTTGAGTTGGCTTCATATACCTCCCTGAAGTTCCAGAAGATATAAAGGTCTCCTGGTGTTGGCCTGCCAGAGGTGAACTTCTTCTGAAAAGGGTCTCCATTGAGCAGTATCTTATTTCCTACAGCTAAGCTATATCTGGGAACATGCTGGTCTTGATTCAACTGACAAGCCTGTGAGTCAGTTTTGTGAGTTCAGCTTTGGAAATAACTGTGTTTAGTTCCAAGAATAAGACCTCTATCGTTGCTCGTGACCTGCTGTCGCCATTCCAGTAATTGACTAAAATAGTCAGCATCCTGAAGATCGTGCATTTTCGAACCTCCATTATTGCTGTTGCAGAGAGAAAACCTCTTTGTATTCTGTAAGAATTTAGTGTATTTGCATGTGCTCAAGTTGTAGAGTGCTTATGGGGATTAGCAAAAGAGCTTTTATCATGGGTAGTTGGCTAAAGGAAATAGTTCTCCTTAATCTTTGTAATTTTCCCTATATTGACGCTTCTTAATTTTTTTCCACAAATAATTTAATTTATAACAATTTTCTTAGCATGTCTGAGGACGTCTGTTTTCTCTTTGGAGCCTCTCCTGTTGCCTTAACACAAATACTCCCTTGACTCTCCTTTGTTCCATTGCTATTAAAAGTCACGGTCATCACTAACTTTAAGTTAAACGGGGCTGCATGCAAGAATGCATGAAAAAAAAGTCAACCTCTCAGAACTTAGGAAAGAGTAGGATTAAAGATGCCTGGTAACCTTAACACAGTCCCTCTGGGTGTTATAAAACAGACTTTGATTGTGTAGTTATATGTGGCCCAGGGGCTTGTCTTACTTGAGCCAAACTAATGCGTAGCTCAGGACAGCAGCCAGTGTGGCATGTGCTTCAGCTTTCCTTCTCTGTTGCTCCCAACAACAAGAGGTTTACGCAAGAGGTGTGAGGTCTGTTTGGCTTCTGTTCTACACACAGGAGCATTTGCTGCCGTGCCCGAAGCGTTCCCAGTAGGTTATAAGGGGAGGTTTCCTCTCAGGGTGCACTTTCACAGACATTAGACAGCAAACTGATGACTGGACTTGGTGATCTTAGAGGTCTTTTCCAACCTAAATGATTCTGTGACTCTGTGAAGTACAGAACGCAAGCACATAGCTTTATAATTCCTTTCCTGTCTACCATGGAGGCAATACAGCCTTTAATTAAACCACAGTGCAAACCTAACATTTCAGGAGAGCTGTAGCTTACTGTTCCAGTAACTGAAGGACAACTCATCCCTAACGTTATTTTTCAGGGCCTAGAAATAGGTTTTCCTTGTAGCAAAAGTTTAAGGAGGCGAGCTGTCTAGCTTTAAATCCCTCTGAAATGTCGATTTGTTGGATTCTAATGCTTGTGTATTAAGGATGCAGATGCTTTGTCTGCACAAGTTATGAGAAGACATGATTTTGCTGTCACAACATGCTGATGTGGGGTGGACCTTGTGTGAGGAAGATGTGGGCAGTGAGACCGCTCCCAGTTGTGCCTTGCAGCAGAGCTGCTGCAGGAGACAGGCAGCGTTGGTGGCTAGCAGGACATTTGCCACAGGAAAATGACTGGTTAAATGGTACTGGGTCTTCTTATTCTCATATCTGGCTGTCAAAAAACAGTTGGTAATATGCCTGGACTACTGCCCAAGTATGTGATTGCTGCAGTATCAGAGGATGCTGTTCTCTGCTTATGGGAGTGAATTCAGTTGTACGTATCACAGTGTAGGAAAAGCTGGTCCCCTGCATCTGGAAGCTGGAGCTAAAGCTATGATAAACCTGACCAAACTAGAATATTTGTTGTTGTCCTGATCTTTGGTTGACTTAAGTAATCAATTCCACTGAATTTTATCACCTCAAGCAAGCTCTTCTCAAACACGTCAGCAACCAGTTTCAACAGAACTTCGTCACGGAAGGTGCATGCTACACAGATATGTAATTCTCCATTCCCACTGACTAGTTTGGGAATATGAGAGCTGTGAATTTGTATCTAGTGCAGCACTATTTTTTGGTTTCTGTCTCCAGTTTGTGATGACGCTCTGGATCACAAAGCTTTCCTTGATCACTTCTTAAGCTTTTAAAGGGAGCAGCAGTATAGGATGATGGTAGTCTGTGTGCTAATACTTTTTAGGAGATATCAAGTGGCACATACCACATGACAAGATTCTCTGGAATCACACATTTGCCCTCAAAATGTGAGGATAGTTTCACTCTCATTTGATGAGAAACCACAGCAGTCATGGAAAGAGATAATGATGGTGATGATTTTGTAAGGAACTCCAAGATTCTTAGCACATTATGGGGGATTAAGTAACTTTTTCTATTACTTTTTGTATCTATTTCTTAAAAATGCAGAAGGCACAGTTTCTTCAAAGTGACAGAACAGCTGCTTGATTTTCACAACAACTAAGCATAGACTTAATGTTAAATGCACACTTCAGTGCATAGCTGTGTCAAGATCATAAGCTAAGATGGGGTCTGATATTTTCTCAAAAATGTGTGTAAATAAGAAGATCTGTAATACGTGATCTCTTCAGGCCACTAACTAAATCAGCTGAATGTCACTTCATGGATGTGTGCTCTGAAGTAGACAGTGCCTGTAATGTCCATCCATACAAACAGCTCCCTTCTCTCTCCTTAATGAAAGGCAAAGCTTATTCCAACTTACGGAGTGATGCCAATTGAAGTGCTGAATGTCTGAAATGGGTCTGTGTTACTAGCTGTGTCTCTAATTTGCTTTTAAATCAGTTGTGATGAAAAGAATTTACCTTTATGAAAAAAACTAAATGAAAATATGCAGTTGCACTTTGTGAGGGAGATTGAAAACTAAGCCCAGAATAGCCAAGGACTCCGTGTAATGCGCTGGATAAAATGAGTGTTTAGTATTTAATTTGGGAGCATATGCTGGTACCAGTGAAAGAGCTGTATGTTTAGACTTGGTTTAATCTGCTAAATGGTAATTTCCCAGCAAAGAAAAACCATAACTAAGCAAAATTAGGTGGGATTTTTTTGTTGTTGTTTCTGTGATAGTTTTTGTTGCCAAAAGTCCAGTTTGATCAGGAACTTTACACACACACTACTGTGTGTAACCATACCCTAACCAGACTTAGGGTATGGTTATATACATGGGTTTTTTTAAGCTTTACCCAGTGGATTTGTAATTCTCATGTTATCTAAAGTGAGAAGGATTTCTCTGAAGCTGCAGAGCTACTTTAGTGCAGAGGAAATTCTGCTTCTTCCTCTGTAGGAAGAGGAGGACCCCATGCAGGCGTAACATGGTGATGGGCCAGGGAAGCTCAGATGGTGGAGTAGGAGGCTTGCACCATCTGATACAGAGCTTGTCTCCTTGGGGCTCCTATCAGGAGGTTTTGAAGGGGTGGAGGAATGCTGGCCACATCCTGAGCTGCTCTGGAGCCTGGCAGAAGGGACTGCTTACACTCCACATGTCTCCACCAACCACCCATAGTGCTGACAGAGGCTGCTGGCATTGCAGCCGGCAGGATTGGCCGTGCCAGCCTGGCAATCTTGTGGCTGGAGGTGGAGGCTTCTTGGCAGGGCTCGGTAAGATGGCTCTTCACAGGATCCAGAGTTCCACCCTTCCCAAATCCCATGATGCTCTTCAGTGGAAGGATGAATGATCCATCCTCAGGGAACCCACCAAACCCACAAACTATGAACAAACCACTATAGTAAAGCACAGAGAAGCAGCAGGTCAGGTTCTTTTTAGCTTTCTGTAAGGAAATTTAAAGCTGTGCTCCAGCATTTAGCAGGTTCTGGTGATATTCACTGAATTTGCTGTGCTTTGGATGCTGTACACTTTAGCTTCTGAAACATATTGTGCCAGCACCCTGCATTTCCTTCTGCCCCATAATGGACTATGTGGTGTAGTGGGCAGTGATAACCCCCAGCTGTAAGGAGCATTCACAAAGCAGTCAGGAGATGCTGCATTGCGGTCGTGAACTGGAGAGGAGCCTGCGAGCCTTTGGACAGTTGTTAAAAAAAGGAGAGATGACAGAAAAGCACAAGTCAGATGGGTGGCTCCTGTGGAGCTGTAGTCTGTGCATTGGCTGTCTGACACTTCCTCCCCAGCAAAAGGGGTTGGGTGACAAGGAAGGTGCCGTTCACATCCCATCTGGATGGGGATGCGAGGGAGGTCATGCGGGTTGCATGAGATGTCTGGTTCAGATAAGGTATCAGAAGGCTGTGATAGCTTATTTGAAACAGGCTCTTGACCACCAGGAAACAGGATTCTTTGTAAAGGTTTAGTATTTAAAGCCCAGCATTGCAATGGCATCCACGTGAGTAAATGTAGGACTGTATCTAGAATGAAGGCTTACCTGCACTGAACTAATTATAGGATCAATATTAAAACGTGAATCACAGTTTTGTGTGATTTGTATCAAGAGTAACAGAAATAAATCAAGCACAGTGGTGTTTTTAATCTCCTAAATGCTGGGAAAATGCATACTATTCTCCATGTCAAGCAGCAGTAGGAATTGCCAACCTTTTGTAGGAGGGAAAAACTGTGACTAAGGGTTAATGCTCCTTACCCAGAACTGGAAAAGGACTTGGTTAAAGAGGCATTATTCCCAAGTGCTTTTTTTAAAAAAATGGAAATCCTACTTTTCTCCTGAAATGTATGTACCATCTCTCCATTCTAAGCTTGGTAGGAGGCAACCAGGATGGGAGACTTTCCCTTTCTGCCAACACTGTTGGGGTGCACTCCATCTTGGTGCATCTCTCTTATAAACAGAGAGTGTTCCTCTAGATTGTCAGTTCTGCTCATTTGTTTTCTTCATCTTTGTACTTGCGTGGCTTCCATTACTTTTGTTTCTTTTATTTGCTTGCCTTTACCTGTCCATATTACGGTGTCTTCTGCCACCTAGTCCTTGGCACCGTCCTATGTGGCAACTCCTGCTGGCAAACCCTATCCTGGGAGTTCTTCCTACATAGGTTTTCCAAAAACTGGTGGGAAGGTAAAAAGCAATAGCTGATTTCACTTGTGTAACTTCTCACTGAGTCATGCACTCCAGGCACCTTCAGCCTGAAGGATAGACATGCCTTCCAGGCAGTGTCTCTTGAGGAAATCTTTCAAGAAGCTTCATGAGAATTTCTGAAGTTCACCATGTCAGACAATGCAGAGGGCTTAACACTGACTCTCAAAACTAACCCTGGTGTACTGGGCTCTTGCTGTGCTGCAGTGTCTGATCCCAACCTCATTCTCACAAAAAATCAGGATTGCATTTACATTACTGTTGGAAGCCCCCCCAGAATGAGTATGCTTCCTTGTGAGACTAAAAGCTTTGTGCTCAGAGCATCTGAGGGGGATATTGGGTAAGAGGATGGCAGTTAGAGAAATAGGATTATTGGATAATATTAATGATATTATTGGGGTCTCAGTTATCTGGTCTCCTTTGAGCACAGCTGCTTGTTGGAAGGGTTTTGCACATGTATTTTTGGATTTCTGTGCTTGTATCAAGTAGCTTTTAATTGCATAAACAAGAATTATGCCATGGCAGTTACTAGCACTAATGGCTAAATGAGAGTTAATTAAAAGGTATGTAAGGTACTAATTTTTCAGACTGAAAAGGAAATATTGGGGTGGAGAGATGTCCTTAAAGCAATGCTGTTTTATTTAATGCCAGCTATGTATCCCAAAAGCATTGATTTTTCCATTGGAGATTGTGCTTCATTCACCTCATTTACCTAATTATTCTTAAAGATAAAGACTTGATAAATTGACTTTGAATAATAAACCCCTGGGATTTGCCATCTGTGGTATGCCAGTGTTTACTGGTTGGAACTGGGGAAGTATCTCTATCCCGTTTCTGTGATTCTTTTGTCATCATTCATAGTGTGATTGGCACTGACTTGGAACCTGGATTGCTCACATGGGTCTGTAAATTGTGCTGTTCCTATCCTCAGTTCCTTACTAGTCTTCCAAGAATATCTCCCAAACTCCTCCTCCACCCACTTCCACAGCTGCTGAAATACCTGGGCACAGCAGTGGAAACCACTCATGCATTCCTGCCACTGGAAGTTTCTCTCAGGACTGCTGGGAAGACTTGCTAGGTGGAGAGAGGTTATTACAGCCTAAAGGCAGCCTACAGCTTGAGTTATTGTGGGACTAAATTAATATTTTTTTTGTATGTGAGGAAGGTTTATGTGTAGCCAGCTAAAGTTTTCAACCTCTTTCTCTGCAGGGTCCCTGGGCCTGCCACATTGCAAATTGTTTCATCACTAATCCTAATGACTTGCCAACATCACTGGCTGCATTATGTTTTGTGAGTGTTGCTTTGGGCAAGTAACTCCACCATACTGGAAAATCTAGTGCACTGGAATGCATTAGATTGATAAAGGTTTCGATGAAAAGATTAAAATGATGGGCAACATTAAGTATTTTTCTTAGTGAAAACCAGAAGAACAAAAAGACCTTTAAACACAAAAGCATATCAGAGTATGAACCAAAGCATTTTGCTTTTTAGAACAGAGAGGACAAAAAGCTTGGGATTTAACAGCAGGCAAAGAGAGTCAGTCTCTGCTCTCTGGCCCTGAGATGAGCTGCCATGGCACAGATTGCTTCCCTGCAGCTCACCCGCCTCACCTCCCAACCAAGACTGCTGTGTCCAAACCATCCAGATGGCCCAGCTTGGAGCAAAACCCTTGAACCATGCCCAGGGACTGTCTGGGAGAGGGCTACATGGCACTGACCATGAGGCTGGACATCGCAGACCAGTGCTCAGGTGCAGGGATGAATTTGTTCAGCCTGATCGGCATATAGAGTGACTTTGGACTTGGAACACTTTCAGCTGGAAAAGGCTGCATATTAATGCACCAAATTAGGTAACTTCGTCAAGTGGTCTCAGTATTTAACCCATTTTATTATGACTGTACAGTATATGACATATTAGTGGCAAACTAACACTTCCACCTTTACCTTGGAGAAAGATCAGGGCAGGATGAACATTTTCAATTACTCCAAATCTTGCTATGCTGTTGGATCATTTTAATCTGAGAAACTCCATCCTGTCAGCCGGCTGAGAGCATAGGGGTAATGACAAGCAGTTCATGAAGGGGTGTTTGACGTAGCTGCTAAATATATGAAACCTGTGGAGTCGCAATTACAAGAGGTAAAGCACGGTGAAGGTCTGTTTTAATTACAGCACTCAAATATGGTGGTAATGGACAACCTTATAAATCTCTGTTAGAGTTAGGGTTTTCATTATGTTCTTAATGAAATACTGATTAGCCTGTGCTAATTGACATGAACCCTGAGCAGACAGCAGCAAATGAAAACAATCTGGCAACTGACTGCTACCATGCATTGGTTGTGTCCAGCCCTTCCTCGCTGCTCACTGAATGCAGGCTGGTGGGGTGCCAGGGATGAAGTGAGATGGTGGCAGTATTATAGGGTGTGTTCAATGGATTTCACTGTTTAAGGTGTCTGTTATCTTTTTCCTTTCTCTTCTATTTCCAGATTAATTGAGTTCATTTTTAATACCTGCTTCACTTAACATTTTTGTTTGTTGACTTCTCTGGGCAAGCAATGGCTTTAGGCAGCCAAGTAAAACAGACTTGTCCTCAAGTCAACCATTGGTAAATAGATTTTGTATGTGGCTTGGTGGGTTTTCATGAGATCTTTTCAAGCTCAGTTCCTGTTTGCTCTCTGCTTGCTTCCAGGAACAGGATTTTGTACAAGCTTACATTTTTGTTTATAATCAGTATATTGTATTTATGGTATGTCTGTAGCTGAAATGCAAACTGTATGAAATATTTCTATCTGAGGGTAAGTGCCTGACAGCTTTAGCAAGATTGATCTTTCAAGTAGACTTCTAGTCCTTAGGATTGACTGGCAATTAAGTAGTTGCTTTGATTTTAAATTAAGATTTTCATCCTAGTAACATAAGCTCAAGTTTCATCTTGAATCATCCCAACCTGACTTTCAGAAAGTCAGGTCAAAAGCCTAGTGCTTGCTGAAAATTAAGCTACTTTAATTTATCTGAAGTTGATTTTTGATGGTTTGTTACCCACTTTAAAATATATAGGCCATTATCTCTTGCAGTGTAAATACTGTGGAAAATGTCACATTTAATAAAAACTATGACCTCATTCTCAGCTTCATTTTAAATGAGTTTCATTATTTTACTCAATATATTATTTATTCATGTATTCAAATATATTTATTCAGTGAAGGCACAGATATTTTGATTAATTCAAAGACTAAATGCTCTGTAGTTCTCATGCAAATTGGCCATTAAAAAAAAAAAGAAAAAAAAGGGTAAAACTCTCTTTGTACTCTGAGGCCTAAATGCATCATCAGAATGTAATGAATGTTGCTTGTGTGCAGTCAAGTGAGCAGTCATGTTATCATGAATCTCTCTCCATGGCTTTTATTATTACAGCAAAAATAAAATTCAGCACATTGGTTATTTATCTGTTCAATGGTTATTTATAGACCCTATTTAAATGGGGAGTAAGAGGCTTGCTGGTTACTCAGGTATTGCAGGATCATGCCAGTATTTCTTTGCTATTATTTCTATAATTCTATCAGCTTTGCCTTTCTTAACTGAAATTTAATAATTAAAAAAAAAAAAAAACAAACCAAATAAACAACCTGCAGAGCAAGAGAAGTGGGATTTTCAAAAAGCACTTGCCATTATATTAATTAGTTTCCCACTGAAGTGGTGAGTTAATCTCAGTGACGTGACTTTGGTGGGAGCAGAGCTCAGGCCGATGCTCAGCACTATTAACATGCAGAGCAGTGATCTGTGGTAAAGTTTGCACAGTTTGACAGTATGTCCAGGCTCTGGGAATTTGAGCAGGCTATAGGACCTTAAAGGGGCTTTGGACCAGGTCTGTTATTTTAAACTAAAATCACTCTGGGAATTTTCATAGATTTAATTTAACTTAGGAAAAAAGCCTGGTGAGTTTTGTTTCTTTTGGTTTTAATACTTGTTTAGGGCAATATGTGAACTTTCTAGAGCACGAGTCCTGTGAGAAGCAGCTGAGGAAGTTGGATGCTCAGGGGTCAGGAAAGCTTATTTTGCAACACCCTGATCCTGCTGCTTCCCCTGTCCACCCTGTGGTTCTCAACTGAAAGGGAAATGCTGGAATTGCATTGCAGAGTAATTTTGTTACATGATTCCCCATCTGGCGGGCCTGACAAACAAACATGTCACGTCTGTGAGATGTACATGGAATACTTCCATATGGCCTGCTGTAATCCAGTTTGATGTTTATAGAATCATAGGATGGTTTGGGTTGGAAGAGACCTTACAGATCATCCAGTTCCAACATCCCTGCCATGGTTAGGGACACCTTTCACTAGACCAGGTTGCCCAAAGCTTCATCCAACCTTGCCTTGAACACTTAAGGGATGGGACATAATCATGCCTCCAGTGCAAGCCCCAGTTGTATACCAGGCTACTTGCCTGAAAAGCTGGCAATTTTGATCTGATCCTCTTCACAGATATGGCTGGAAAAGGGTCCAAAGTAGTGGAAACCCAGTGCCTCTTTGGTATGCAGTGACAGACAGCGGCGTGGGCCAGGTGTTTTCCTCAGCGCCATCCAGAAAACAGCCTTTCCAAGTGCAGGGTGAGAATTTCACTCTCAGATCTCTGTACCCATTTTTCTCTCTCACATTGTATTTGGTCCCCAAGAGGGATTTTCATTGACATTAACTGATCCTCTGTGGGTTACGGATCTGAAAGCAGAAATTTTGTGCTCAGATTGCCAGTCTACGAGACAAAAAAATGACAGCCTGCTGCAGCCTTGTACAAATCACTGGTAGAAACAAGGAGTTTTTTGCTCTGATTATCCACAGATCAGCCCTTAAACACCAGGCTGAGGGTTCCTGCATCCTAGCATGCATCACCAGACAATATTCTATCTTGTAGAAATTGTGTACCACATGGAAATTGATTGATTATGTAATATGGAAATTTCCAGCAGAAGTGCCTGTTCCCCTTACCTATGATAAGGCCTCTCTACTCATTTTTTGTGTAAATAACTTCAGAAAGTTCAGTTTTCTTGTGGTGCCAGTGAACTTTTTGACCAAGGTCTAAATTAGAATATTGAAATAAGAGCTTTTCTCTTTCACTTAAAATATCAGCATTTCTGTATTGCATTAGCAAGGTCCTGCATTACTAAGTAGTTTTTAACATATGAAGTGCAACAAGGCAGTTGCTGTTTGTGTATCTAATAATAGATATGCTTTATCAATAAGTTGAAAGTATCCATCTGTCTACTGAGGCATGTTCTTCACATGGGATTTGCCCAAAGAACTTTCTGTTCCAAAAATCTGGTTTCAGAAATTGGATTGTTACTGAGAGCATGAAATACTGACTTGGCATGAACCTCCTCTTGGCTCCTGGTGGCTGGAGAGGCAGAAAAAAATGACCTGCAAGGTTGGGAAAATGTCTTCAGGTCAGAACTGACCAACCCTCAATGTCTCTGTTATGTTTGTCAAAGCAAGAGAGCTTAAAACAGACACCAGCAACACACGAGGCACCTGCAGGGAACTGTCAGTCTGTTGATCTAGACATCAGATTCTTCTCATCTGTTTGCAGTCTGCAGTCACATCACAGTGTAAACTTTCAGGACTGGACTCATGCTTAGGATATCAAAATCATTGCCTCTGACATTTTTTTAATTTCTCCTGTGTGAAAACTTAATAATAAAAGCTGTGGGCAGCTCTCCTAATAATCTAAATCTCCCTCGTGTTAGCGGGTCATCTGCTGAGCCCTCAGCAGGGCGTGTTGCATCCTGCAAAAATTCCCATCATTTTCTCAGGTAGATATTTTCATAGCTACTAGACAAATTCCATCATTTGAGACTGATGAAACAGAGAGACCTTGTGGAGGCATAGGGTTTGGAAAAATTTGTATATTTTTTGCTTTGTGAGGTTTCTTTACAAAAGTCTTCTGTGCATTCCCTCATTATAAAAAGTGGTTCTTTTCTCTGAAACTGCTGTTGATGCAGTAGTCGTAAGGCATTTGAAAGAAAACCTCTCATAACTGGCTTTGAAAAAGACAAAACATGTTCATTTTATTTGTCTATATTTTCACTGTTTCTCATTTTCTTCACCTTTTGATTTGAGTCTACTTAGTTTCTCCATTATTTTTATTAATTGTTGGAACAGCACTTACTGGTCTCAGCTAGCATTCAGCCTTTCATGGTTCTGGACATTGCACAAACACAGTGGAGGAAATTCTGAATTCCTCAAAGTCACTGACAAGCTCGGCATTAATTTTCATAAGGCCCATGATCCAAACCACAGCCTTCTTGCGGTGAAATGTGGACATGTTAAAAAATTGTGCTGTGCTGAATTCTGGCCTGGTCAATGGCAAGCACATTTTTCATTGAGCACTGAACTCAGTAAGAAAATTGAAAAGTGTGATGCAAAAAGAGAAACGTTGGTGAGAAACTGGGAAACCTTTACTTGGATTGCCTGGGTACTTTGGTAGATTTACTGCTTGCAGAAGCTGACGTTAATGACGGGAGACCAGGACACTGTTGGATGCCAACCTTGGCTCTGCCACAGACTCACCATGTCAGCATGACCAAGTTTCACATTTATGGAGCAGTGATAACATTTGTGTGCTTCACAGCGGGACTGAGAATTTGCAGTTCTGGGGACTGCCTATGCTCCTACACAGACATAAGCTGTCTGCCTCTTCACAAGTATCCCCAGTGAAATGCTGCTGCTTTATGATTGGGTGACAGATGGGTTTGGTCTAATTGTGTTTTTGTTGGTGTTCACCTATTTGGTGTACAGCAGTGAGAGCATTGCTGGGTGCTCTTCTTTAATCTCCAAGTAAGACATGTTTCCTTTATCTGCAGGTCTTGGTAGATTAAACATAAAAGATAGGTTAGTGTGAGTAATCGTAGTGTAAATTGCCATTGTCTGTCTAGACTTAAAACCGAGCCTGGGAATAGTCTGGGATTTCTCGACTTTGTTGAGCCTCAGAGGGAGCAATGCCTGATGACCACAACCAAAACTAGTTGAGTGGTTTCTTTGATATAATTAGAACTTGTTTTTAGTTTTAATCACTTGCCATTTAAAGGTCCTGGAGAGGAACTGATTTACAAGTCCTTTCAAACTTCATGCAAGGTTTAGGAAGGCCATGAATGCACAGAAGGCAGGGCCATAAGAAAAAGCAAAATGAGGGTATCAGCATGTGCATTTTAAAACACACCTATAAATTTCCCATCCAAAATTGTATTTGTTGTTCTTCACAGTAGCTATATAGCTGTGAGCTGCCTACTGAATGACTCTAGCATCCTTGAACATAATTTTTTTTTGCGTAAATAACTTCAGAAAGTGTTTTCTTGTGGTGCCAGTGAACCTTTTTAATTATCTCGCCTCTACCCACCCTGTCTGACATCAGATGCAGAGCTTTTTAAATCTCCATGATGTGATATGTTACATCCCTGACTGTATTCCCATGCTTTCACATATCCACACATTTTGTTAATTTTGTTAATTTGGCAGCAGACCTGTCAGACTGGCCAGTTCTGGGAAGCCAGATGGTTAGAAATGCTCAAGGGTCCATCAGTCACAAAGCACCAGGCCTGGTTTTCCACAGATACATTCATGAGTTTGGCTCTTCCAGTGTGGCTGAGCTCCAAGGATGGGTCACTGCCACTGCTTCCCCCAGCTTTGGTCACCTGCGGACTGTCCAGGTGGTTGAGGTGACCTTGGGCAGACGAAGAGACCCAACACTGCTCCTTTGCAATGGCACAACAGGGAGAATCAGGCTACTCTATGGGCTTCTTGTCTGCCTCGACTCCTGGTAAGGAGTAGCCCAGAACCCTTCTCCAGCTGTACATCCTGCTCCCATGGATGGCAGTGCTGGACAAGAGCATTCATAAGCCAACAAAATTTGTCAGGAGTTGAGCATAGTTTGTGGATTTTCTATAAAAAAGTAATTATAGACTTTATTGCTGAGTGCCAAATCCATTTTCCCTTCTTCTGGGAGCCATTCAATAAACTTTATGTTCTGAGGTAGAGCAAAACTGCTGTAGTTTAATGCAGTGTTTTATGTGTCTTCCCTGCACTCTAACGCCTGATTTTTGCTAATAGCCCAGTGTGGATTTTCTTTTTCTTTCTAAATGATATTAATAAGTCTTAAATGCCCTGTGACTTGGCACTTCCCTCTAGATGATCACCCTTTCTTCCCCAGGAAGAAGCCAGTATTTCTAGGAGCCAGTACAGATTTGTCACACAGACAGACATGGGCTTGGGGTGGGATCAGCCCAGGTGGCATCCCCGCTGCACTGTCATGCTCACACAAACCAAAGAGAGGATGAAAGTGGATTATCATCACTTGCTCCACTGCCCCTGTGGGACACTGTGTCACTTCCCCTGACTGCCCCAGGTGTGAAGAAGAACCCTGTGGGACCCCACATACTCTTGATCCAATGTTGCATTCACTCAGGGTAAGCATCCCTCTTGGGCTGCTCCCATGAAGAGAGTCTGAGCAGAGGGTCTACACAGTTCGTCTCTCTGTGCACCTTGAGTGCCCAGGGGCGAGGACATGCTCAATCCTTGGCAGAGCAAAGGATCTTTCAAACATGATTACTTGTAACTGAGCCTGAGAACCTGCACTGCAGTTATACCATCTGAAGGCCTCTATCTGGGAAGCACTGTTTAAGAAAAGAAATAGTGCAGATGGTGGGACTTTTCAGATGATTAGCATCTATGTTTATACTCCTTTCACAGAACCCAACCATCGGACTTTGAGAGTTCTTGGGCATAAACCAGAACAAACCGTGCCTGGAAATGAAAAACAACACTACCGAAAATGAAAACCCCATCCAAGAAACACACATACAGAGCAACTTCAGAACTGAAGTTGTCACAGTGGTTTTCATTCAGCCTTTTTTAACTGACCCATTTCCACATTTGTGATCTTTTGGCCATGGGAATATTTAATGGGAAAAAAAAGAAGGAAACAAACTTTAGCAGAATATCGGAAGAAATGTTTTTGAATAGAGAAACAACAGGATTATAAAAAAACTTTCCTTCCCCAAAGCAATTGCGCTTCAAAACCAAGACTAGACAGGACATTGAATGTGACAACTGATATTCCACAGCAGGAAGTGAAAACATCTTTTCTAGCTGAAAACTGTCATGGGAGAAGATTTTCAAAGATTCTAAGAAGCCACTGTGCAGTAACTCCCATATGCAGTTTCAAAAATAATCATCTCCCTAACACTGCAGGTAACACTCCCTAACACCCCACACCAGGATTTGGGATGAATTTGTCATCCTCTACTGAGCAAAGAAGCTGGGCAACTTCTGGCAGTAACCCTTCAGTTCTATAGCAACTCTCTGTACCATTGTGTGAGCTATAGGATTTTTTTGGGGGGTGATAGTGGTGGTATGCATCTCTTAACAACATCAAAAATTCTCAGAGTCAAATTTTCAAAGCATTTAGAAATGAAGAGGAAATTTTTATTGACTTCAATAACTTTTGAATCAGACCTATATGTGGGGTTTTTTGTTTTGACATTGTCTGAGACAGAGGGGAATTGTTTTTTTGATAGTACAGCACCAGACTGCAGGCTCTGCATCTTGTTTTTTTTTAAATTCAGAACAACTCTGCTTTTATTAGATTTGTGTTATCTCTTATTTTACTACAATCTTTTTTTGCATTTCATAAATATTAATTCCCCAGACAGTCTCTTTTGTTTAGTAGTTTTAATCTATCACAGGCTTTTCTGTTTTCCTTTCCTTTCTCATCCCAGAGAGATGTCATCCTCTGCCATCAAAAGCGAGAGCTTCTCAAAGGAAGCTCTTCAGCCCAGAGATGTAGGAGCAACATTTTTGCTACATATCATTTTTGTTTTCTTCTCTGTGTTCCTTCCCCTTCACTTTCTAGCACCAGAGCCAGACTCTGATTTCACTTGCTTCCTTGGAGGGGACTATAATGCTTTAGAAACTTGTTTACCAACGTTGTATTTTCTCTTGTCATCCGTGGACAAACATTTTAGACCATTCATTCATCTTTGTACTGATGGCTGCTTTACCAGGTGCCATTCAAACCCAGTGAGTTGTTTCCAGGCAGCCTGTGGTTTTGTTACTGTTTGGCTTCTTTTACATGGAATTGCCCCGACTACTTCTTCTCCTTCTCTACTGTGTTTCTAGTTATTTTTAATGCAGATGAGTAAGATATGGTAAGCTGAAGCAGGTAGGCAGAGTTGCACTTTGTTTAAGCTGTACCCACTAACCAGCTTCTTAATGCTGCTTTTCCAAATTGGACTGCTTTGGCTTAATGTTGTCCACCCTATTCCAGATAAAATGTTTGCTTCTCACCTTCCTTTTTTTTTGCAGTAAACCGATACTTTTTCCAGAAAAACATCTAATGCTGCATTTTACTTTTTGCCATGAGCTTTATAGATCTGTGAACTTTATGGGTTTTTTTTCAGTAACATGCAGATTAATATTCAGGGCTGTGGCAAACTCATATTATCAAATTAAAAGCCAGACCAATACATGTAACCCTGCATTTTTGTACTTTACGTGGTTTCTTTAAATCCCACTACATCTTGGAGTGGTCTAACTGTACATAACTGATGACTTTCCATTAGATCTCAGTGGCATTGAAGATAGTTGTTTTGATAAACAGAAAACTATATGTGTTGCTGCAGAACATGCTATACATTCTCACAACAGGCAGTGCCAAATGTCTGTTACTAATTTCTCAAAGACACCAACTTGATGTGGAAATTACACCCAGTGGTGAATCTCACAAGTATTGGTCAGGGAAGAAATAACAAAGGGGGAAAGGTGTAAGTCTAAAACAAATGCTCTGAATATCTATAATCTGATGATTCCAGCATTCTTTGCTGCCACAATTTCTCAACCTGAATCTTGAGACTCTTTATATAGCTGGGAAGACTAGAAACCTCAGGGAGGACAAATATTTGGAGAGATATTTTGTTATGAAATTCTCCCAGAGAAGTACTAGGAGCCAGGGCTGAAAAATAAAACCCATTTCCCCATTTTAAGAGATGAGCAGAATGACAGAAAATTGAAAAGTGATGGTAACATGTTGCCTTGTCTTGAACCTGTCAGTTGTACTTGAACAGGGAAGAGAGGTTGGGAGAGGACAAGGTTCAGCTTGTGAAGATGGTAGAAGAATGCAGCAACACTGAGCTGGTTCTTTGTGGCTTGTTTCTCATATCTGGAAAGTGGGGATGATGCATTATGCTTCAAAGTTTACAGACCAGATAAGTACTGAGTGTTATTTTTATCCCAGACCTCAGTCTGCAATAGCGGCTCCAGATGCAGCTTCAGGAGGAGTTATCCATCCTGCCAGCACCTGCAGATCCCTCTGCAGTTTGTCTGAGGTTTATTTGGGAATAAGCATTTATTCCCATTGAATTTGTACATCTGTTTCCTTCAGTCCCTAACAAGGTCAGTCATAGCTAAAATATACCCATAGTTTAGTGGACTCAGGTCTGCTCCACTACCTCACTGTAGGGAGCTGAGAGATCTCATAGTATTTCTAACAAGCTGCAATTTTAGGCTACAGTTGAGCTCCTGAGATTTACTGATCTCAGTTGATCCACAAAAACTAAGTGGAGAGCGGAGGATGAGAGGGGCCTGATCCTGTCTGCAGTGGGTGAAGATGGAACAAAAAATATTGTTAGGCTGATGTGTAGGCTTTGCATAGCTTAGCTGGCTGTTCAGCAGTTCAGGTTTTCTCAGTTAGTCTTGGCAAGTGTTTTCTTCTCCCGGAAACAGTATAAGTGAACCTGAGGTTTATCTCTGCTCAGGTGGTCCTTCTCTCTGCAGACAAGAGAACATGAATCATTAAAAGCAAAACAGGAGCAGATGTTCTGCATCAGGTTTAAAGTAGTAGTGTATGGTAGCTGCTTTATCTCAATCTCCTAAGTATATGTGTGTTTTGGAGCAGCCTCTTACTCATCCTGTTTAACATTTGTGTCTTCCTTTGCAAATGTTTGTATTTCCCCCACTCTTCTCCCAGCCCTCCCATGGGTTTGAAAGTTCAGCTTGGGTTCCAGTGGTATTGAGTGGAGATTGTAAAAGGGGTGCTGGGGGGCTTAAATGAAGAGCAGTCAAGGAGAGAGAGGAAAGAGCAGTGAGAGGCAAAAGTGGAAAAGAAGCTCAGGCAGAATGAAAAGTTCAGGCTAACCTTAAAATAACTGGGATTACCTTGGACCATGCATCACATTAACCAGGGGTTGAGAGAACACAGTGGTGTTAATAAGGTGAGTTAAGGGGCCATAACCACTTCTGAAGGGCATTGGGAAGGGGTACTGAAGTTGTGGGCTTGAACTTGGATGTGCATAGAGAGACGTGATGGTAAGCTGGAGTAAAAGAGTGCCCAGAAGGACAGAAGAAATGGAATGAAATTACAGTTTGTTCCTGGCAGCAGTGAATCCCACATACTGATTTCCCCTGTGAACAAAGCTTATTTTTAAACAAACAAAGCCAGAGATAAAGTTAGGTCATGGAGCAGGAAGAGGAGGTCTCTAAAAACAGTAGGAGAAGTTGGGAAGAGGCTTTGTGAGACTTCCCTGCTCATGCTAGCTGGGATACACAGCAGTTGGAAGATACCCATGGGGATGTATTGCAGGAATGGATATTCGGTTGCAGATACCAGATCAAAAGTGTTTAAATATTGTCCTTACAAATGGCCCTTCATGTGGTGATCTGCTCCAGCTAATATTAACCACCAGAAGGGATTTAGAAACAACAAGATAAGCAGACTCTCATCAGTTTAATATTTGAAATGCAAAACTAAAAGGGTTGAGAGCAGTTGGATGCCACTGTTGATCTCAAGGTCAGCTGTGCTGATGCATGTCATAAAAGGCAGGATATGTTCAAAGAGCAAAATCCACTGTTAATTATCAGCATGTTTGTGGGAGGCATTTGTGCTGTGGAAGCCCCCCATGGGGTGAAGGGCATGGAGCACTTTGCAGCTCTCCCTGCTTTGAGAGGACAGGTACTGCAGGTTGGAGGAGGAGGAACCTTTAACTCTTCATTCATGGATCCAGTGGGTGGAAGTTCCTGCACAGAGAATCTAAAATGACAGCTCTCTTAGCAAGAAATGGTAATTTAGTTTACTTCTCCTGTCAGGAATATCAGCTCTTCTTGCATTGTGTGAACTTGTCGTTTTTCCCTGCTCCTATGTCCATGTCACCTGGCAACCCTGGAGGAAAAGGCCAGAACATCATCAGCTCCCAGCGTTTCTCAGGCATCACTGCTGTCTTGACTGAAATCATCAGAGAGGTGGCAGCAGTTCAGGTACTGACTGGCTGTGGGCACCATGGATGCTGCTCAGACCACCCTAGTAAGCAAGATCAGGAGCAGTGTGTGTTTTCCTTCCATTGTGCTACTAAATTTTTCCAGTCTCGCCTACTTACACATCAGAATGTGTTTCAGTGCTTCAGTATTGCCTGGGAGCACCTGTGTGCCCTGGTCAGTGTACCATCAGGGTACTTACTGCTGGGATGCATGTAGGGATGTACACACATGTATCTATGTGTATGTATAGAGGGCGATGTATGCATTCCTGCCCAGCTTACTAGCATCATTTGTTAATCAAAGAGAAAATAAGCAGCTTATAAGAATAAGAAGTCCTGGGAACAGAAACAGAGTAGTAAGGATGGGCAAGCAGAAGCCAGTGGTGGCTGGGATATTGCTAGCCAAGCAATCGGTTCTCCCATAAGAACGTTTCCAAGGCTGCAATAACAAAAAGCAGCACATTGAGTGTAAACTGCCGGGCTCTACATTTCACCTTATCTGAGGGGAAGTTGCCCATGTGAGCAGCTTAGGGCAAAGCGCACCCTGTGCCACCGAGGAGCCCTGTGGGAGGTGGAACAGCGCTGGCCCTGTGTGCGGGACAGAGCCTGCCTGTTCCCCGCGGCGCAGGAGAGGGCACGTTTCCATCCAGCACACGCTCTTGGCTCCCCTCGCCTGTGCAGCTGAATGCCTCGACTCACTCCTGGCTGTCAGACTATGTCCCCTCGGGCTGCGGGTTGGCACTTCTCTGATTGCTCCACTGCTGGGGAGAGTGGGATATCTTCCCGATCTTTCCATGCCCTCCACACTCACGAATGCCATGAGTGCCTGCCCGGCGCTGCAGTCAGCTCAGGGACAGCAGGGACCCACTCCAGGGGGTATTGCATGCAGAGTGAGAGCTGGCTGAACACTTGGTCTTGGAAGTCTTTTTTCTTTGCTGGCATGCTCTAGCTGCAGGTGGGATAAGGCGGATGACAAGGGTACGAGAGCAATGCAGAGGGAGCCAGTCCTTTCAGCAGATAGAGAGGGAACTGATGAGATGCTAGCATGCATTCAGTGTCTGTGAAAGGAGCAGAGAGCAAGGAGACAGCTCTTGGCTGCAGCCAGAGAAGGATCCTGAAAGCATGAGCTCAGAGGAGCCTTTTCTGCTTATTTTCTTAGGGAAGTTTGAAAAAGAACGAGCATTAAAAAAAAAAGGGGGGGAAAGAAGATGATGTGCAATTTCTTTCAGGGTGTAGTTAAGGGAACAGTTTGAAAAAAAGAGCTGCCATTTAAAGAAATACTAAGAATTTGTTCTTCTATTGTGAAGTAACATTTAGTATGCAGTCCCTAAATGGATCTGTTATTAGATGAGACAGAGAACCCTTAGAAATCACAGTAAACACAGCTGTAGAGATGAGGAAAATGAACAAGACATCATGCTAATATTTCTACCTTCCACTTGTCTTGAATGGCTGATGAAAGTTACTTTTAACATTGTCCTCATAAAGAAGGCTTAATGTAGCAAGTCAGGTGCTTAAAAATGCAACCAAGTCATGCTAGATTTGCCAGAATTTAAAGAAGATTGCCTAGGAGTGTTTTCTATTCTTTTATTACTGTGCTGAGTCTCCCTGCTGCAATGTAGAGGGACCTTGGGGGATTGGAAGTCTCCAGCAAGGTGGTCGGATCCACAGAGTGTTGGATGTTGTCTGTGTGGAGCTGGCACAGTGGCTGGAGCATGCTGGAATTTGGGAAGAGATGTTGGTGGCCAACAGAGAGAGCAGCCTTATGCAGATGCTCTTTGCTACCCAGAGAAGCCTGTGGTGGAGTCATTTGTGGTTGGCTACTGGCAGTGAGTTTCTTTTGGTGCACAAAGAATGAAACATCTGAGTTTTTTAACTAAAACAGAAGATATCGGAAAAGCAAACAACTTCGCCTCCTGTGTCATGGTTCATCTTCAGTCTTTTGCCTTGGTCCCTTTTTGGACTCAATCTTGACAGCATTAGAATTGGGCTAAAGGACTACTGCTGGCTTGTTTGGGAGTGAGCATCCCTCAGGATTGGAGTCACTGGTACTTATCTCAAGGTAGAAGAAATCAGACCTAGGAAGGTATTGATGAAACAGGCTTTCCATTTTAACCCAGAGTCTTATTTTTGTACTACTTTATTCTGCAGCAGGAAGGTTTCCTGGGAAGCCTGTTGTAATTAAGATTATAAATGAATGCTAGCATTTTAATATAAGAGGCCTTTTGTCTTTTCAAGCAGGGGGTCATCTAATTCTTTTTGTACAGCAGCAGAAAGGTGAAAAGTTTCCGGTTAACTGTAATTAAGGCTGTGGAGAATGAGCAACCCTGGTTAGTCACCTTCTGTGAGCATTAGTGAGCAGCATGGCCAAATGTACCAGGAAAAGTTACCTTAGAACAGCAAGGTTTAGTCTGAGCAAAATATAACCTCACAAGGGGAAGTAAAATAAATTCAATGTTAATTTGTAATAGTTTAGTCAAGGAGAAGAAAATCATTATCCAAAGGATTTAGGTATTTTGCCAATCTGTGTCAGGATGAATTCATTCAGATCATTACAAGAAAAAAGAGTCATATTGAGATAGGAGATGAAATCTGTTCTTGTTTCTGACACTGACCTGCTGGGAGGGCGAGATGAGCTCTCTGTTCCCTATCTCCTGTGGACCTTTGCACCATCCAGTTAGATGGAAGCGAGCCTCGCGGGGGAGAGCTTACACCAGGGTTATACACTGCCAGGCATGATCACTCCTACTTTCAGCATCTTACCTCAAAAATAACAGCGTGGCATTTCTTGGTGTAGGCCTGAAGTTGTTTCCCTGGCTCACAGGAACAGCATTCACCTGAACTGCTCAGAGATATTGGAAGGGGACATCCCACAGCGTCCCATGCAAAGTGCCTGCCCTGGTCATGGGGAACAGGAACTCAACATGCTCAACACGTAATTGTGGGGTTCCCTTCTCCTCAAACAGGTTGCTAAAGCCCATGAATTACATGTAAAGAAACCAGCTATGCAGCAACTCTCTTCTGTTTTTCCTATTTGGGTTTCAAAAGCTCTGGAGCAATAATGGTGTGTTGCACACTGAGTTAAAAATTGGAAACATATTACCTTGATTTAGCATGGGACTGAGTAAATTGTATTCACTTAAAATAGCAGATATCCTGCTGAGAAGAAAATAAGTATTTCTGCCTGACTGTGTGACACCTAAGCTGCAACCCGGAGGTACAGGAGGAGGATTTGTGTTACCGAGAAACCCATTAACATCGGCTGGCAGGTCAGAGCTGCTGGGGGGAGCAGGGCACACGTGTCCCAGGCAACTCCAGGCATTCAGGACTCCTTCACCTCCTCCCTATATCCTGTGCAGGGTTTCACATGGCTTCTGTCCGGGTGGTGTCTGAGCTCCTGTCTGGTCTCTGCCCACCTCGTAGTTTGATGATGTTGCCTTTTCCTAAGGGAGGTTTCATTCACAGCACTAACTGGCCTTCCTGCCTGTGTGGCTCCACAACATTTGCTGAAAGCCTTGCTCCTGAAATGTGTAAAATACTGAGGTTTATGACAGCGAGCTTAGCTTACAGAACCCACTATTCCAGATTTGTGAAGTTTGAAGGACCCAGAAGACGACACCTGGCTGCATGGTAGGATCATATGGGTGCCTCTGACACCTTCTTGGGCAGGTGGAGGTTCCCAATGCTGGAGACTCCTCACTCTGTTTCAGCACATGCATATATGCATATCCCTTCTATTGGGATTTATGCTGTATCTAAATGGAGTCTCTCATGTTTAGCTTCCTTACTACTTCTCCTAACCAGACTGAATCCAGACAGAAGATTATTCCCTTCCTCCTTGTGGAATTTCTTATGTATTTTTGTATTTATGTATCTACTCCATCCTGTTTCCCCACTCCACCCAGTTTATCTCACCCCTACTACCACAGCTCCTTGCAACAGAGAAACAAATGTCAATTTTTCCATTGTCTCCTAGGTGCCAGCTATGTTAAAATGCAGTTTCTTATTCTGTTTTTTAAGGGCTACTCCCAGCTCCACCCTGGCTGACTCCATGCATCCCCAGTCCAGTGCTCCTCCTGGTGCATCATTTGCAGACATCCGTGGCATGCCTTTTCCTGACCAGTTCTCAAGCCTCTCCTTGAAATCATATCTCCATGTCCCACAGTAAAGATGTAATAGCAGAGTACAGCAGCTACAGGTCCCTTGGCTTTAAGCTTCCCAAAGCCATGTTCTTGTGCTCAGACTTGCATTGTTCCAGTGTTTCATCTGTGTCTCGATTGTAACCTGGCAGTTGAGAGATGAAAGGTGGAAGTCTCTTTTGCCCCGTCTACAGTCCCTAGTGACTTGGAGACAGTTCTGCAAACTCACTTTGCTACTGTGTGTCTGTCCATCACCCGTTAGTGCAATTAAGTCCATTGAAGGTGGTGATGGTAGGGGCACCTAAGGGCTACTTGAGGCAGCTTTGAGTGGCCAGTGGTCACAGTGTAGCAGTGAAACACCCATGCCTGAGACCAAGAAGTGTTAGGAAGGCAGTGGTTTGTCCCTGTGTGTTACAGGTTACATGCACAGGTCCGGAGAGCGTGAGCTCAGCTCCAGCCACCACATGTGGGTGCGGCTGTGTGCGTGTCTTGGAGGGAAAAGGACAGAAAGTTTTCATTTTAAAATTAAATTCATGAGATAGCCAGACCTTTCAGCGTTTTAATACAAACAGTGATTTATTGATGCATTTAGGAAATAAGCCAGGAGCGAACAAATTCATCACACGCCGTCCTTTTCCGAGCTGCTGTGGCGGCGGTGCAGGGAGCTCGGAGTCCTGGCAGCAGAGCCTCCACTGTGGGAAGGCAACACAGCTCTGTTGCTCTCACCCCACCACAGCTGCTGAGGGTCCTGGCCTGGGGTTTCATTAGCTTCTTTTTGCTGTGAGAAAAAAATGAAAGGATTGGCCATTTACCAAATTCCCCTTCTCCCCATTCCTTCCTTTGGCTGCTGGAAAGAGGATGCAAAGTGCACTTCGTACACGCAACACGAAGCTCCAAGCTCATCTTCTATAAATTAAATCCCAATAAACCCTTCAACATGGAGCTTGTTTAAAGTGTTCCCAGGTCGAGGCTTCTCCAGCCTTCCTGATGATTTCTTATCTCTCTTGTGTTTGCACTTGAACTCGGTCACTTCAATTTTGCCTGCCCTGTGTTTGTAATATTCCCCCAGAGCTTCAGAACAGCAACATGCACAGCAGCACATCCTTCAGCCACTGTGTGGCCAGGCCATAGGTCTTTCTGCCTGGTTTTCCTGGGGACTTCCAACTTTTCCCTCTCCTTGTTCAGAGGAGATGTTTTACAATATGTGTGCATTCATCTCATTAGCCCCAAACCCTATGTATGATATGAGTCCTGATACCAAATAGTTCCCAGCAGGGAGAATGAGAATGGACAGGCTTCTGAAAATGTTTGGATTTATACAGGAGGAGGCGGCATTGGAAGTGAGCTGATTCTTTTCTTCCTTAATCCATACCTTATTGTGTCACAGAGTTTTAGCCTGATTAAAAAGCTGGTTTTAATATACAGCTGGTGCCATTTGGTGTCAGTCTGTGATTTTTCAAGATTTTTGCATCATTTAGACTCCCTGTGGTACTTTACTTTCTCTCCAAGATGAAAAGGCCAATATTTAATGACCTAGTTGTGAAGTTTTCCCAGGAAAGTATCAGCATATGTGGCTGCATGTGTGACTGTTGCCAGATTTTGACTGGTTTAGTGTTGTTTCTTTTCTAGCACCCAACTAGTACTTGTCTAGTACCTGGACAAAGAAGAGTGAATGACAAAGTTGATGTGGGTTTGGGGGGTGCTGTTAATCAAATAACTGTAGTCTCTGGACTGAAAGAAATGCAACTGCTGAAATATCTCACCCTTCTCTGCTACATACACGCACACAGGCAAAGATGGAGAGGTGCATAGGAAGAAGAAGGAGGGAACATATGAAGAAATTCAGGATTTTTGACAATACAGTGCTAGCAGCTACTGTGTATTGACTGTTTTACTCTCAAGAGCTTTGATCCTCCTTTTCATAGCCCTGGTGCATTTTGTGCTGTGGGAACTGAAAGTGGTGTGGTTATCTTGGCTTGCAATACAGAGAATTGGAAAAAAATGTGTATTCAGCCTAATCTTCTCTGTGGGGCAATAAGTTCAATGCATGAAATGGAGAAAAAAAGCAGCTTTATAATGTTTCAAGAGTTTCCTTCAGAGGATATAATTTGTCTCTAAAATGTTCTCACTTAGTAAAATCACTCCTGAGTTAATGTTAGTTTTGTTATCTTCTATTATCCAGCCACTCTGTTGAGACATTTTCATAGCAAATTCATATTCCAGTTTGTCTGTCCATAAGTTGTCAGGGAAGATGTTAAGCATTTCCATCTCCAGTACACACAATGTGCTTTCTCTGAACGAATATTAATTGAAATTTTGGTGAGATTCTCATTTGAGTGCTGGAAGGTTTTGAAAAAGTTCAGTCAAAAATAATATGCTATGAAATGTGAGGTAGATCAAAGTATGAAATATTGCAAAACTGTTACTTAAAAAAATTGTTGCAGTCCAGGTCAGTTTAATAAATTTATCAAAAATGCAATTGTTCTCTTAGATACAGTGTTTTGATTCACATAGTTACAATTGTCTGACTGTCATCTGTAAAAATCAGCAAAGAGTAATAATTATTTGAGATGATTAGAGAAATGCTTATCCTTGGGCTATTGAGTATGAAAAAATGCTAGTTCCCCATTATTGTCTAATGCTGAACATTTTTAAGAATACAATCTAGAATTTGGTGTATAGCACATATATACATAGGGTATAGCACATATAGCACATATAGCACATAGGGTAGTTATGGATACAAATTGTAAAAGCCAAGTATTAAAATAGTCTAAACTACGTTTGTAACTTCAAGACTGCCCATCAAGGTTTCAAGAGCCTTATTCACACTTTTTATGTGAGGACAGGATTGGAAATGTAACATCATGCTCAAAAAACCTCCACCCTTTTAGCATCTGGGAAAATATAAATAATATTGAGAAACATTTTGTATATTGAATAACAAACATTTCATAGAACTCAAATGGTGTGGTTGATGGGCTACAGGAAGGAGAGCTGATAACACCTGAGAGATTTCAGACAACTGAAAGACTAATCTCTCTTGATGTCATATAACCAGGACCATTAGTGCCACCTATAGTTAGTCTGTCTGACACTTCTCACTTTAAGACCATTTTTTCAGTGGATTTTGAGCCTGTTGCAAACTCCTTCTGAACAAATACCATTAAGAAGAATTTGGTTGAGATGAGCTCTGGTTTACTAAGCTTAACAGTACTACTGGATAGACCCAGCTGGATGTCAGCTGGTTTTTAATTGGTGGCTGCTTGGACCACAGGTGAGGGGAACGCTGCAGCAGCTTGTGTAGTTCTAGCACAGGACAGAAACCAAACCTCAAAACATGAAGGTAACTGAAGAATTAAAGGCAGATACAAAGTCTTCATTAATGTAAAACTGAAGAGAAAAAGCAATTTAGCAAGGCATGGACTGCAAACCCCATTCATAATATTTATCTTCCTTATTCCACTCTAATTTGGTAATTTTGCCCTTCAGTCTGCCATGACCACATTTCATGTTAGCACTTCCAACATAGGTTGGTTGTGAGCCTGGTTAAATTAATGTACAGAATTAGCTTCAGGCAATGCAGCAGAAATAAATAAAATCCTGCCTTGTAAATCTGGGGGTTACTTCTTTCCACACTATTTTTTTTAATAGTGAGACAAAATTTAATTAATGGGCTTTTTGAGTGACACTTCAGTATTTCCATCCTTCTATTAAAAAACTGCTTCCAGTGCAGGTACCTCTGCATTGGATTGATCTCTGTGCCTGGTTTGCAGTACACTACTATATTCAGAAAAAAAGTTAGTTAAAAATTCCCTTTGTTTAAATCTGTACTTGCTGCTTGGCCATGAAGCTTGGAAAGCTCTCCAAAGATTATTTTATCCTGCTGTGCCTAAGTAACCAGAAGAAAATACCTCCCATCTCATTACTCTGATTTACCTTGAATAACCTTTGCATGTCATGAGTTGATGACTGCCAGTTGGTCAGCATATGTATTTCTGATCAGTCTATTCTCTAGTGCTCTGCATAAAAAGCCCTCCTGTCCCCCATTCCCTATGCACACACCCCCACCCCCCCTTCCTGCTGTACAGAAGACATCCACATGAGCAGAGCATGCTGGATTTAGCTTTCCTCCCCTGTTGTTAGTTTGGGACTGATGGAGATGAGAAGCTTCTGGGATCAGAGTGTCCCCAGACTACATTTATCTTTTTCTTTTTTTAAATGCCACTGAGCTTGGGAGTCTCCCGCTGCTCATGTTGCTTCACTGTTCAAGTTGGTTGCTGCATCAGAAAAGGAAGGAAAACTTTGATCTTGACATGCCTTCTTCTCTGTCCCAGCTTACAACTTCTGCAGAAAAAACCCCCCATGATTCAAGTGCATCTGTGGTGACAGTCCTTTCAGGCAAGAACAGATGCTTTTATCAGATGTCTTCCCAAAATCTTTAATGTCCAGATAAGTCCAAGTGAACTGTCAGAGGACAGACCCAAGCACTGACTTTATCACCATCCCCATGCTGCTCTCAGGTAACCTGCCCACAGGCTTAAAAGTGTCCTTTCACAAAGTGGGGTAGATTTAGGTCATTACTTACTGTGGCTTCCAGAACTGAGGGATCAGCAGGACCTCTGGCAATGACCACAGAGGCAGCAATCAGTGTCCAGGCAGCAGCTGTGCTCTCACAACTCCGCTGTAGGCACATCTATAACAGCTTTGGAGGAAGACAGTCCATGACCCTAATTGTTTGACTTGCCCTTCACCATCCATGTGTTTAAAGGTATCTGTCCCTTGGATCTTATCTCTCTGGCTGCTTGAATTTGTAGGGTATATTTTCTTCATTAGCTGTGAGCACCTTTGCACATTTTCACTGACCAAGTAGACCTCCAGTCTTGTGTAGTCTTATTATTTTCCCAGTTCCCCTCACCAGCTTCGGGAGTGGAATTATTATGTGGTTAAAAGCCTTGCCTATAACTTAAAATGAAGAGGAACCATATTAGCATTAGATAACTCACTGTTAATATATAATTTCAAAACACTAAATTAAAAAATGATGTTACGATTACCTCGCATGGTACTGTAGACTCTACAGATCATGGAGGATGTCCTCAGTACAAAGAAGAGTTTGGTGGCTCTTTCTATTTCCTACATGGCCCTTCATCCATCAGCCATACCAAATGGTACTGTCATTTATGAGAACAAGACAATACCCTTTTACTGTTGCATTGCTATTTGATATGCATTCTTTGTGCCATCAGACAGGCCAGAGCACATGCAGAGCTGACCCTGGGGTGTTGGTGTATACTTAGTAAATGTAGCTGACAAACCTGTATGCCATTTCTTTGGATTTTTTTCCAGGTTAAAAAGAGTGAGAGGCAAGTACCACTTGAAAATGCACAAGTGTAATCTTTTAAGTGAATTTAATGTAGTACAGTCTTATTTGCAATTGCAAATACTAAGGCTACATTTTTCCCCTTACTCCAAATGCCTGAAAATCTCATTAATGTTAATGTATGGGAAAGAAGTGCTTAGCCTATTGATGGAGGAATGAAATCAGGAGCAAAGCACATCTCTACAAAGATTCATCTGCAGATTAGGGTCTGAAGCAACCATTAGATTATCAGATCTGACCTTCTATCTAATACAGGCCATAGAATCTCATCCACTTAATTCTGTATTTATCCCAAGAACAGCACCAGAAAATCAAATACAGTGCATTAACATATTATAATTTAGCAATATATTCAGGCATTTCTCCTTTTTTTAACTCTAAAACCAGAGGCAAACAGCACTACTGTGCTATATGATTATTGATGAAAATCTGCAGGAGGAGAGATTTTAGCTTTTTATCTGTCTGCAGAGGAGAATTTGTGTGTCTTTGTGCTTGCATAGGATTTTGTTTAGTTCTTTGAAAATTATTCATTGGTAACTCTAACCATTACAAAGCTGGTTGAGAACCATTAGTTCTGTTTTTCTCTGAGGGCAGCACAAACTGAAATAGGGATTTTTGTATTTTTTAACAGAAAAAAGTCATTTTCTTGAAAAATCTGTGTGGTCCTTGACAACTGCTTTCTAATATCTTATTTGGAAACTCCCTGCCAGTCAGTTTTCCTAGGAAGCACGAAGCACATTTCACATCTGGTTTCTCATCCCTTTGACTATAACACAAAACTGCCCTTGAAGTGCACCTGGGAGGTATCCAGGGGGATACCACACACACACACACACAAAAATGAACCAAACTGTCTAAAAGATCTGCACTGGGCTATTGCATGTTTTAACCATTAGCCAGCATTTTACTGAACAAAGGGGCTAAAGAGATGAGACAAGATGAGGAAAGTATCAAGGAATTCAGAGAAGAAGTGGTGGGTGGCACTGCACAAAATACAGATGTCCCAGGATTGGCACATCAATATTCTCTGAAGAAAAAATCCTCCTGCCCAAGTTTGAGGTGCCCCAACCCCTTGGTGTTGCTCATCCCGTGAAAACATTTCTTTGCAACCCACCACAGCCCAGATGGAGGGAGAGTCTCTGCTGCTCACGTGTTGCAAAAGCTTTTGCTGCCCCTTGGGCAGGTGAAACCTGGGCTCTTAGGGCTTGTCTGTAACAATGCAATTTCTATTTCCTTACTCTCTAAAGCTCAGAAATCCTGCCACTAGCTTGGTCCCATCTTGAAATTTTGTCTGGGTTTTTGACTCAAAAGTGCATTTGGATCCTGTTCTTTGTGGTTTTTCTTTTTAAAAATATGAATCATGGCTAACTACTGCTATTGAAAGCAGATATTTGACCTGTGACTGCAGAGACACCTCAGGTGGCTCTGAATAACCAAACATAGGAGCCTGCACTAGCATGGCCCTTTGCTCAAGCTAATATTCCCTGTTTCCTGGAGGAGCTCATTGCCTGCCTTAGTAGAAGCTCTTGCTGTGGTTGCCGGACACAGTCTGGGCAGGAGTGGCTGGTGGTGAGAGAGTGGCCTTCTCTGCACAGCTGCTGTGTGGGTCCTCCCTAAAACAGATTAGAGACTCTCCAAAGTATCCAGTAGCACTGATAGTTGAAAGTTAGGGCACTGTTAACAAAATAGTAAGGAACACAGAACTATGTGTGTTAGAAGACCACACACTCTTTCTTTCTCTGTCAATGTGGCTTCAGCAGAGAGGCAAATTTATCACGGATATTCTGTTCAGTGAAGAAATCATATCTGAGTGAATGGTTCTCTTGTAGAGTTGCAGGAATATCCATGGGCTTAATTTATTCTGCCAAGGTCATAGCCAGGTAACAAGCCACGATTATTCAATTCTCTAACATAAAAGACACCAGCAACAAGGGCACAAACTTTTTATTTTGAAAAATTTTCCAACTCTGGTGTCTCCCTAGCCCATGTTAGCAGCAAATGGGGTCCAACACTGCTGTAACCATGGGATGGACTGCAGAGTGGACTAAGCAGTGACCACATGTCAGATTGAGGGTTCTATAAATATACTTGCCACCAGGCTGTGTGAGCACTTGTGCTCCTTCATGTTGGCTTCAAAGCAGAGCTCTGGAAGCTTTGTGAACAGCATTTAAGAAGTGTCAAGAAGTCTGTGTATCAAGAAGTTTGGAGACAAAAAGAGTTTATCTCCTAGAATAGGAACAATTTTACTCTGCCACACAGTGAACTGTTCTATGCAGGCAGAAATCTACTTTTCTATGAATTTATGTAATAAGCAAAAAGGCAGTGAGAGTTTCCCAGCCGCTTGACTTACTGGTGCCTGTGCTTTCTTTGCAGTTGTCCAACACAGCAATTCTTCATCAGATTAGACGAGACCAAGTGACAGACACGTGCCGAGCAAACAGTGTGTCCAGCAGGAAGCGCCGCGTGCTGACACCCAATGATCTCAAACACCTGGTTGTGGATGAAGATCATGAGATGATCTATTGCTATGTTCCCAAAGTGGCCTGCACAAACTGGAAGAGAGTCATGATGGTTTTGACGGGAAGAGGCAAATACAGTGATCCGATGGAAATCCCAGCCAATGAAGCCCACGTGTCTTCAAACCTGAAGACCCTCAACCAGTACAGCATCCCAGAGATCAACCACCGCTTGAAAAACTACATGAAGTTCCTCTTTGTTCGCGAGCCTTTTGAGAGACTGGTGTCAGCCTACAGGAACAAGTTCACCCAGAAGTACAACACTTCCTTCCACAAGCGATACGGCACCAAAATTGTGAGGCGCCAGAGGAAAAACGCAACCCAGGAAGCTCTGCGTAAAGGTGATGATGTGAAATTTGAAGAGTTTGTGGCATATCTCATCGACCCACACACCCAAAGAGAAGAGCCCTTCAATGAGCACTGGCAGACTGTGTACTCCCTCTGCCACCCTTGCCACATCCACTACGACCTCATAGGAAAATACGAAACGCTCGAAGAGGATTCGAATTACATTCTCCAGCTGGCAGGAGTAGGCAACTACCTGAAATTCCCCACCTATGCAAAGTCTACGAGAACTACTGACGAAATGACCACAGAGTTCTTCCAGAACATCAGCTCCGAGCACCAAACGCAGCTGTATGAAGTCTACAAACTTGATTTTTTAATGTTCAATTACTCAGTGCCAAGCTACCTGAAATTGGAATGAGGGATGGGTTGGGGGGAGAGAGGGGAGAGAAAGCCTGTTTTATTTAAGATTTTTATTTGTCATAATAAATATGGAGAATGGGTTATTTTGTAAATTAATATTTTCTTTTTTTGAATGATGCTGCGAGCAGCACAGTCAAAATTATTTAAATCAACTGTAAGAAAGGACAGCTCTCTTTGCAGGGTAACAGGATTGTGACGATCTAGCTGTAGAAATGACTAATACTGCTACACTGTTTAAAAAAATGTTGTGTTCTGGTGAATTTCATTGATCTTGCATTCCTCCAATTCTAATTAATGTTATTTATACTTATTTAAAACATTGTCTCTTGGTAGGTGTCACTTCAGCAGCAGAGATAACATAACATTTGGACAAAGGGAGTCTGGGTTTGTGCTTTCCTCAGTTGAGCTTGTCTCTGGGTATTACTCTTCCATTAGCCATTGATTCAGGTAAATATAGAAATGGTTCTTCATACCACATGCTTTGAGAAGAGTGTTGGAAATAAGTTCTTCAGAAAGTGATATTGCACTCTACACTAGTACAAAATCTATCTTTCTAGCCCTGAAAAGGAAAAGTAAAACAGACTTGGGTAGATTCGTGCTATATAAAACCCATGACTGAAAGAAATGTGAATGTATTCCTCAGAAAGAGAAACCTTGAACCTTTTATAAATCCTATTGAGCTTATCAAGAATATGACCAGTCTCATTGTCTCTTAATTTGGGCCTGCTAGCCCAAAAAAATGCAGATTTGCAGATGGTCCATCAGAAAAAAACCAGCATTTTGGAAGTGACTGTAAGAGATTTTTGAATGCTCAAAGCAATTGGCTTTGACTTAATTCATATCCAGGATGGGGTTGGGGGAACTTCATCCTCTGCAAGTCAGCCCTCCCTAACAAATCTTAAGATGGACCACCAAAACTGGCTCGAGAGACCCCATTGCTATAAATGATCTGGCCATGTCATTTGAAAAGTCAAAAAGTCATCTTCATGTTGATAGCATGCAAGACAATAAAAAAGGTCTCATCATCCCACATGCTGGTTTCATGGCTTTTTCCTAGGGGGAAGAGGGAGTCTTCTTTTTTCGGTTGATGCCTAAATACTATTGACAGGAATGTTTTTAAATTCCAGTGGATTAGAAATTCATCTTAAGTGAGTCCTAGTGTAAGGCCACGACCTTTTGCATTAAGGTGAATGTCTCAGTACCGGTTGTTTTGTGTATAACAGCTTGTTGGGATGACAGATTGTACCAGTCGCAATTGTTTTGGCCAAGCAAATAGTAATCTATTCACACCAAATAAATAATGAAAAATGAGATTTCAGTGTGGATCTGTTAGCCAGCTAGTGAGAGCAGAAGATCAGGCTTCTCCAAATGTTTGCTTCAGTTTGATGCAGGTGAGGTGCATGGCCTGGGGAATGCTCTGTAGCCACCCCAAGGTGTCCTGTCTGGGGGTGGCAGTGCCATCAGAGAGCTGAAGGGCAAAAGCAGGCAGAGGCTTAAATTGAGGCACTTGTGGGAATCTAAAATCTGTTTTAAAGTTGATAGATGGTTTAAATGGGGTTTTTGAATTGCCTGTGTGTCAAGATCGAAACAAACCCTTCCAGAAATTACTGATGATTTAAACAAACTCAATTGAAGGCAGAGCTGTTTTAACAATATCAGAGCCAGATCCTGAAAATATATTGTACAGTAGCCAATAATATCCACTGAATTACATTAGTTTCCAGGACACAGATGTGATTAAAGAAGAAAAATAGTTTGCATCTTATTTGATAAAAATAAGTTGCTGAATAAATCTCATAGAAAAAAAAATAACAAACAGCAACTGAAGTCCTTTCACAATTGGATTTGGTCTTAGGCAGGACTCGGATCATTATTTTTTGTATCATACCATACAAATATATCTCTCATCCATTCTTGAACAGCCACAGTTTTCATAACCCAGGTCCTATTTATAACCCAGAGCACTGACCCAGTGGCAAGCAAAGGGCTAGCTGGCTGTGCCTACCCACCCTGAATTCCTGCTGGTTGGTTGCTGGCTGGTGTTTTACTTGAAAGCAGTTTTGTCTCATTTAGAGTATGTGGAGCTGTTGCAAGTGCCTCTCACAGTATGCCCTGGCTTTTTTATGTTCCTCGTTCAGTGGTTGTATGTTTGTTAAAAAACAACTGAGGGTAGATTCCCCTTTCTCCCCCCCCCCTGCCTTGCAATACTTCCTACAAGCTATTTGTGTGCTTGTTTGGTCTTGCATCCAGCAGTGCTCATATTTTGGTCCAATTTTCTTCTCAGTTAGTTGTTAATTTCTCCAGGAGGATGTGATGTGAATTTTTTCATTTAAGACAAAAGTGGCCTGAGAAAGAAAATATTTTAAAAACGGTGTGGGCTTCCCCCTTTGTTTTTGTACTTGAGCATCATCACCACGGTTTTATCTGCTCTGAAATACTCCCTTTAGTTTCACAGCCTTGTAGACACAAAAGCCCTATTTGACAGCTCTGATAGAAAAGCTTTAGGTGAAAAACATGTTCAGGAGATCTGAGGAGTAAGCATTACTCCAGGCAGGATTTTTAGCAGCAGCTTTGAGTTTGATTACCCAAATTCTGCCTCCCCACGGAGGGCTGCTCTGTGGGTGGATGCTCACCACTGATGTGGACTAAAAGTGGGCACTTTTATGTCACTTGCTTTTTAAAAACCTCGATCCCAAACTACTACAACCTGGTTATTTAGTGTGTTTTATCTGTTTTGGGGTGCTGTGAATAGGCTGTAGACCGTGTTTAAAATGAACAGCTGACATGCTGGATTCGATCATGCAGTGAGCACAAAGCCCTCACCAGCTCAGAGGAGGATCACAGATATTAAGGAATAGCCTTTTCTTTTGGTCTACTGAGTGTGTTGTTTTGACTGAGCCAAAAAATATCTCTTTCTACTGCAGCCACACAGGAGGGATGTTCAGGGTTGTTCATCCTTATCTCAGTGAGATGGCAGCCACCACCTGCAGTGGGGGGGGCAGCCAGGGAATCAGGCTGGTTTTACCCTCACCTCTTCACTGAGTTTCCCAGCTGGAGGAGAAGAGGGGCTGGTCTGCTCCTGAGCTCTGCCTCCCTCACAGCTTCATTTCTGTTGTGGCCACAACTAGTCCTGGGAGACAAACAGGCAGCACTGACCCACAGCAAAATACAAAATACAGATGTCCTCGTGGGACAGCAAAGGCCACCTAGGGAGCTGCTGTTGTAAAAGGATGTGCATTAGTTATGATCAAGTCATGATGAGCACAGAGAGGACCCGATGGGGGAAGTCTTGCTCCCCACCTCTGTCCCCAGCCCCTCAAAGCTGCTGGAGCAGTGATTCCTTATCTCTGAGCAGCTGATGCCTCCCTGTCACTTGGCGTGGCCAGCGCTGAGCCCAGCAGTGCTGGTGGCTCTGTACTCGGCACAATACCCACAGCCAGGGGTTCATTCTCCCCGGATGGCCCCAAGCACCTTAACCTGGAGGGCAGGCTGGATTTGGCCCATCGAACATGGTGGTGACTCCTGGGTGGTGGAAGGTCCCCCCAAACCTGACTTGGTCCATGCTTCAGCCTCTTTGTAAACCACATCCATTACCACAGAAATGTGCAAACTGCCTGAACCATGCGCTGTGTAAGACAAGTGAAATAAATAATCCACAAGCAGAAGTGCTTTTAGAAGTAAAATGTTTTAGGGTTTCACTGTAGTCTGCTGCACTTTTCAGGTACAAAAAGGGACTGTCCTTACTATTACTCTTGTTACAGAGAGTGTTATTTTCTTACATGCATGCACAATACAATGTGTACGAATAATTTAACATCAATGTGGGGTTGGATTTTTTTTTAACCTATTTGTATGCAGTAGAAGGCTTGTTGTAGAAAAGTATCTCCTCATACTTAAATATACTGTTAATAAAGAAAAAAGCTAAATTATACATTGCCAACAGAAGTGTGAACTGCTCATGAATCTTTCCTTAAAAAAGCCATTCAAGCCTGATTATTTTTCTAAGTAACTTCAATTAAATTGAAGAAAGAAAGTTCCTCTCTGTGTGCTTTATTTCTGGCTCATGCTTTCAGGGTGGATTTTTCAGGGTGGGATTTTTGTCTACATGGCTTTGCTTTCTCACCTGCGTTATTGTGGCAGGACACACAGAAGACTTAAAATGATCTACTACTGTGGAGCAGGAAAGCTAAAGTCATCTAACAGCATCCCTCTTACTCCTCTTCTTTCTCAAGTTCCCAGCCAGCAAGGATGAGGGCTGTCAGTTTAAGACCTGTTGCATGCCCAGAAACATTGTCCTACCTCAAGCAAGGGTGATTTAGAGCCAGACAGATGAGTAAACTCCAGGTACCTGATGAGCTTCAGGCCACGTGCTTGCTCACCTTCATGTGAATCCCCTAATAATGGCTTTGAGTTTAACATTTCCAGCAGTCCCCAAGCCTGCGTGGTATTGTCCATGGTTTTCACTGAGGCCACATCTAACCCCAAAGTGGAAACTTCCAACTGAGCTTTGAAGACAAACTCAAGATCTCTTTGTAGGTGACATGCTTTATGTGACAGAACATCTTGGTATCCCATCACTGTAACCTCTTCAGCATCTTAACATGCCTCTTGAATTGGGGAGGGCCCCAAAACTGAATGCCACATTCTGGGTGCAGCCCTGCCAGTGACAAACAGACCATTGAATCTGCCAGCCCCACTCCTCACAAGGCAAACATCATTCACAGTGAGAGCAGAGACAAACAGAAAATAGGCAATCTGCTGAGCAAGTGTCATAGCACATGGTGGGGCACTGGCCAAGCCCATTCCCACCTCAAATGCCCCATCACCCTGCACTCCCTAATTAATAGGCAGAACTGCAGCACTGTTTATTGAAATCACAACTTGGCTGTGCAGTATTAAGATAACAACCTTCACCTTTCAAAACATTGGTGATTTGTGTCTTCTACAGTCTCAATCAGAGGGAGATAATTAAGAAGGTCTTGAGAAGGACTGGATCTAAGTGAGCACTTAGCCTGAGTCTGGCCACTCTGCTGATTGTTCTGTATCCCTTTGGCAGCTTGGCAGGGCAGGGAATACACACTCTTGGAAGTGATGCAATCCCGTTCTGGCAGTGCATGGGTCTCTCGCCACTGTACTGCCCTGAGAGAGCCCCTCAGCTGCATTCACAGAGGTGGAGTGCAGTGCCATGCAGAAACAAGGGCCAGGAGAAATCTCCAGGAAATCCCTTGGCTGTGTAGGGATCAGTGCACTAGAGCACGGCAGGGAACCGAGCACAGGCAAGGGGAACCAGCAGCTGCAGAGGTCAGCCATGGAGGGAGGGAGCTGGGGGCTTTACAAAATTGAAGTCACATGCACACAAAACTGGAAACTTCCATTTTTGAGGCAATGGGGTAAGAAATGGCCTCTCTGCACAGCTCTTGGGTGCACAACTATTGGGTGATTTCCTTTGTTGCTTGTAAGAATAGCAGAGAGAGAAGCCCAGTCCTCGATACTGCCACAGACTCACAAAAGCACCAGTGGAAGGAAGCTCGAGGATTTGTCCTTTTGGCAAGCCTCAATCTTTCCATTAAATAATTACAAATTTACAAAACCCCTTCATTTTTGTACCCAGGAGCTGCCTGCAGCAAAGACCTCAGACAGCCGCTGTACGACAGTAGAGCTGGCAGCAGCAGAGCTCTGTGCAGCACCCCCGGGGCACTGGGGGATGTGACAAACTGTAAGGATCCTGCATGACTGAGGTGTCCCCTTGCCCAAGTGAGTAATTCCAGTGGAGCTAATGCAAAGTTTGAAGAAAGCCTGTTCCTGTAGTCATAATACACTCCCTGTGCAAGCACTTCCCTACCTTTGTTTGGATGCAAGTGCATTTCATTTAATTCCATCATAATTGCAAAAACATTTAAAATAAGGGAAACTGGAAGGAAAAGAGAAAAAAATTAAACAAGTGCAGAGAAGAAACCAGAGCATATGCTTCCCAACCAGCAGCACAGTGCTTTTCTCACTAGTTGTGTTACACATCATCACGTACAAGACTCCTGATGCCACAAAAAAAATCTTGCTTTTCCAGGTGCACCTACAAGTTTGCCAAAGACTGAAAATTTTGAAAAATTAGACTCTGGTTTTATTCTTCAGTGTGCTAAAGGTCAACATATCCAAAAGCCACCTCCCCAACTTGTATGCAAATCAGTTTTTTTAAAAAAATGTATTAAAGAGGAAAATCAAATTTCTCTTTCCTATTGGCATGACAAAAAGCCAACTGTTTCCACTGTTATTTGAAATGTCATTCTACTGGGGTGCTCAAGCCTCCTGACTATGAGATTCAACTCATGGCTAGCTAAGTCAGAGCCATTTAGGACCCAGAGTAGTGACCTATTCATGGAAGAAAAAAGAAAATATTATCATTAATGTATACGTTGTTTAAAATATATTTTGCCAATATTTAATAATGTTACTAATTTTGAATTGAAATTGATTCCTCTGTCCCCATTTTTTTTGAGTAAATGCAGCCTGAGCTAATATTTCTTTAGGTGCACATGTCCTATCACTAGGCAATTAATGGAAAGTTCATGCTGGAAAATGAGACATAGCATTTAAAGTAAATTTATGTGGATTTGAAAATCTCATTTCAATCAGAGTTTTTAATTAAAAAGCAAGCAACTAGCAAAGCTGTTTTGAATCCAAATCAATCCAAAGTTTATGCCCTCATTTCTGTATTTTTCACTAATACATAAAGCTGTCAGAGTAACATACAGCTGAATAATAACACTTTAGCCACTAAGCTTTGGTTTATTCTAAAAACTAGAATTTTACTGTGACAATTCATGACTTTTTAGCAGCAAGAGGTCTCTGTGCTGTCAGTAGGTATTTGCAGCCCTATATCAAGTCAAAACCTGCAGCCCACAACAGCCCCAATTTACCATAAAAGCTTGTGCAAAGACGGGGTTTAAGCCTTTCTTAGGCTCAATTTAGTCAGACTTACTTTAGCAGATAACCATTCTAGCTAAGGTTTAGTTTTATGTCTAAAGTAGAGGTGTTGGGTTTTTTTTAAAATTTGATTGCTCTATGAATGTGATCAATCACTGCATTTTTTTTATCCTTTTTTTAAACTTGAAAGAAATTAATTTAGAAAGAGAGGTCAAATCAGAGCAAGCAGCCACAATAAGAAGAGGCAAGTGTTGGTTGCAGAGGTGTCCAGGTAAATGTTGAGACATCATTCAAGAAAAACAAAATATATTCCTTCCAGGAATTATAGCTATTCATGATTTATGACAAAATTTTCCTTCACTTTTATGGAAGGACATAACAATTTAACTATTTTGAATTAATTTTACAATGTACTTTGCTAGTTTATCATAAAAATGTTACTGCTGTGTTCGTGCAATACAATTTTATGTGCTGTATGTATCATTCCTACAGCAGATGCTTTTAAAGCATCCCTTTTTCACTTAGGAAAATCTCAAAAATTAAATCCACCATTTTCAAATTAAAAAAACCCTTGAAGTGCAAGGATTAGAAGGAAGCATGGCTGAGTGCAATTCAGGTGACAAATTAAAGTCTGCATAACTACGGAAAAGGACTGCAAGATGGGAGGAAATGTAAGATGGAAAGTCTCAGTTTGGGGAGTCTCCTTGTGAAACACTGAGAATTAAATCAGAGGAAATGTTTGAGAACACAGTGGGGTGAACAATCCTGCTTTGCTTATTGCAATCCTGCTTATTGTAGTGTGTTTCACGTTACCTAGCAAATCTTTAGTGGGGATTCTGGAAGCTGATTAAAACCTATAAATGCTCTCATATAAAAGAGTATTCCATGCTGGGGAAATGCAGCCAGAGCAGAGCACATAAGCTCTGTCCCAGTTCCTTAGCAAGGAGTTACACACTTGGTTTGCAGTGTCTGGATTTCAGTCTTACTTTTCATGATGTAAAGATGTCAGATGGAAAGCATTCAGGTGAATACTTCTGAAATAACTAACAGGTTTCAGGTTTAAGATGTTTTGTCCTTGATTTTGAACAGCAGAAGCTCCTTAGGAATTATGTGCCCTCCATATCCTAAACCAGGATAAGGCTGCAGTCAGCCTTTTTCTCATGGGTGTTGTCATAGTTCCTGTGATGGGTGTTACTGTTAACTCCTCCATTATTATCAAATTACCATGCAAAGTGAGCTTTTGAGGAGCACAGAGATTTCCAGCTGGAGACAGACACTTTAGCTTTCCCTCCAGCAGGACATTTCAGTAGATGTACTCAGCCAGGTGTGCTCCTGTTTCCGAGTGAAATAACATGTTCACATTTCTCCTTTGATCAGATAAAAAGCCTCAGGATAATTAGCTGAAGAGATGATGGTGATAACTAATGTTTTCCTTCTGCATCAGAGATCTTGCTGATGCAATTTGGGTATAAGTCTTGATAGATGTGAACTGAATGCAGCCCTGTGCTGCACTGCCAGATGCTTTCCCTTCTTCTCAGAGGCTGTCAGACAGCAGAGAGGCTCCTAAACCTGGGCATCCTATCCCCCTGTCACTCACAGTCATTCATTTCTATCAAGTGACCATCAGTCTGCCATACAGAGCAAACATAACGCCTTGCATTTTTTGGCCTGAATTGTCTTAATAAAAAAAATTGAAGTTTAATTTGTTGTGGGTTGTTAGTGACTAAGGATTCCAGGCCAATTCTCCCATTTCACAAGAGGAGTTAAATTGGTATCAGTATTATACAAAATTGCCTCTGCTGCATAGCCATGAGCATCCCCCTGTAGCCCTGAGAGGCAAGCACACAGATCTCCCCCGAGCTATGTGGCAACAGCCCTCCTATTCCTGATCCTGAGGGCTTGTATTGGAAAAGGGACTCCCAGTTATTCTGTAGCTTACAAGGACTTTCTGCATACTGGAGACAACTGTCCTCAGAGCATACAGAGGGTGCATGGGTCGGTCTTGCCTAGTCCATAGAGCTGTAAGCCATACCTTTCTAAAAGCAGAAGAAATGGAAAAAAAAAATCTCCTCTTATGTGTGGCAGGAGGTTTTTATAGAGGTATGAATGGGACAAAAATGGATTACAAGACAGTCCTTATCTAGCAAGCAATTGACCATGCACATATGTGAGGGATACACATGGCACGGTTGAGGTTCCTGCAGGTGTGCTGTGGTCCTGAAAAAAATCAGACAACTAAAAATGAGCTTTCACTGAACACCTCAATTCCATAATATGCCAGAAAAGTGGATGCAATGTTGTTAGAGTTGAATGAGAATCAACAACCAGAAAGGTAAAGAGTCATTAGTTTTGTCTCATGTTGTGAGAGGATTCCTATGCTTCTTGTAACCAGTGCTAAAAATATTTGTTTCTCTTAGTGCCGGTCTAACAGAGATAAAAATTCCAGAGGTATGTGTGCATTAATCAGTGCTTTAAGTGCAGCTTCTCTATCTATTAAATATTCATGTAATGCAATAATCTAAAGTCAGAAGGACTTTGAAATATTTACAGGTTTCAATAAATGTTTAAAATGCAATTTTTGTAGCAAACACAGAACTGGACTTCCTTTGAACTGATGGACATTGCTGCAACACCGTGGGTGTCTCAGTGTCAGCTCTTCCAGGTACAGAGTCACGGGGGTGAAAACCCCACACAGCCAGCACTGTGCCAATGCCATAGGCTGTTTAATGCCAAGACTATATAGTCAGGCTCAAAGCAAGGGATTTAGTCTCTATAAGGGACGAATGTAGTCTTAGCTTATGTCAGTCTTACATGCAAGGCACGTAACCAGACATGGTGTCTAACAGAGACAGGTTTCTTGACCTTGATCTTTTAAAAAAATTTTTTGTTTAAAAAAATGAAGCAGCTTTCTAGTTTGAGAATAGAGCAAAGGCCAGATGGAAATGAAACCTGAGAATGAGTACGTCGTTTTGTATCTGAATTCTCAGCATTTTAGATCTTACACATTTTGCACAAATGACACGCAGGTTTCTTAAGGTTTTGGGTTTTTTTCAAAGTCCTTTCTGTCTTTTGTTACAGTGGGGGACCACAGTACCATATGTATGTGATAGACTTACACTACCATAGTGCTCAGTGGCCTTAATGGATTGGGCCTGAAGACAATGGCAATAGCAAAGCATTAAGATAAAATGAATGAAACAGAGAGAACTTCATGTATTAGACAAATACAGAGCTTGCTTATGTCTCCCAATCATCCACACTTTTGTCTACAAAATGGTACCTGAGCTGATCTCAGTTACCTAAATGTGATCAAGCTTAAAAAGTTCACTTTCACTTTGGAAATGCTCCAAATTCCAGAGGTACTCATCTATTTTAAGTGAAAAAAGAGAGTTTTGGATGATCTAAAGCTAACCATAGTATGAGGATTCACAGGAACGTAGTGGATGCTTGCTTCTCAAGTATAAAACAAGTATTGTTGCTCATAATTTTTGAAATACTATTTAGAATGTCAGGTTTATTAAAATGTTCTTCTACTGTAGACAGGACATAGCAACAATTTCATTAATCTGAACCAGGAGATGACAGAAAAAAAGAAGTAAACAGACAAAATCTTCTTAAGATCCTGTTCACAGTAAAACTTAGAATGTAAACCTGAGAACTTAGAGATATTAATTCTTGAGGATCTGTTCAGAAGTTAGTAGTTATCTACTAATCTAATTCATTCAGGACCCTATTTTACTTGCAAAAAGCAGATTTAAAATTATTCCTTGACCTCTCAAGACTTTTAGGAGCTCTTGAAGAGGAAACAATCTCCCAAAAGATCAAGTTGAAGAATGCTAAGTAAAGGAAGAAGCAGATTACAAGTATAGTTTGGACCAAGAAACAAAAGCATAAACAGAGGACATGACGGACTAAGTTGCATATTAAATAAACAACTAGCAGGATTTGAAATCAAATTAAGTTTCCAGCTGCAGGGAAGGTCAGCCCTGCCAATGCTGCATGACTCCTGCTCTTGGGTACCCACCCACAATATGGCAATCTTGTACATTTACTAAGTATATCGGTTCTTAGCTTTAATCATGAATTATTCATGTCTGGCTAATACCAGATTCCCTGGAGTATTCATGCACAGCATGCATGATGATCAAATTTTCATTGAATTTAACAGAAAGACTTCTCTTTAGGACTATCAGAATGAGGCTTTAAGGACAAAATGCATCTCTTTCCTTGTTTTTCCCCCCAACTAGATGTACAAAAAGCTGATTTTTTAACTTTGAATACATATGGGAAAACGATAATCCAAAAGATTGCTGAGCAACAGGTTGACATGATTAGGAATGGATTAGAGAACACAATCAAAACAACGTGTGGTATCACAAAAAATTTAGCCAGAAATAAAAGAAAAATCCTACTAACGGACTTCACAATGCTTTCAATTCCTTGGTTACAGTTTATGAACATTATCTTACTTTTTTTAAAGCAGGTTATAATTCAATTACCCTATTCTGTTGCCATTTTCTGCACCTCTAAAGAGACTATCTCATTTGCAATAGCAGTTTTACCATTACAATAATAATAAGGAATTTCAAACTCTTCATTTCACTTGTGCTTATACTACTGTTTCCTGATGCATATTCTGGGCTATTCTTGGACTTAAGAGAGCTTTTTGTGATGCTCAGAACTGAAGTGAAATCGCAAATCCATTAAAAAGATGATAGGTCTTATTTTGAATCCTGATTCTGCAAAATATTCTGCATTTATAAAGACTTAATCCTCGTGCTGTTCTAATCTTTGTATGAGAAAAGTCTAATTTTGTTTGCAAATTGTAAAAAGAAGTGAAATTAATTTACTGCTCACCAGTTTCTCATCAGCATTCTAAACATCCCAGTGAAATTAATATATTAAACATGGGAGTGGAAGGATCTTGCCAATTTAAACATCACAGATTAAGACAAGGTGTATACTGATGTTATAAAAATCAAAGTATTGATCTACATATGTTAAAAGAAGAATCCTCCCCTATATCAAACAGCATAATAGAGCTGTAAAATCAGCTGTATAATCACTCTAAAAAGAAGCTGGAGCCATTCAGGCATTCATTCAGAATTCCAACATCATTTCAAAGCATTACATAGAAAAAGAAAACTCCTACAGTATGAAACACTACTGACTCCAACTTTTAAAGCTGCATTTGGTTGTACTCTGCAAATGAGATTATCCCCTTCCATTCGTGCTCATGGAGCAATTGAGATGGTCACAAAGTCCTTCAGAATGGAAAATGATACACATTTCAAATAACCCGCCCGTCCTTCTACTTACCCTAGAGATATTTCTGAAGCAGAGAAAAAAAACCCAGCAGACATTAAGAATGACCAAACAAGAGAACTCCAAGAGTTACTCAGCATCAGATTATAGACAGTAACTTGTAAGGCAAAGCACCTGGAGCTTTTGGCTGGTCCAGCTCATCAGCAGATTGAAAATCTGTACAAGAAGTTGCAGGAGGAGCTTTAAGGTGATCCACAGCTTAAATGAGGTGAATGAGCCCATATAAGCAAGAATCAAAGAAAGTGCTCCATGCTGACACAAAAGCAAATAGATGTGAATCAGCCATAGCCCTAGTTAGGCAGGACATTATAAAGGAAGGTTTGAAAGAATCTTCTAGCAGGTGGAGGGGAGGAAAACACTTAATGATTTTTAACACAGAGTCATCATTTTATCTGCCAGATTATAAAATATGGCTGCTTTGATAACAAGACACAGAATAACATTTCAGGATGTCCCTTTCAATGTACAAAAAGCACACAATTTGACAGAATTTCTAGTAACATTTCTTACCCACACACAAATGAAGTAATTCACTCGTACTGGGCTGTGTTTAAAAAATCAAGTTGGTGGAATACTGTGAAAAGGCTGACTTGGCTAGAGTTAAAGTTGGTTTAGGGAGTATGGTTTTTGAGTACTTGATAAAATTCTCTTTTATCCAAGTACTCTTTTGTGTCATCTCCCATATTATCCTCATGGCTGGAATACCACTCCCTCTAGAAATCAGTGGTAAGAGCTTTTTGCCTTCATAACACGAGGTAGCAGAGTTTGCAAACCCTGTAAGTTTATAAAATGCTCCTTCCACATAGGAATCAAACCCTTTTCCACATCATAGATAATTTATTAACATCTTGTTCTTCCAGATGTCAAGACTCTCCCTGTTTTATCAATGTCATACTTCTTTCCTCACTCAAGTTCCTCTTTAATCATATCTAAGAGCATTCCTTTTTTTCCCCACTCACTTCCACCATTCCCCAAAGTATCTCTTTTTACACCTCTTCCCCAAGTCCTTTCAACACGAGTTATATTTTTCTTCCCTTCCTGAGAAACAAGTTTGGCTGTGCCTTTTGATTCTTTTCTCCAAATAACTTCCTTCTGTTTGCTCCCGCCTCTCATAATGAATGCTGTGTGAAAGTTTGCACCTTTTTCTTTCCCACAATATGGGTTTTGCTCTCTCAACTATGCAATGAACTTTCCCCTTTACACTTGTCCATCACTTATGGTTTCCAAGCCCAGATTATTCCAGTTGGTCAACATATTTCCCTTTTTCAAATTTGACTGAATTTGACCCATGTAACATTTCTCCCCCAGACTGGGGGAGAATTCACTCACACATTTGTCAGCAAACTGTACCAATAGTTGCCTATTTACTAGGAAAATATTTAACACACTAACGATACTGCCATGACTAAATACTACAACACCCTCACCCATCAGATAAGCACAGATTACAAGTATCTCAAGAAATTTTAATTTTTAAGAACCCTGCAATTCATTTAAAAATGACCGTAAAACCCAGTAATTCTAATAGGTGCTTGAAATGCCAGTTTAGTTGATTCAGATGGCAGTTCTAACAGAAGTAAAAAAATTTGCATCTACATTTGCATCAAAAATAAATATCCATTATTGAAAAAAAATTAAAAATGAGTTACATCTATTCCATTTAAACTATTTAATAGGAGTATTTCCCGCAATGCTACATACAAGAAACTATTTTAAATAACATTAATACAAACTAAGAAAAGTCAGAGAACCTGAAGTTAGAAAGATTTCATCTTTCTCTCACATAATAAAAGACGTAATACATATGATTCATTCAAACAACTATATTATCATAACTGTAAGAAAAAGCTTAAATAAAAGTGTTTAAATGAGGGAGCTAAAATCCAGGCATCTAAATTCACGTGTAGGCACTGAATAGCTGGTTTAATTTTCAAAGTTGCAAACACTTTGAACTTCCAAAGAGTTTAAGGTGACCAACACCTATAGAAGTCCTATTAACACTTACCCACATAATCTACTCATCTGAGTAGGTCCATCAAATTAAAAAGGATTTGTATTTATAAAGCACATGACTATAGGATTAAAACATATGCTGATATATGGATTTAGTAATTTAATTTAAATATCAAAATTTAAAACTTTCAACCACAACATTTAAAATATGATTTATTTAATTATGCATTTAGGATTTATGCTATAGCCTTGAAAAATGTATGCTGTGAGGAACTTCCACTAGATTTTAAAACAGAGTAATTAGTACCTTTTTTTTCAAAGTGGCAACCAAAGTTGTCATGATCGAAGTGTTATTTGAAATATTGAGGTCTACAAATAGGAGAAATCATTCAGAAACCGTATTTTCCTCATTGACCATATTACTTTCACAGTTTGAAAGCAAATCCCCTGTTAGAAGAGATTTCTGCTTAGAAATGGATGACACAGTTCCAGAATTTGAGAAGTTTATGTAACTTCATAAGTGCCTAAAAATGAAACTTCATCTTTTATACCTCAAGTTTTAAGCAGGGATCAGTATGTACAGTTAAATCAACACCTCTAAATACTTCATTAAAATCAGGATACTGGCCATCACAACACCATTAATATCAGTTAGTTAAACATCTTTTCAGTTGCTAAAATGAACATACACTTTCCAACACAAGGAGTTTTAATCATTCATCCATTATTATTGGTCAAGTCAGTGTCACATTATTTGTCTTTACTACTTTCTTGTTCTAATAAATCACAACAGCAAAATAATTAGGTTGCTCTTTTTAGCACAAAAAGAAAGGGCTCAGCCCTGCAGACACTTTTCAAGTGCCTAATTTTATAAATGCTGATGGGCATGTTAGTATACAGAAAATAAAGCTTGTGACAACATGTGTGGACATTCAGGGTTCTAATCACCATAACAGTCATTACTGAAATCAAGTCCACAATGGTCAGAGAGCTACAGCACTGAAACTGCAAGATAAGAATACATCAACTATTCAGGTAATGTCTATGAAAATGAATTAATCTGAGGTCTACCCTGCCACTCTTGTGGCAAAATGAAAAAATATACCCACTTTGTCCCTGGGAGGGAAAGACAAGGTAAGACACTGATTAGGTCTTACTCTTTTCTTTGTCACTGCTGAATGAGAAATTAGAGATTGTTCTGGTTCACAATACAGGTAAGGAACTGTTCTTTTAAAAGACCAGATCTTTTAAAAATTTAAAACTTGATGAAGGATTGATCCACCCCTTGTTGTGTCTACTCAGATGTCTTCAATCACCAGCAATTCACCTTGGTTTTGGAATACAGGTCTGAAGTATCCTAGTTCCATTCAAGTTTTTAAATGCAAACCAAACTAAAATCATTAAGGCTGTTTTATGTCTGTGTCAACTGGATTTACTTAGACCAAATGGAACAGTCACTTTGAGGACCCTCAAGTGGAGTGATCAGTCTTGTCAATATTCTAGAAAAAGTCATTGCATCCACTGGAATAATTAGTCACCAACATCACCATCTCTGTCACCTATGAGCCACAGAAAATGAAAACCTATAGCTAGTAAGGCAGTTCCAAGCAGATCTCCCAGTGCAGTAAGATAAGGTATAGAAAAACTGTCAGGATCTTTTCCTTTTTTCCAGAAGTGGTGCACCATCCAGTCAGCAATCCATAACAGAGTAAACACCTACATAACATCAAACAAACAAAATCTGTATTATTATTACGTAAGTTACAGCAAAAGGAAGTCAACAGCCAACATTATTGTCTCCTTACTACACAGAATTATTGTATACAATTGCTTTTGAAAAAATGTAAGTAATTAATATAAATTAATTTCAGACTCAAACTCCCCACAGCTAGAGAGAGGGACACTTAGCCAACTTCTCTCAGTCAATCACATGCACAGCTGAAAGGAACATATCAAATTATTGACAGCATTCTTCACCCACTCTATGCTTGAGGACTTCTGAAAAATGGAAAGAAAAAGCAAGAAGTCCAACCACACATGCAACTGCACTTCTCACATAACACACTGCTCTGTACAGAGAGAGCCTAAGTGAGGCTTTGAGTTGTCAGAACCAAATCATGTCGCTCCACATGAATACACTCAACCCAGGTTAACTCCTGTTTCCACAGATGTAGCACTGACCTGAAATCAGATGTGATATAAAGAATATCAGGTAAAATTAAGAAAAGTTTCCTCTGGGTTGTATGAACTGCAAAAATGGCCTAGAACCTACTTTTATGCCTGAAATACCATCTTCAGCACCTCTGTAATAAGGTACACCTGCAATATATATTATGAAATTGTCACTCCAGGCTGAATTTGTCCCAAAGTAAAAGACTTCATTCCCAACTGTGAATGTCTGAACATTTGAGAAGTTTGATCTTAATACCAGAGGTATGCATAATCATTAATCCAATTTTAAAAAAGAATCCTTTAATGTTGCACAGCTGTATGATAAGAGATTCTGGTTCAGTGGAATCATGTGGTGTGGCATGGCACAAGATGAATGGAGAAAGGACCACTAACTGAGTTTCATTTCTTCTTGTATCTTCTAAGAAGCTGCTTAAGATGAAATAAACACTCTGTTTTATGTATTTTTAGTTAAACAGACCTTTCAGAAGAGTAAACTTTAAACAGTTACTCCTATAATTCATTTTTTAAGAACTCCACTATGTACTCCACTATGTACTCCACTATAAGGAATATGCAGCATCAGAAGTAATAAAAAGTATAATATTATATTTTATTTAGTAAATAATCAATCACTGGCATCAAAAGCATACTTATAAAGGTACACACTCATTTATTGATAAGATGTTGCAAGATGCTTCTCCATAATAAATACAGCAAAATGAATGTCATACAAAGAATTGTGTTGAAAAAGTTTCTCAATTAATCTTTGCTTTGCAGAAGTGTATGTTAAAATACAAGCCTGAATTTCTAATTAAAAAAAAAAGGAGGAGTATTTGCTTAATGAAAAATGCATGGCTTATTTATATAAATGTATCTTCTGAAAAGGGAACTCTGTAGTCTAAGCTAATTATGCAAGTCCTAGGTGCACTGACTGGAATCCAAACAAATATATTTAAAACAGATGTTTTCTTTGGAAGACTATCAGATTCTCTAAGTCAGCTCCTTCTTCTTACAGAGACAAAAAGAGGCCTGTTTATAAAAGATCCTGTACATTAACATCTCCTACAGGATGTGCACAGAAGACCCTGTAGCGCCCCACATCAACAATAGTTATGCATGTTCCATTAGAAGATGAGAGCATTCATTCCAAGAAAAATATATACTGCATTTATATAACACAACCAATTAGACACAACATACACAGTAAAATTTGACTCTTAAAATGTGAATATTGTCTATATATTTTCCACCCCGAAATAACTGACTTATACTTCTGTGAAAAATGGGTAGTTTGGAAACTAAGTTTCTGTGAACCTTCCCAAACAATTCTTTGTGCTTGTATTAACCTACAGGTGTGCAACAAATAACACGAATTATAACATGTCTGGCTTCTGTAAGTAACAGGAAAAGGTTACAGCATATTATATTAACTGATGCTTATAACAGTATATGACAGAAATTAGGACATAGTGCTTACAGAGTATGTTATGAGGATGCAGCTCACCAGCCTTCATTTTTGTGAGGGAATAATGCTATCATCCACCCTGTATTTGCATGGCTAGAAACCCACTAACATTTAAGAATTATAGGGCTCAGTCTGTGGAAATGGTTACTTATTTGGCCACATTAGTTCGTGCTGCAAGACAGAGTTAATCATTGTGACTTAAATCTTCAGTAAGATTTTGCTGTTAAGAACACTGCTAAGAGGGGGCAATCAAAGTAATCAACTATTATTTTGGGGGGAAAAAAAAGAAGGACCCTACTATGAGTTTGCTGAATTTTTGAAAGACAGTCTTGAATTTAAAATGATAAGTCACTCACAAAGATCTGACAGATTAAAAAAGAAAGGAGAAAAATCATTAAAAAGACATAACAAGACACAACACTTCACATTTTCTGAGATTTATTTATCAGTGATGGATACTTATGTCAGCAAAATAACGCAGATGGCACAGCAGTATGAATTCTGTGTTCTTCTGCCCTGCACTCTTGCTATGAAGAAGAAAGCCTTCCTACTTCCAACTGAAAACCAGCTGGTTTTCAGGGAAAAAATAAAGGGACCAATATCACAGAAAAGCCTACTAAGACAGTAAAGAATGTTCTGTTTAGCATGAAAGCTGGAGAAAAGTGATAAGAAAAGCCTGAAATAACATGAAGAACATGTTCAAGATGCGAGCTAAAATTACTTAATATACAGAGGAAGAGAACAATTAAGTGTTCATGCTATATTATTATTCCTCTGGGAAAAAAATCACAATCAAAATTGAGGAAAATGAAACTAAAGACATGATCAGATTTAGACTGCATTTCTAAAATGACCCTTTAGTCACATTGTCAAAACAAGTCCTCAGAAGACAGAAGCAGCAGAATACAGCAATAAGAATAAGAGGGAGGAAAAGAGCTAGAGTGAACTCTTTATCAAATACTAATGACGAAGGATCTAAAAATAAGGAATACAAGTATCTGTATTATTTTTTACAACAAAGAACAGCAATAGAGAGTAATTCTCAATATTGAATTTTCTGATTCAAATTATGAATATCAGATTGAAACTGAAACTGAACATGAATGCTTAAATATGAGTGAGCTTCACCATTTAAAGTTCAAATCTTATGACTGCACGACTAGAAATGGGACCATTATACACTACAAAGCAGGGGTTTTTTTCCTTCATTATTTTGCACAAAATTTACTTTCATTCTCTGCATGTCTTTAGATACAATAACAAGATTAGCTAAGGAAAGTTATTTTTGATCTTTTTCATGTAGCATATCTGCATTTTCTCATGGAATGAATTTCTTATGATTTCTGAAATGGGAAAAGAATAAAACTCTATTATTTAAAATAAAGATACACAACTTGTTCCAAACATTCTTACTACTGTCTAAGCTTCCTATAGCCTAATTAATAAGTTGCAGGATGCTATAATATTTTTATTGTTTCATTCATCTGGTATGTCCATATTTTATCAGTGAATGCATGTCAAATTCACAGTGATAAAAGTGTAACATTCAAATGCATAATATTTGTAAAGCAGATTAGAATAATTCACCTTTATACTGGTTTATATATTAGTCGCTGTGATGAATGAATTCCAATACCAAACTGGAAAATTAAAATTTAGGTTATATAATTGCATATGCTTTTCTAGATGAGCATTATCAAGATTCAAGTCTAAGTTTAGTACGTAGAACAAAGACCCCTTAGCAGTTTATTTAGCATGCCTTAGACAGGATACCCTGCCTGTTAGTACTGCTGATTTCACCTTAAATTGTTTCCATATGAAGGTACATTACAAAATAGCTGCATACTGTTACTTTAGGCAGGAAACATAGATGCAAATAAACTGAGGTAACCTCTTCAAATGTAGTTTAAGTCTCCTTTATTCTCAAAATTATATTGACTCAAAATTCATCTATAACATAATTATGAAAAGATCTTGTAATTACTGTATAAGAACTCTTGCCAATCTATGAAAATCAAAGGTAAGTTTATTTATTTGTTTTTTAATTACGAGTAAAAAATCCCAGTTAGGGATCTCTAAAGACTACTGTGTCTTCACTCTGTCACTCTTGCCAGATTTATGGTTTAAGTCTTCCAGTGGTTTTGACCCTTCATTAAGGTAATTTTCAAATTCTATATTACACGTCTCCAATTTTAAATGGCTTTTGATGTCTTCATGTGAAACTAAGTAGTAATTGCAAAGTGCTTGTAACTGATCTACACTGAACTTGCTGAGTTTCCACTGCCTACAGACAGAGATCTGTAGTCAGTGAGCTCTCAGGGTCTACACACGTTTTTCAAAAGCCATTTTTCTCCAGTTTTCTCAGGTAGCATATCTGGTGTGTATCATGTCCAGGGGAAACAAATCACTATTTCCTCCAAACATATAGAGATTTCCTTCAATGTCTGGCTGCAAAGAAACCACTGAACAGTAAGTTTTTTCTTGCTGCTGTTTGTGTTGTAGCTAAGTGGTATTAGCTCCTCTAAAGGTATCCAAGTGCCCAGACAGCACAGCACACATTTATGTAAAACTAAAACCTCATTGAAGTAAAAACTGAAGTTGTTTCTAAGTCAATCTGACTATACTGATGTAACTTTGTGGGAAGCGACTTTCTTTTCTATTCCAGTTTGATTCAAATTTTTCCAATTGCCATCTTGATTTCTTCGTATCTTTGCCAGACACCCTGGTTTGACCAAAATAACTTCCAAATAACCCAGATCAGTAAGTGTTCAGGTATGCTCAGACTGCATTAGCTGTAGCACAACTCAGCAATGTACATAAGCACTTGGAGATCAGCCTTCTGAAGGCAAAAATGATATATCCCTGCTAATGATTCAGTAGGAGCCAGGATTCTACCACAGACAGCAACATGACTGGAAGAGAAGGAGTGGTTGATACCCACATTCACATCTCAGTGAATCTGGCAAGTCTGCTTGTCATACTGCAATGAGAAAGCACTGAATATACAGAGCTGTCCAGATCTGGACTTTAGTTTCCATAATTCATGGTCTCTTTAGCAGTTATATGCTCTATCTTTCGGAAGTAAACTTTCCTGTTAGAAAAAGTAGTATTTAAAGAGTATCAACATTTTGTCTATAAACACAACCTTTCTTATTTCTCTATTATGTACAGAGTATCTCATGAGCTATGTTTCCACATTAAAGAGGCCCATACCATCATTAGAACCCTCACACTAGTGAGAAACCGAAAATATTTTTGATGTGAGCAGGGAGCTGTTATGAGCAGTGCTGAATTCTTGGTTTTCTATTGCCCCAAACAGCCCTGAAGAACTGCAAAAGTGAGTTCACAGCTGTACACATCTGACCTTCCTTGGGTAAGAAGAATTTTGGAATTACTTATTTGCCTGGTAATAGCTCTGGGAATCTCCTATTGTTTGTTTATTCCCTGAATCTTAAACATAACTGTGTGTTCAGATTTGGTTAGTAGGTGTGAAAATTCCTTAGAGGGCGTTTTACTGGCTCAGTGAGAACATGCAGAACAGAGGCTGCCTTTGAATGCTCCGAGCCGTGTGCCAGGACTGACGGCTTGGCAACTCCAGAGCTGCTCTCACTTTCCTGCAGGCTGACAAGACAGAGGATGAAACTTTGCTCAGTGCACAGCCTCATACAGTTAAAAAATACTTGTGCCTTTGTGAGGTATAAGAGGAGGACTGTTCTCCAATTAATATAATCTTTATTGCTCAAATCCCATATTGTAACTGCGTGTAGTGTACTGGTACATGTTTGTCTGTGACTTGTTCTTGTAAAATTTTCAAGGAAAAAGTATTCCTCTTAAATAGAAGCCACTCAACAAATCCAAAACACATTTAAAATCATTATACTGGTTTTCATTAAGGCACATTGGCTTGCCCAGATACTGTATGCTGTATTATGTGAAGTACCCTACATGCTTAGAAGTTATACTTTCCTCATAACATTTTTTATTTGTATTTTCCCCTGGTGCTGCCATTCATAAACACAGAACAGGCTCTTCACTACAGAGTTAATTCAGACCTTTCGAACTCTAGCTTAAAAGTTTTAGCTGAATGCAGATTAATAGAAATATTTGTGCAGTTAAGGTAAAGGGAGTACAGCCTTGGCTTTCAATAGAATCAGTTTATAAATTTAATTTAAGAACACTTCAAGAATATGTATTAATTTAATGAAGAAAAACAACTGTACTATTAGAGTTAGGAACATTAAAATAAAATAATAAAAAAAAAATAAAATACTTTCTGGGTTTTCTTAAGTGTAGAAACCCCAAACTGTTTCATCCATAGAGAATCAGAAACAATGAAGATCTAACAGTATGGATACTTATACTACTTAAAATATCTTAATTTACTGATTTTTAGAAACAACTGCATATTCAGAGAAACTGTTTTACTACACAGCATATTTTCAGTCAATAATAACTAAATTACACTACTGATAATGTTCATCATGTCATATTAGTTATGTTTTTTCCATAAATATTTCAATTAAATGGCATGCTGTGGAGAAAATATCTACAAATATCTCAGAACAGGTAGGGAGAAGAATTGAAAGGAGCTGGTAGGCATGGGTAGTGAAAAAACAAAAGTCAAACAATGAAAGTATCAGATTTGGATGAAAATGAAGTTAACTCTCTGACTGGACCTCCAGCAATACTGCATAGAACTTTCAATGGAAATTAATTCCATTTTATTACCTTCGAATGCATATTGAAGTTTACAGACAATCTGAAAAAGTCATGCTAAAATGCCAAATAGAATTCATATGTATGTATAATTTTACTGTAGAGATACTGTGGAATAGCATAAACTGAGAGAAGAAGAGAAAAATATAAAAGCAATAATCAATGTCTTTGCATTAACATTTTCTTGATTTTTTCCCATTTATTCTAACATTCCAGTTCTACTTTTGCCATTTATCTAGCCCCTTTCTCTCCATTTTAAACAAACACAGAGCTGGACAGTTAGAGATTATAAACAGATCTTGAAGTCAATTAATGATTTATTTCAGTCCACAGTAAGGTATGTCATTAAATAATTTTACATCTTACAGCAGTCACTTGAATTTTAAAAACAGAAAATCCATTTCATTGCTGCTGTTATTTTTTAATTTAGCATTATTTTTTTAACATAGTGAGAAAGATATAAATAGGAGGTATATTGCCATAATTATTATTCATCTCCCCTTTCTGCCCCCCAGCTCAATATAAGTAAGGAATTGCAAAGGTCAAAGTAGTCATATTAAACTTCCTCAAACACAAGAATGACAATAATTAACTCTTACCTTTGGGAATCACTGTATTCTATTAAATTATCATCTACCACCTCAAACATAAAAGATACAGCTTGCAAGCAGGATTGCAATTTTTGACATCCATTTTCATATGCCTTCCATGCAAAGTGAACATAAATACAAAGCCCAATATATTATAAAACAGGCCTAGAATGCAGATCTCTCACCGATCAAAAGACTGACAATGGAGTTGGTTTGTTGTTAATTGAGACAATTAGCTGTGAGGTTTTTCAGTTTTACAGCAGAACTGGAAGAGCTCTCATTGGGAGGACAAAAATATAAAAGAATTCTGGAAAAATGAGATCAGTAGATGTTAGATTATGCCAAAAGTAATGGCAGCTTGAAAACTGTTCTCTACTATATCCAGGTGCATAGATGAAGTCACTGAAAAAGGGAAGAGGAATGAGTACAAATATTGAAGAGTTCTCCCTGAGAAAGGAGAAACTTAAAAGCAACAAATCACAGTATGGAAGCACCTCAGACTGACAGGTAAATCAAATATGTTGAAGATTTAAGAATTAAAGCAAGAATTATCTGTCCAAAATTTTTGAATCTGCTCTAATTAGAGGTATGCAATACTACAATAATCACTACTAGAAAAACACCAGAAAAATTAAAATGGGGAAAGGAATCTATTAAATATTTTCAGAAGGTCTTTAAAACCACGGGGTTTCAAACTGTAAATACGTCAAGACCCATGAGAAGTTATAGTGTGCAACACTGTTATTCAGTTTCCAAGTAAATACATCTAAAACACCTGTTATGGCTAAAAACTGAAGATAAAGAACAAAAAATCATCTATAAAAGGGAGCAGGGGAAAAAAAGAAAAAAGCTGTATGTCTGCTTTATAAGTGAAAAATCAATACAATCAAGTGTGGCCTTATGTACTGCAATGGATATGCTTGGCTGCAAAACTGAATATTCTAATCATATAATGAAGTTATGAAAAAGCAACTTTACATGTCTATACATCCTGATGCCAGGTCTGAATTACTGTGTGATCTGAAAGTCCTGTCATAATGTCTTAGACTGGTTTTCAGGTGAGCTTCTGCATTTCTCAAGTTTTACCGTACTCCTTGCTGCTGAAGGAAAGATTTGTGTCCCTAAATATGTTATGATTGCAGTTCTGTGAGCAGGAGGACTAAATTTATGAATTCAGTTTGATTCCCATGTGATATGTCTAAAGTCTAATAATGGCTGAAATCACACTGCATTCAGTACCACTTACCTTCAGCAGAGGCATTAACAGGGACTCTTGCCCCAACCTGTTTTCAAGATTACAGGAACCTATTACCACTGAGAGAGCTTGATTTAGATAAACTTGACTGAAATGGAGCAGAGGATTCAAAAGTTCTCAGAAAGGACAGACAGACAGAAGAGCTAGAGTGAAGGAATAGCATCATTTCCTCAGGAAAACACGTTATAAAAGGAGCAATAAGGCTGGAAAGTAAGAATATTATGTAAGAGGAAAATGAAAAGTAATACATATCTTTTAGTATGACACTCTCATTTTCAAAGGTTGGAATGTTACCAGTGTTGTTCTACCAAAAAGGTATACAATTCTCATATGAAATGGTAACAGTTTTTGAAACCTGTCCTTATTGAAATAGCAGTATGATAAACACAGAGAGAAATTCAGAACATTAAAAATCATAATTTTATTAAGGATTCACTGCTGATAATATTGTCTGTATTTTAAAACTAAAGTGGTCACGTTTTTAGAAGCAGCAGGTATATTTAAATTATGGATATTTCAACTACACTTTCACTGTGTAATGTGAACAGTCAATTTTTGGTTTTAAGGTGCAATGAAATATTATAGTTAATTCAGCCATGTTATAGCTAAAAACTAACTGTGGCGTTAATAAAAAGATTTAATTTTGTATTAAAGATTTCTCAAAGTGAAATTATTTCACCTTGAGACATCACTATTTCAAAAGGCATCTTTCAAGAACTGCCCTTGCTGGGTATAAACATACCACCAGGTAAGACCAGCCAAAATAATGTAACAAAGCTTGACAATAAATGCAATTAAAATTTCTTGCATGGTGTTCACTGTCAGACTAATTTAAACTTTAATAAATATTAAGAACACACCAAGGAAGCTGTAACATTCTTATCTACTGGACTATGTTAACTAAAACAGTAACATGAGCCACTTTAGGAGATTTCTTTGAGAGTTTTCCTCGATATATTCATTATTCATAAATGCTACCATTCTTTCTTTCTATTTCCCCTCTGGTTGATTAAAATGACAGGGAGTTTAGATGCAATGGTTCCAAGAACAATGTGAAAGATGCATGACTGGGAAAAAATGCAGTCAAGTGTCTTCTGGAAAGCACTCACAGTACAGATACACCTGTGCACGCTGCATATATGTGGAGATAATTAGTTACTTCAGAGCTGTGCTGAAAGCTTGTATTAACACATATCTCCTTGTATCTCATTCATGAGATTTTAGATATCAAAAAAGCATGGTTTTCTTCAAGCATTTGATTTTATACAAGCATTTACAAGTTGTACTTGTTCTTACCTGTAGCAGGGCTGCAAACAAATATACTGCTATAAAGATAGGGGTCAAGGAAGTATGTCCACTCTTCATTAAGTGGATAGTGTACAAGAAAATCAGGTGTCCAGGAATCACCAAAAGAAGCAGAACTTGGGCTGATTTGTTATTTACCTCTACAATAAAAAAAAAAATACAAAACTTGGTTAAGGTCTTCGAGTACTATAGCAGATTTTTATTCTTTTTAATATAAAAAGAAAATGGTTTTGGAATTCCACAGCATTGACTATGGAACTATAGAACAGCAGGCATTATTTTCCACTAAAAGACTCCTTGAGGAATTTCACAGTGGGGGAAAAAGACAACTCTAGGGTCTATCAGAAAAGGTAAGCAGAGCTCTTCCAGGAGAGGGTGTGAACTGTCTGCCTTCATTCTGTGCTCACGTAATACCATCTACATTTTTGGAGCTGCAGAGACCTCCTAAATCTTTCTAGGAAAGACAATCTTTTGGACTCCATATTCAAGACAATCTTTAAAGTTTTTTTCTAAAAATACTTTTTAGAAAAGTTTCTTACTTTTTTTTTCTAAAAAGTAATCCCCCATTTACCACTTTCAGATCTGTTCCAATTAATTTAATAAATATGAAAGTGTAATACATGGTGTTGACACATCACATTTCACCACAGTTACATCATTAGGAAAGTGGGAAATACAGGGGAGGAATAAGCTGTGAAGCAAGAATCTAGAAAGAAAATGGGAAATTGGAAATAGAAATCAGGGATTTGGCTTAGTAATAATGTTAGTTATAAAGCTCAGTCCTGACAGGAAATTGGTTTGAACTTCTAGGGGTAAATGACAAAAGTTAGGAGCAGGTAGACAAGATTAGGACAGATGAAGGTTGAAATCTTTCTGAGTGGCATCCTGCCTCATCAGCCCTTATCTTCAAACCTTGCCAGGGTTACACCCTGCTCTGCGTTCCTCTCTACTCTTTGTCTCCTCCAGGAATTCCTTGAGATTCTCACAGGCAAACAGCTGCAGAGAAAGGAAACTGCCAAGCCTCTGCTGCCTTTGAACTGCACACAGCCAGTTCAGTCCATTGCCATTCCTCACTGGTGGTACAGCCTAGCACACAGGGGTAAAGAGGAGATGAGAGACAGCAGTTTTAACTGACTAATCCATACCTGTACCATAATATGTTCTGCATGGGTAATAGCAACCCTTGGCTTCTTCTGGCAGCTCTCCAGGAATGCTGTGTAAATGGAGGTAGGTAGAAATTCTGCTAGCTTGAATAGCTACTAGATTACCACCAATACCTGAAACACAGAAGGGAACAAATGAAAAGTTTTCAACTATTTTTTTCCTCTAGCAGGCAATATTTTTGCAAATTTACCAAATTCCTCTATGTTTACCACAGTACCCTATGTACAAAAGTCAAAATGAGAAATATCTTTAGAATGTATATTAGCTACAGACAGGCAAACATCAAGCATTAAAACAAGTCAGAAAACTTGGGCTACAGTTTGGTGTATCACTGGATATTTGGAGATCAGCTTTGAATCACTGCAAGTGCAAGAAATTCCAAACCTTCCAAAAGGTTCAATCTTATGCTTTCTCACAGGTGAAACTCCCTTTTATTGCTCCTTTTTGGAAATTCCTCTTGGAACAGCAGAAGTACTGCACAGTTGTGCCCCTGCTGGATTACCTGGCAGATATAAGTAACGAAAGCAGATGCACTCACTACCACCAGCATAAAAGCAGATTTCACACACAGAATCACAGGACTGGAAATTACTTCAAGAGTTAATATATTCATTCCCCTTTGACACAGAGCAGGACTAACTAGAGTCTTCTGTCACTCATAATTCAGGTTGAAAGAACAAGATATGTGTCTGAATAGATGGTTTTTAAGACAATGGTAGTGATGGAGATTCTGCTTTCTTTATTATAAGGGGTAACACGCTCAAGTTGCACAAGAAGAGCTTTTGTTGCAATATAAGAAAGAAATTTCTTATAGTTAAACCAGTCATTCACTGGAACAACCACCTCAGGGACATGGTGGAGTCCCTTCATTGGGGGTTTTCAAGATATGACTGGACGGGGAGCTTGATAATCTCATCTAGGCTCCTTTCCCACAAAAGGTTGGACCAGATGACATTTCAAGGTTCCTTCCAATATGGGCTGGTTTATGTTCTATGAATTTTTACTTTGATGAATAGAAAACTAAACCAAGCTTTTATATCTACATTGTAGAATGCAGTGGCAAGAAGCAACAGCATAAAATCCTCTTAGTTATTATATTTGAGTTGTCTACTTGCATATCAAGTACATGCTGTTTCTTTCCCCCCTTCAGATGCTCTACACAGCAATGGGCTACTCTGAGAAGAAGCAGAAGTAATGCAGATTTTGACTCTGCTTCAGAAGGAGAAAGGCCCTGTTTATCATAGTTGAATTAATTTGTTTATCTGATGTTTAGGGCTTTGGGTGCAGAACAAATACCTATGGTGATCAGAAGATACTATTTCCCAAATTCTTTTGGTGGCTATGGAGTGGTAAGCACAGGGATCTAATACTGAGAACTCAAAGAACTTCTGCCTCACCACTGCTTAAAGACAGTAAATGGCTGAACCTAACACGGAAGTAGATCTTTTAAGTAACAAGCTTCAGATACAAATCAGGATATGCATGTTCCCAGTCAGGAGATAGAGGGGCAAGATATGAACTACCAAAAGGTTGTGTCAGAGTTTGCAAAGAAAATTAAAATAACAGTAGCTTTTTTTTTTTTCAGAAAAAGTAGTAAAATAAGGGATTTATCTAAACTACAAAAGAGGTTTAAACAGATTAAAACCAATCTAAGTAGGGCCCCAAATCTGTTCTTTCATCGAGAACAATTAGAGATTTCTGAGTAATGAGAATAAGATACAGAAAGAGAGACAAAAATAAAATTAAGTACCAATGCACCACATTTGGATGGGGATCAGATAATTTCTGTGACTGAATTATAAAAAAGCTGTTATATAAAACTGCTTCCTAATAGAGCTACAAAGCTGGGGATGGTGCCATATGACTGCAAAATATGAAACAATTTCTGCTAAAGAAGAGAACATAAAGGCAATCTGGGTTATTACAAGCAGGTTAACAACTGCAATAACTGATATATTCAAAACAATATTAAAGAAATAGTAAACTATTCTTCACTATATCTCTTATAACACTATAAAATCAAATAAAAGATGGAAGTAAATAGGCCTGTTTTGAGTTTTGTAGCAATGCAACTGCAAAACACGTTGGCACAACCCTCCTAGATTTTAAGTATTTCCTAGGATGTATGTAACTTCCTCTTGTGACTGATAATTATTTCCTTCAACAAATTCAGACACTCAGAGATATGACAGACAATCTGGATGGTTTTGGCTAGTCAATAACAAGGGAAACTGACTGAAATATAAGAATTAAGGAAAACGGAAATTTGACCACTTGAAATGGTGCTTAAAAAAACTGTCTGGACAACAGAGACATGGACAAGTCTGTAAAACAAGGTGTAAGATTGGTTGTCAGTCCTTTGATGGACATCTATTAATCACAAATCTTTTCATTTTTATAGCCATCATTTAAAGAAAGTATGCTCCAAGCCCTATTGCTCACGTAGCTAACAGGAAATTACTGAAAAGCCTTAAATGCGATTCTAAAACAAACTGGCCAGCCATGGAACACCAGAAAAAGGCAGTGATATCTGCAAAGGAAGCTGACATGCCAACCAAAACATCCAGTGTGGAGTGTGATTTCCAGAGTAGCCAATTACAGCTAAGTTGAACATATACAATCTATTTTAGCTAAATGAAAATGCAATATTTGTATGTTAAGCAAAATTATTTTAAATTGCATCTGTCTGAGTCTCAATAATTTAGCATTAGTGGTATCATTTTAACTCATAGAAGACAGGCAGGTGTAGTGAAGTGTAAGCGCTTTTAGAATCCATACATCCACTCTCAACCAGCTGACAAGGTACTGTGATGGGCAGCAGCAGTGACACTGTCTTTTAGTTCTGCCTATTCACTACCAATTCTCCTAATTATTTTTAAACCTTTGGGCCAAATTCAGCCACGTCTGACACAAGGATAGAGATGCTAACTACCTCCAAGTATGGTTAAAGAAGCTACCAAAAAAGAAAACAGTGGCTAGGTACATAAAGGAAAGATTCAAACCCATGCCCTCAGTGAGACAAAGGCAGTAATATGAGTTGTACAGTTAAGGGCATAAGTGTGCCAGCTGGCCAGTCAGCACCTAGCTTGGAGCTAGGCATGATGCCTCCTGCTCAGCCAGTAGCTCAGCGACACAGAAAAGGCATGATGATGCTGTGGAAAGCAGAGGGAAAATGGAGAGAATAAAGCTGTGCTTGCATTGAATGAATCACTTTGATATGTACAGAGAGACTCAGTTTGTTTGGTAACAGCAGCTACTGTGCATGTGAAGTTACCATCTCAGCTATACCAGATTAATCAGATCCCTGCAAGAAACAGAACACAGATAAAACCGTGTAGGTTGACAAGATGTCAATACACAAAACTGATAACTTCTCAACATCTTCTGAATGCATAAAATGGTCACGTGCTCAGTAGTTGCTCATATTATTAAAATCTCTGTAGACATATATGGGGACTGTTTCCACGAACACTAATTAATCCAGAAATTTGTTCTCCTATTGCAGTCATCATAATAAATACTAAATTTGCAAAGACTAACTTCATTAGCTTCTTTTCACTCTTGTAAGAACTATAACACGGGAAAACAATTTATTTCAAAAGTAAAATCCACCAACTGTTACTTCACTCCTCTCAGAACAGCAAATGTGTTTAACTTCAATATGAAAGTGCTACTTTGTCAATAAGTAGAAGAGTCGCTGTCTGCTAAAGTGCGAAGAATGTCACGCTGACTTACAACCTTAAAAGAAAATTGAAAACCTCATCATTTTATAAAGGCAGTTAAGGGCTAAGCAGGAATGTTTCTTCTGAAAATTGTTATCACAGCTCTTTTGTCTAACAAGCACAAAAACCATACTCAAAGCAGAGCCAAACCCATGTCATGTATTTGCAAACAGGCCTACGGGGGTGATTCTATTAATCATCATCTGGAAAAAGGACTTTTTTCTAATAATAGAAGTAACTATGCTATTTGGAAAACCACATTAAAAGTACTTTACATCAATGCATCTTAAAAAATACTTCAAAGTGAATCCATATCTCATAACCCTCAGTACAGGTAAAAGCAACCCAGAAGTTAAGGGAAGCTGGAGGGGTGTTGATGACACAGATAAGTCTGAGATCATTCACTGCTCCCAGTAACACACTGGGCTGTTTTTTACCTCAGAAATTATACTGTATGTTTTGATAAACACTTTTCCAAGGAATACTTGGAGGAGTAATTGATAAACCAGAGGGTTGTACTGCCATTCAGAAAGAACTGGATAGGCTCGTGAGTTGGGTCAAGAAAAATCTCATTAAATTCAACAAAAGGAAATGCAAAGTCCTCCATCTGGGTAGGAATAACCCCATGCACCAGGACAGGCTGGAAAGCAGGTCTGCAGAGAAGGATGTGGGGGTACTGAAGAACAAGAAGTTGATCATGACACAGCAATCCACCTTCATGGAAAAGGTCAACAGCATCCTGGGCTGCATTAGGAAAAGCATCTCCAGCATGCCAAAAGAAGTAATGCTTGCCCTGTACTCTGCACTGGTGAGGCCACAACTGCAGTACCATGCCCATTTCTGAGCTGCCCAGTACAAGAAATGGACTGACTGGAGTGAGTCCAACACAGGCTCACAGGAACTGAAGCCTCTTATACATGAGGAGAGGTAGAGACCTGTGACTGTTCAGCTTGCAGAAGGCTCATCAGGAAGACCTTATGAATGTGTATAGATACTTGAGATGAGGGATGAAGGCAAGGGAGCCAGACTCTTCTTGCTAGTACCCACTGACAGGACAAAAGGCAATAAAAAAATCTGAAACACAGAATATTCCATCTGAACACAAAAACCCCTTTTTCATTTTTTTATGATGAAGGTGGTCAAAGCTGGAACAGGCTGCCCAGAGGGATTGTGGAGTCTCAACTACGGGGATATTCAAAACCCTACTGGACACAGTATTAGACAACCTGCTCTGATGGACCCTGCTCAAGCAGAGCATTGGACTAGATCTCAAAAGTTCTCCAAGATAAATACTTCTGTGATTTTACAAAGAAGTAAATAAATCCACGTCTTTCTCCCAATTGTGTTTCAGCAAACATACTCAGCTTTAATGACCAGTGCCATAAATATTCACAAGACTATAAACAGTTGCATGATAGGGTACACAAATAATTGTGTAAGAACAGACAAACCAAATCATTAAGACTAAAGATTTCTAGAACTCCAGTTCTGTGGAGAGAGATTAATCAGTAACAGAACACCATGTTGTTCCCAAGCACCTATAACGCAGCCTCTGCAATGGGACTAAATCAATTAATATCTACATAAGGAGAGAATTAGGTCAACATAATGCCCAAATTAATTTTTCTTGTAAATCTATCAAGAGAAGGAAGGCAAGAAGATTTTCACTTTTGCACACTCCTGAACACAATCCATAGTTCAAGACAGTCAGTTTTGCCAATTAGTCTTTTTTGAAGTTCATCATTAGCATCATAAAAATGAAACAAAAAGGAAGCAAAAGAATCTCAGTTACAATGGTGACCACAACTCTAAATTTTTGAATAATCATATCAACTTTCAGAAAATACAAGATGAGTTTTTGCCCTGACTCTAGCATTAACTTCAAAAAATCACATTTTATGCAAGTGAAATACTTAGATTAGAAATCTACCTTAAATAGCTACCTATTTATGTTGTTTTTTCATCCGTATTTCTTCTATCTTCCATTTTACTTTGTAGCATTTCTTTTAATACTTGAAAATGTTTGGGGGAACACAGATGGAAAATATTAACTTTTCCTATATGGGTGTTTATTAAGATAAGTCTTTAAGACAACATTATATAGGTAAAGTATTACATTTTATGACTGATTTGACTCATAAATCAGTTATTTCCTATCCCTAATAAAAAGATTGTTCTTTGACAGTCAAAAAATGAAAATATAACTGGATATAACTGTCGTGAAAACTAATGATTACTGAGATCTTCTAAAAAATTTACAAGTAAGAATTCCAAGAAAGAGTACACGTCTATAATAGTACCGAATATGCAGGTTTACACATGCAGGTTAGGAACTAAAAAGTAGTGAAACTGTCACCCAATAATGTGTCAGAAGTAAATGTCAAAAATCAAAGCCCTCCTCCTCATTCACGCCAAAATAAAGACTGAATAGTTCTCGTAAAGCATAGGTGCCTTCTGAGACTAACACATTTTTTCTAATTCAGGATGCAGAAAAACTATTCTGCTGCTCAGCCAAATTGCTCTACTGCCATACAGGTACATTAATGTTTTCCCTTGTAATTTACAGAGACAAACTTCAGATGCTCAACTGTCTGAGACAATTATTATATTCTAATCAAAGCACTACTCTGTTGTGGGAAAACTCAAAGTACAACTACCCTAAAAGAGATTAAAATGCATAGCTATTAAAAAATGCATTTTATTTCTTGAGGAGGAATGGTTTCTGGGTACATTCTTTCCCTATTCTCCAAAACAATTTACAGCAAAATCTCTCCAAAAAACCTGAAAGTCTGTCATTCAATTTACCCTTACATAAGCTTAATTTTCATCTCCTAGACAACTGATACTCATTAAGTTTTGTGTTAAATTTTCTCATATATTTTTCTCATATTCTTTGATCTACATTTCTTTCCTCCAGATAGCAAATAATTTTAAAATACATACACCCAAAGAGCAAGAAATGCTAAAATTGGTTTGTGTTACCCTTAGAGTATTGCTCTGAACCACCTGCAAAGGCAAGTTTCTTGATATAAAGTATTTCCAATTTTCAAGTGGCCATAATTTTTCAGAATTAATTTGCAGAACCTCCATTCTTCAAGATGCATAAAAATAGGGTGAAGTCTACTGATATGTTGGTTATCATGCAGTAACTCATGAAATGCAAACACTTAGAAGATATCTCACAATGTTTTGTCTAAGTACACAATGAAAATTGAGAGGAAAGTGGCTCTATCCATTAACTGCACTTAGTTCATTTCTGTTGCATATTCAAAGCATATAATTTTTTGAGGTATTATCTTTTTTCTGTGCCGAAGGAACTCAGTTTCTTGCAAATTGCAATTCCTGAGTCAAATTCAACACACTGTGATGCTGTAAGAGGATCTGCAAGTTTTAACCACCTCATCCATTAGAAAACATAATGATCAACTGGAGTATCTAGGCTGAAGCTCAGTCACTCTTGGGCTTAGCTATTTTATTCAGAACTTCAGTACGTCAAACAGACATCTAAGTATCAAGTAGTTTGTAAGTGCCACAGTGGCTAAAACAATAAAGTGATTGATTTATTTTTAATAAGCAGAGATACAATTTAACCCAGCCAACCATAGAATAAAAAAATAATTATTCATCTCAATAAATGTGTTTGAAAGTGGGAAAATGGAAAAGCGGTTGTGAAATACTTCAGGTCACCAGCAGTAAAATGGACTATAAATGCCTGCCTGCTAATAAAGTATGTTAATATTTTGGGAAAATATTTGTAGTTATTGTTAATAGGGAACCTCTGAGGTTGCTCAAATTCCAGACCAATATTTCTTAAAACTGAAAGATTTAATGGCTCCACACTGTAACACATGATGAAAGTAACTTGTCTCACATCTAAGAATACACAAACCATCTAGACAGGACCTGGCCAAAGGCTGCTTAATGGTGCACACAGCAAGCCTAACAACTGATAACTCTGTAGTACGTACTATTCAGGTTTTTGAGATATGGAAACTGGCACTGAAATAAATAGTGACACCTTGAAATCCTGGATAAATTTACACTGTCATCAAATTTTGGCTGGACACAATCTCAGTACGATACAATGTTTCTTTCGGGTTTCCCTGTTGGTTTTTTGGGTTTTTTTCAGGTCCTCTATGCCATAGGAGTAACAAACATTAAGAAAAAAAGGAAAAAAACAGGCATCTTATAAGCATTTTGAGGGGAAAACCCTCAGCTCCTGTCACTACTCAGGCTTACAATGACAATTCTAAGGCCAGAAAAGCACCGTTAAAGAAAACTTTCTGCAACAGGAATATTTAAAAAGCCATCTGTTAAGTGACTTAGCACACCTTTTATGTCAGTAAATGAGTGTCAATAGACGTGCTTTTTTGACTGAAAGACTTCCTAAACCCCAGTTTACTACACTGTACTGACCAGCAATATCAAAAGGTGTCAGTAAAATTATGAAACCCAGGAGAGGCTAATCTAACAACAACCAAAAATATCACCTACCTACAATTTCCTTTTCCAGGAGATGTACCATAAACCAGACCCATTCTGCATCCTCTACACAGAACATATTTTCTCTATATTTTCCAATAGAAATGCCTCTATCCTTAGAATTCTGAGTCAAGCATGTCTCCTGGAAAGATTCTTTGTCTCCCTGTCTGCCCGAGCTTTCCCTCTCATCCATCTGCCTAGTTCTTCAAAGATCTTTTGACCTATCAGCTCAACATCCAGGGCTATACAGCTTTTGGCTAGTTCTTTTCCTATAAAGACAGTTCAAAAGAATGTATGTGCGTTGCCTTAATTCTGTCGATAAATTTATGAAAGAAAAGATATGAAAGAAAACAAGAAATAAAGCAGTATATTTACTCTTTCCTCTAGAGGCACGTTAATAGTAAGCTGTCATTCTTAGCAATTAAAATTACTTACTTAAGTCCAGTCATTAGCTAAAAATGACAAAAAGGTAAAATGTAAACAGACAGGCAATCCAATAGGATGCCTAATTCCACTGACAAGAGCAGCCCATAATTGCTGCAGGGTAAAAGACCATCATTACTGCAACATTTGGAAAGTACTCGAGGCCTTGAGAAAGGCATGTGTCCACCAGACCTGTACCCATTGTAGGTAACAAGTCTAGAATAAGGGAACCTATAGAGAAAATCCAGAATTATTTTGGTACTGTACTGGAGTAGAAAAAGAAGCCCATGTGGAAAGAGTTGTTGGCTTTTGTTATCAAGTTATGTCATCAGGGAAAGCAGGACCATTGGTAAGAGTACTGGCTTGGGTAGACCTGCCTAAAAAGAAAAACCAATCATCTTAGGAGGTAAATGCAGGGCGTTACTGAAAAAGGACTACTGTAAGAAAAGTAACAGATGTAAAGCAGAAAAATGTCTGCCTTGCCTTTCAGGTACCTGGAAATCAAAATGGAAACATACAGAAGTTAGGTGCAAGCACTTGCAATTTTGATTTAATACAAAGGTAAGGCATAGGCAAGGAAACATAAAGGTTTAAGTGTAAGAATTAATTTACAGTTAGCAAGGAACAAGAGTGGCAACACAGAAATGTTTCATGTTAAAAGCAAGAAGAAAGAAAATAAAGGATCTTAATGAGAAAAAAGAGCAAGCACCATGCTCTACTGAAGACTGAAATACTCAGTCCACAGCCTTCATAAAAATTATAATACCTGATCACAAACTGATATGTACTAGGGCCTGGGGTAAGTTAAATTTAGTTCTTAGAGAGCTATATGAACAATTCATGAATTATTAGTGATCATTTTTGCAAATTCATTATCTCGGAGGTTAGAGAATACCTGAGGGCTGTAATGGAGAAAACAGAAAATATACCTTTAAAGGGGATCAAAAAAGATGATACAGAGACCCTGTATATCAGTGAAATTTATGTTCCTACATGAGAACTAGAACAAATTATTAAAAAGACAATTTAGAAGCATCTAGAAGATATGAAAGCTGTAAAACATGAGCTAACATGAATTTGCCAAGAACAGGCTTCTGTCAAAACAATACGATTTCTCCCACTAACTGAACAGCTTGCCTAATGGTTGCAGCAATAGATATAATAACTGTCAGCCACAGTAAAGCTTATCAAAATGTTTAGGTGCTATCCAACATTACATTTCCATTAATAATGTCTGGAAAATTAATTATATCAGGCCAATGTGGTTCAAAACTAAAATTCAGTGACCCTATTAACATCTTGTTATCAAGGTGGAAAACAAGTGACCATAATTCATTTAATTCATAGCTTAGAAAACAGAATGGAACATGCACTAATGGAATTTGCAAGGGCTGGCTTAAGTCAAAACAGTAGTATCTTGGTAACAGGTAAAATGGTTTTAAAATGAACACTACATAAAAGTGCAAACTAATGTAAGAAATCAAATGAAGAAATACAAAAAGAGAAAAGAACAGCTAGGCAGAAATAGAGTGGGAACAGATCTGGTGTTTATAATTATTGTAAACTAAATAGGTATCAACCCTGTCCTACTATAGTAGGAAAGAAAAGCATTTTCAAACTGCATCAGTATAAGATATCAACTGTTCTCATAAAATTTGCCTTGTTCTTATTGTTAGAAGACAGAACATTTAATTCAAGGACCAAATTTTCACAAATGCATTCTTACACACCTGCAAAGTACCTGCCAGGCATTGGAAACAACACACATTTTTCTTGAAATATTTATTTACTTGCCTGTAGCATCCTTGTTAGTTCTTATATCTATATACATTACATATCAACAGCAAATTACCCTTTTGAAAATTTGTCCTTGGATATTCAGAAGAAAATCCCTTGAGATAAAATTTTATATACATATTCCACAGCCATAACTGCTTCAATATAATATTTGATAATTTAATATTTGAATATGTTACTTTAATATTTCCACTTTCAGTTTCTTAAGGCCTATTTTAGATTTCTACTTCTCACATTCTCTATCATGTTTTAATGGTTGTAGTAAAAATAGGAAGCACTTCTCAGGTGTTCAAATACACAGCTGTTGACATCAAAATCAAAACTTGAAATTAATATACCAGATATTAATTAGCACAAGAGAAATTTACTGTAACAGATGTTTCTCAAACCAAAGTATATCAATTGATGTATAGTAGCAAATAGTGTTGTCAGAGTCTTACCATTAATTACTGGGGTATAAACAACAATTCCAACTAAGTTAGGATCAGATACAGTTGTGTCCAGAATAAGGCCACCAATACTGAAAAACAAAATACAATATTTAGAATAAGGCAAGCAGGATCATTAATTAGTATTTAAAACCTTTTCAGAGCAATCTGTCTTACAACATCTTCAAGACACAATTTTCATCTCAATTCACCCTTCCCCTGCCCATTACCTCATTCTGAGCCACAGGGTACCATCGCTGTAGTTAGTTATTTATTAAAACTGGCTTCTCATATAACAAAGATCACAGAATATCAACCACTCTACTTTTCAGATTCATAACTGTCATTGGATTAAATAATCTGTCAGAGCAGTGCAGAGTCTTGACTGGAAGCTGCAGGAGATGAGTAGTTCACCATTTCCCTCATTTGATAGGGGCACACTTGTCAATCATGGATACAGCAACCCATCACTAGTCCCTGGCTACTGCTGGCTCCCCTAGTCATTCCCATCTGTGGCTTTGTAACTTCCTCATTTTGGCAAGATTAAAGTTTTATCATACTCTAAATTCTGGAGGCTCCTTAAATGTTTCTTCTAAGTACAAACAGGTGTTAAGTAACATACACAGAGATGCAGGATGACTATTAAGATGCTTCTATGAAGCAAGACAAATAGACTTACCTGCTTATAATCATGGCAGTTATAACAGGCTCCCATCCTGAATGGAGGACAGTTCTGGTAGCTGGGTGTTTGGCAGCTATGACAATCCCCATCGGAGTCAGAACCAAAAAAAAGGCACCAACCAAAGGAGATACATAGGAATATGTCTCTAAAATAATAATAAAGGGAAAAAAGCAAACCTGTTTTACTTTCAAGACATTCCTATACATTTTTCCTAAATTAGAACTCTAAAATAAATTATAATCCACATCATACAATTGAGGAATTTTAATAGTCTTCATCACTACTGCACCTAAAGTGTCAACTACTGCACTGAACAATGTGTTTAACATCTGCCATCTGTGATCGTTGTCTCCCACCTTCTCAAGGACAGAACTATCTGTACAAAGAAGAAATTCTGAAGAGAATTTTTGTATGATGCTTTATGATAGAAGTGTAATAAGTCTGTGGAATATAAAACATTGCCTTGTAACTCATATTAAAAAAAAAGAAACTGAATATACTGAACATGCATTTTGTTTATACACAGATTCATAGCATATGGACCCCCCTTCTTTCCAATGCACAGATAATAGGTTTTATACACAAGTCCTTTAAATTGAGTTGGACATAAAATGGATTATAAAACCTACTCCATTGCTGTAATACTGTTGTGTTTTCTTGAAAAGAACAAAAACCACCAGTGGCTCTCAATAGTGAGGGATCTCTTAAGGAGAGGGCCCAGACAGAGCTTAAAATATTTTTTAAAAAAACCTTCTGCTGTGATAACATACTAGCACCTTATTGGGATTCTCTGTTATAACACACAAGAGGGAACAATAAATAAATAAACTGGCCACCAATTCTCCCCATGCTGCTGAACAAGGGTAAAAGACTATCATTATAATAAGGTATCTGTTTACAAGTTTTAAACTAGTCAACTGAAATTCACCCTGCCCAGGTTTTTTAAGGCAAAAATGATGAAAAAAATTAAGGCAAGGCAGTTGGTCCCTACCAGGACTTCAAATTCTACTGTCTGTCTATCTAGCTGAATTAAAAACAGAACTATAAAAGCAATTAATAATTTAGAATTATCTTATAGAATCTGTCACAAGTGAGCTATGGGAGACTCCACTTGCAGAACACCTTACTATAGCAGTCTAAAAAGATTAACCTTGAGATGATCTTTTTAAGGAAGGGTAGCTGTCTTTCTCTTCATATTTAATTCACAGAAGTAGCAAATATATTTTACAATACCTGAAGAATGGGAAGAGGAAATAAATGATCTCTCTTTTAGGGCTCCCTTTACTCCATTTTTGACAGATTTAGAGCAGGTAGCTTACATGGTAAAAGGAATCTCACTCAACCTGTCTCTGCTATAGAATTTGTGCTATCCCACAGGAGAAGACAAACACCTAAAAGCACCCAGGTCTTCAGTGAACTTCTGACTGTGACGTTAAACTAAAAAAGGAAGGAGGGAAGAGGAAAAATCAAGGTTCTGATCTTCGTTTACTTTAAGCCCTCATTCCTTTAGTAAACAGTGATATAAATTAATGTTCTAGTTCAGAGAACTCAGATGTTTAATGTTTTAATCCTTGTACAGGGTACATACTGTGACATATTGTTCAGTGCAGTGCCACTGAAAATAACACAGCCTCTGGTAGAAATTAGAGGTAAGCTGGAAATATACTACTTCAAACCAACTGATAGGAACCTGAAAATAATAATGTGAATCACACAACTTGTCTTCTCAACCCGGATCCAACATGCACAAGAAACAAATGCATATATTTAAACTACATTCTGGGAAAAAAAAAGGAAACCTTTGAACGAAGTCTTCAGGTCATTACTGACAAGTGACAGTCAACAGGGACCTCCAAATTTAATATACTGGGTGTTCCTATTCCAGTTCCTACTCCTCGTCTTCTGTTGCAGGAAAGGTGCCAGGACACAGCGACGGTCCTGGGGAGCCCTCTAGTGCTTTCCCCCAGCTATTTAACAACGATTCACAGACACGGCTCCGTTTAGGGAGCTGCTAAGAACTGCTAACCTACTATTTAGTCCCTGTGTTTGATAGCTTTGTCATTATTTTTAAAGCACTCCGATGAACCTTTAAGAAATTACATACATGATAGTGACCAAACAAGATGTTTCATTCAGGCCTAGCATAGGTAAAAATGCTACAGTCCTTTCCCCTGCCTCTCCTGGGTATGCCATAAAGCATTGCATCAAAACTAAGTCTGTACATGTCTGTGCATAAAACTTGTACACAAATCATTTCCTTCCTTCCAGTCTTGTCTGAAAACATCTAGTCCCATGCAGAGAGCAGCCATTTGTTTCAGACCATTTGAGTAGTTAGGCTAACAAATCATAGGGGACAATAGTTAATTCTGAATACAGGTCAGAAGTGAATCCCACCAGCTTCGTTACTCGCCTATAAACTGTGGGTTTCCTTATAACATTCCCATTGGGCTTCTTATTCAAGCATTGAGAAAGCAGGGAAACTACAGAAAGAATATACACATATCTGCACTGGAGGAGACCAAAGTTCTCATCTAGTCTAGTATCCTTTGTCTGACTATGGTCAACAGTTCAGGTTATGGAGAGAAGAAAAGAAAGATGACAGGTTTTGAGTGCTGCTTCTTTCAGTGTGCCCTGCCAGCTCCTGCTGCTGTTTGCATCAGGGATTTCATCACTCAAGTTTCTGTCTGCATCTGTCCTCTCTGATTAATTTGTCTAAAGAGTTTTCTAAAATCACTTTGGTCCTCTTAAGACAGTACAGCAGTAAGTTTCACATCCCACTCCTGTATTATGCAAAAAAAATTTCTTTCTTTAACCTGTTGCTTAATCATTTTCTGAATGCCTCTTCCCTGCCACTCACAACTTTATAAACTCTTTATAAACCTCTCCTGGGCAGAAGTTACTCCATACTTTTAGTCCTTCTAACTATTTCATAGTTCAAATACACACATCTTGGAAACAACATATTTCCAAGGGCTTTGTGGCATATTCTTACTTTAGAAAGACTCTCTGTTTCCTAAAAGAAAGAAATACAAAGAAATTGAAAAAAAATACAAAGAGCAGAAGAGGTTCTTTAGCAGTAACTAGATAATTTCAGACATCACCAAAAGAGAAGTATTTCCAGAAGACCTTATAGAAAGAAAATTAGGAATAACTGTTAGAAACACACTTGAATGCACTAATCCTTTCCCCTACATGTGTAGGATCTGCTCTTCAACTGCAGTGGCACAGTAAAATTCGAGTGGTCATGACAGCTGTAAAAGTAGCAAAGGATCAGTTCAAACTGGCCCCACTTCTCTTTTTATTCCTCTGAGACACATTAGGCCATCTGCAAGCAGAGGTGTAAATCTCTGGAAATATGTGAAAGGAAGAAAAAAGTCCAGGTTTCTTTCCTCATCTTCTTCTTGGGGTTGAGTGTTTTTTGTTTAGGTTTTAGAGATTAAAAAGAAAAGCATGTTATAGGAGAAATTGAGATATTATTAATAATTACCTACTTCTTGAAAAAAACCCATCATATAACTACGTAGTTACATATAATGTAACTACTATTAAAATACCAGTACATGCAACTAAGTTTTAAAGCCTTACTTACACAGGACAGCTCAAATTTTTATGAGAAAAGGCTTGAACAATAAGCACAGCTGTAAAGAATATACGTGATGATATCAGCATATCTGGTAAACTACAGACAAAACAATATTTGACCTGTAGTATATTACACTGTAATTGTCCTCTGTTATGTCTTTCAAAACACAATAAACTTTAGTTTCTATGGAATGAGTTAGTTGCAGCAATGATTTAATTTTGAATAAGGTTCTGAACATTCTTCTCCTCCTGTGAGAAAACGTTTTTTATTTTTTTTGTTTCTTCATGGGGGAGATTAGGAAACAGGAAGAAAAAAGACTGAATTGTGAGTTACTCATTCGCATTTTCCAAGCTCACATCTCCTCTGTTACAATCCAGCATTTTATTACATAGGTTACCATCTGAGCTTGCTTCCAATAATAACTATATATTCATTTTAGCAGACATTGTGATTATGAACCTTCATTAGTGGTCTGCTCCTTTCCTTTAAAAAAGTAGGATTTTGACACTACAGGTCTTAGAAATCAGAGAAAGAAGTTTCAAGGGGAGTATATAAACATGCAAATAACTAGCAGAACAGAAGAACTGCAGACTGAAGTAAAAAGTCATTAATAAGAATAATTAGTTTGGAACTATTTATGTGTAATTCACCTGTTTGCAGCCATCAGTGGGAAAGTAAGAGAACAGTAAAAAGCTGTCATGAAGAAGCCAGACAGAATTTGTGCATGAAGTTGGATTAGATCATTGCTCTCTGTAGTCAGCAGTCAACAAAGGCCTCCCCTCTGGAGCTAAGCTATTCAGTGTGGTTATATATCTTTTCATCTTTCATAGCAGAACTGCTCTTCTGAAGAAAGCTACAGCTAAATAAGCATATTTATGTTTAAAAGATAGTCACCAAATATATAAGACAAAACAAAATAAACATCACCAAATATATAAGACAAAACAAAATAAACAAAACAGAAAACAGCTGGGACATTATTTGGAGAAACTGGAAGTGGTTACTTCATTTACTGAATAGCAGAAGGAAACATAAAATCAAGCACAGGTACTGGGAACAGTAGTGAGACATGGAGGGAAACTGAGGGAAACAGGAAAGAGCTGAGGAAACTGGCACTGGAAGCTGGTATTGGAAACAAGAAGGTATTGTGATGGGAGCTGGAAAGCACTTGGACAGAATCAAGAGGAAACTCACATTCGTCTTCCCACAAATTTAAAAGTCGTATTAATCCCAAATCTATCTAAATTTAGGTTTAACTTCTTTGAATATGTACTTGTATGTATTTTTATTTTGATTTCCAGGCATAGCTAGCTGCAGGTCAAAATATATTTGAATGGTGTCTAAAACCACACCTCAAAACAAAAAAGCTCAAAGCAGAACTCCTCTCCCAGCAGCCTCTCCAGATAGCCAGTTTAACTCCTTCCCCTCAGTGCAAGGGGAGAATGATTCAAAAGGACTCAGGGAAGCAAATATTTGATTTAGGGGTGGACATTCAAGAAAACATTCCTGGATTAAGATAACTCCCCTCAAGAAAGCACAGTAAATTCAGCAACTAGTTTGCAATTCACATGTAGATTGAATGTGATACCATCAAAGACTTTCAAATACTCATTGCTTGTGCCAAAGTTCAGGTTAGTGACTTCTAGGATCTTATTAAAAAAAAAAATAAAAAAAATATGGCATAATGTTGCACTCTAAGATTTACCATTTCGTGACATAAATGTTAACAAAAGAGTCAGTCAAACTAAAAGGTCTGTTGAACCTTCCCCTCCCTGCCTTTTCCCCACCCTCTTAACCCAAAAGAGGTTTCTGGAGAGTCATACACACTTAGAAACATACTTACCAAGGCAAGTATAAAGACCCTGACTTATCCATGCTAGTATAGCAAGAGTGATAAGATCTCCAAAACTTGCTGCTATAGGAGTGGCAACATTGTCAGGATTAATACCAGTCTTCTTGGATCCAACAATAACTCCAACCATTATTATCCCTAAATTCAGCAAAAAAGACAGTACAGTAACTATATACACTCTTTTAATTACACAGAAAATTCCAAGACCATGATAAAAAATAAATAAAAAGTGTTGGTTTCTATTTTGTCCTATAAACAGTAAAGCTAACTTTTAAGAGAATCCAAGTGGCTACTAAAAATAGAACTCACACTGCTATTAACAGTCTTTGGCACAACCTGAGTAACTTCCCTCTCATCATATATTATACATAAGATCTTAAACTGTGTATAGTATCCTTTATGTTATATTATGTATTGTAGGCTACATCAGGAGTTCACTTTCAAGAAACTGCCTAAAGAATTATGCACCACGAAATTCTCAAAAGAAAGAACTGAAATGATCTTGCAGGATCACAATATTTCAAAAGCACCTATTTCACATGTAGGAAAATGAAGCTTAGAAAGTAATTTCCTGTGCTGGCCCACCACCAGAAAACAAGGAAAGTTTCTCTTCATGCCCAAATCATACATGAGTGGCAAAGTTCTCTTGCTGCCCTTAATTCTGCACATGATCAAACTCAATGGCTTTGTAGTCACTAAGAAAACGTGTGCTCTTAATTCCACACAAAACTTTAGCAGTTTTTTAATTCTCTCATAAGTAAGCATATCAGATTAGTAAAACAAGGAAGTTACCCATTTTACTTGATCTACTATTCTTAAGACTACTGACTATGTATTTTCAGTAAGAACATGTCACAGGCAGAGGTACTTTCCTCCTCCCCTTTACGTCCATTAAGAACAGTCCTTTACGGTCAAATGTTTTCTGACAACAAGGAAGAGAAGATTAAATTCATCATGCCATATTGCTCCAAACAGACACTGGCACTGTTTGTATAGTGGGGCTTGAACTTGGCCCAAATCCTTCAAATAATGAGCCAATTTGTTTACTTCAGATACAAAGCAGAGCACAAACTAACACATAAGCAGCACGGGCAACCTGGAACTTTGAATTCAGCTAAGCTAACATCCAGGCCCCCTTAAGTTTAATCATAAATAAGTTTTACCTGCTTAGAACTAAGAATATATTTTGTACATTAATAAATATAGAAAGCATTGGGAAAATATCTTCATCAGGTGAAATCTAAAACCCCTACTTTTTGGTTTAGATATGCTCAGGAGGTCATGAAAATCAAAAGTTTTTGAAAGAATATGACAGAAGAGAAATGCAATATGCCCACCTATATGGAAATTGCAAAAGGGCATCCTAACCTCTGCTGGTTTTCAGATGTATTATCCCTGACTGGATTTAAATTTTTAAGGAATAGCAACATAATACACATTCAGCATCCACAGGAAACAAAATAACTACTAAAAGTAACACATATACTCCACTTACCTTGTAAAAGAGAAGCTATGAAGGCAGTTGCTACACTGCTAGAACACAAAAGGACTGAGTGATCAAAGCGGTATTTGCCCTCTGGAATCCAGCCCAATATAACTGCTGCCACCGCTGCCAGAAAACCAACTACTGTTGCCTGAACCTGGAAAAGACAGTGAACAATTCTTAAAATAATTGATAGACTCAGGAAGACTACAGAATAATGTTCTGTTATTCCTTCCTTCTATCTACATTTACATGCAAGGTATAAAAGGAGCATGCTCATCCCTTTTGTAGAGATGATGACAACCTTGGGTGATGAAGAACAAAAATCTTAGGCCAGCAGAAAAAGCTTTACCAGCATTTTAGAGACTCCAGAATAGCAAAAGTAAAATCAGGGAGAGCAGCTCAGGATTTAGGAGAGGCCAATGCCTAAAGAGGCTTCTAAACCCCTTAAAACAGTGAAGTCACAGAATAAATATTTCACCTATTTTTTGAGCACATTATATTATAACATATGAACAAGAAATAGTTCTCAATCTTAAAAAACAGTTATTTTGAAGAACAACCACTCCTTTCCTCAAATGACCCAGCTATTTAAAGTACTATTGATTATCCAAAAGCTCTATCACATACTTTCTTTAAACACTGAATACAATGCAAATAGAGTACTAAAAACATTTGAAAGGTCAAATTTAAAAGGTTTTGCCAAATCTGAAATTTTTCTCTAACCATCCTCAGATCCCTTGGTACAGTCACAAATAATGCTTTACCTCTTCTTCTAATAAATAGAAACTCATATTGTTTTAGAGAAGAGGAATACTGTACAAAAAAAAAATCAAGTAAATATTGTACAGTAAGTATAAGCCAGCATGGCAGAGCTAGTTTCCCATTAACACTATCCATCTCCATACTTACTGATGTTTGTGATTTGATTTTCAATATTGTGATTTTCAATAACTTGGCTCACTTACAAGATTTAATCAAATAAACCTATTATATTTACCTGTTTTAAGGCCAAATTGCCAATTATTAGGTTCCATTTCTCAATGGGAGAATCCATTTTTCCAATATTTACCTATCAAAATTACAAAAGAAATTCAGAATTTTGGGTTTAAAATTCTATTACTCGAAAATGCACTAACAAGGCAGAAACCCATAAATAATTCAGCTAATACAATAAAACAGACATTTCTATTGAAAACAAGCCACATTTTTTCCAAGTCAAACATTGCTTTTGATTTTAAATTGTATTTGGAGTATCTTTTTAAAAGCAGCTAAACTTGATGCAATTTTACATAGTAACTCGTTTAACATTAGGTTACTGTGCAAGATCTACTGGCCACCTCACATTCCAGGAATGTCCAAGTACCACCAGTGATTAGATCAGTGGTCAGAAGATCCCTTTAGACTGAACTTGTTTCTATGGTCCTTAAATTCTGAAAATAAAAAATGCTAAAATCTAATACTGTTTAGCATTCTAACTTTTCATTTATACAATACGGCCAGAGACTTATGATGTTGTAAATGATATAAGTCCACTACTAAGGTAGTAGCTGGAAAGACAGCAAATAAATTATTCTAAGAAAATAAAAAGTACATACATACTCTTTTATAATGTATCTCCTATTTTTACTCTTTTTTATGGAGTTAGAGGACAAGATCTGACGAATAGTACAAACCACTGCAGTATGACTATGTTTAAAATAACTTCCCTTTTGAGATAACAGAATGATTTTTTACATTTTGAGCATAAATTTTAGTGGTTTTTTTCCCATGTAATATTAATTTATAAGATAACATACTTCTCAAAACACAGAAAGTCTTCATGCATATCTTTTTCATCTTTTGATAATTTCTTTTCAGTAGATTTCAATTCAATTTCTTTTCCACTTTCATTTTGTGATAATAGGGACTTGTATGGAACAAAGTATTAAATGAAATGCTAATTTAAAAACTTAGAAATATGCTAAGACACTTTATCTCAATCTACATTATAAATATCTTATAGTGTTCAAAGTAGAGTCAAAATTCCACAAATACATCCATTAAGTTTAAACAGGACAACAATGTTTCAGGAAGTGCAGATAAGAATCTCCTTTGCATCCTTCTTAAGTATATATGCTAAATGAATAAAAGGACAGGCTGTGGAGAGCTTCACTCTTTCTCTCCTTTGAAAAAGTTTTAGAAAAGCATCCAAAAAATCCCCATTCAAACAGTAATCTTGCAAAATGCTTAATCCAGCCTAAAAGTGAGCTGCTGCCAAATGCCATGGTTCTGCTTTCCCCTACTATCAGCTACACGTTCACATGTTCTTTCTTGAAACAGACTGACAACTCCGTGAGTGAATTCATGGCAACATGAATTTCCTGGCTGGTTTGATGGAAACCACTTTTTTTCAGGGAGCAAAAAGGGGTTATCTTCTATAAAATTACCTGGTCCATCACATGCAACAGTGTAACCATGCACAACAGCTTTAAGGGTTTGGAAGGGAGAAAGAGCAGGAGCACTCCTTGCAGCTGCAGATTTCCACGAAGTAAGATGAAGTTTATTGTAATACTGTGAAATAGGCAGACCTAAACAAAACGCTTGTAAAGTCATACTGCTAATGCCTAACCCTAATAACACACAGTCAAAAAAAAGAGCCTGCACAAGTTTACAGGACTGAAATGATTGAATAAGTGGTGTTTTGGTGTTGGTTGGTGGGTGAGGGGTTTTTTTATTGGTTTGTTTTTTGGTTTGCGGGGTTTTTTTCTCTTAAAAAAATGAAAAAGGAATAGGGAGAAAAGGCAACAGTGTAAATTGAGACAATGAGAATGACCCAAAGAAGAGAACAAAGTTTAAGAGCTGAAGAACACAAAACTATAAAACATAAAATATTAAATAAATATTGTGCTTGAATGGGCAGCTGACCTAAGTGTACCTCACACAGTTATGCCAGGACAACAGCGGACAGAGGTAGAACTCCAGAAACACTTTGTTTGCTCTTTGTTGTCTGTATTCCACACATGAAGTAACTCTTGTGGATTAAAAATTAATGTTTTAAAAAACAGTAGGCTGTAAGATTGCCAGTGTATGAAGAGTTAACACTAACAACAAAGAGAAGTCCAAACTATGCCCTGAGGTAGATGAAAAATAGAGTCTTGAGACAGATTTAGTGAAATAACTGATTCTAAAGTAGATGGGAAAATGAGTGATCAGTAAGAAGCAGCTAAAGTAGGAATTTGGGCAACAAGATGAATTAAAGTGACCAGACAAGACTTGAAACCAGATGTACTACAGATAACAGAAATCTGCTAATAAGACACTAATTTTTGGCTAACCACATAATTACAATGAAGTAAAGATAATTAGTTAACAGCCCCAAAAGCACAGACATGTCTACAAATTCAGATGCAATTCTAAGCTAAGTGAGCAAGCAGGGTATGAATTAACTCCAATGCAGAACTCAAGTTAGAAATTTCCTCCTGTAGCCCCCCTGCTATCAAAACCCAGTCACAGAAACCCACTACAAAAGGTTAAGCTAGTCACAGGTGCACAGTCCTGTATTTACTTAAAGAAAAGTGTCTGGTGGGGAGCCAGCTAGTGCAAATTTAGGTGCAAATTAGAGTAGGAAATATTAATCATACAACTGGTCTCCAAATAACTGTTTAGATATACTCAGAATTAATATTCTCCTTCCGTTCTCACCTAGGTTGAGGATGACGGGATCAAAAGCTGGGTGGATAAAAAGGGTAGGGGGGTCAATGAAATCAATGTGAAGAATGCAAAGGTCAGAATAACCTCTTTCTGAGAGAAATGGCATGTAAATTGCAGGTCTAGTAGTCTATAGAGTTTTTGAAACTCTCCAGTAAGTAATGATACAATATGACACAGCACCTGTTTTTAAAACCTGGGGGAAGCAGAGCAATGAAAGCAACTGCCCTGGAGTTCAAATTAACATCTGGGAACTAAGCCCAAGCCACCAACCTAGAAGTAGTTACCTGTAACAGTTCTCCACAGCTTGGTGGTTTTTTTTGTTTGTAGTTTGGGGTTTTTGTTTGGAATTTTTTTGTTTGGTTTTGGGGTGTTGTTTATTTTTTTAACTATTAGAAATATTAGAGTTCTTGTGTATTTGTTTGCCTTTGCAGCAGCACTCAGGTGGAATGGGGCTGGCAATCCACCAGGTCACAGACCTGTGCACATTGCAGCTGGTGCTGAATCTGAAAAAAGACACAGGAGACAAAACTGGAAGGTTCTTTACAAGACAAAAACCTTCTCCCTTTCATTTTTGTCTTTTGTTTTCTTTTTGACATAAAACCCCTAAATATAATCTTCTTAGCATTACCTGGATAATGAATGATCTATACTGTTCTTATTTTGTACAGTATTGTTCTCTTAAACCTCCACTGTGTTGTGCACATACACATACAGTCACACACTCTATAATATTTACTGATGAGCTCTTCACTAGCAAGAACAAATTAGAGCCACCACTGGCAAAAGAGAGAACATTCACCAAACTCTAACAAGCTTCTACCTCCTCCCTGTGAAGGATGTCCAATAAACTTATGACTAAGGAAGTCCTGGAAAGTATTTCAATCACCTTTGTAACTTAGTCCACAGTCTGTCATGATTCCTGAAGAAAACAGGTCATACAAGGAAACTCAAGGCATTAGAAAACAAACAATCCAATAATCAAAAAAACCCCCACAAGTCTGTTGATGCAATGCTGGGAAGTAGCTTGGTGCCAGTGGTGCTGTGATTGGGCAACACAAAAGCAATTGGAACTCCCACACACGACAGAGCAGTGTTGGAAGACACATACACTTCACTGATCTCTTCTTAGCCAGTTAATTAACCCTCATGGTAGAAGGACGTGAACAGAACTGGCTAACCTCATTTGGCTAAAACAGATATATGACTATTTCTGGTACTGAGATGACAGGAAACCTTCGTGGCATGCTTGAATAAAAACTTCTGAAGCATCAACTGATTTATGTCTTGATGAGACTTAATGACAGTGGTAAGTGGCACTTGTAAAACTCCTCAAACTAAGTCTTCTCAGTATTGAATTGATTCTTGGTAGGAGCTTGGGGTTCAAATGGCCAAATTGGCTCTGAAAAACCACATTCAAGACATGTACATATTGAGGAAAACATTTAATGCACCCTTAAGGTACAGATCATGTTATTGCAGTTACTGGGATACTCCCAGGAATGCCATTTTGGGCTGAGGGGAGTGGCCTGAAACTCATGATGTCAACTTTAGTTTACCACTGGACATGCAGCCTGTGTTGTGGAAACGCCAGTATCTTTTATCTGTGCTTATCTGCAAGAGGGGGATCAGCTCCTGCTTTGGTAACAGTTGGTGGATAATAAGAACTGAGGTCAGGAGTCCCAGTGCAAAAAAAGGGTCTGCATGACCCTTTTTCCAAATGTCCCCTGAGAACAGTCATGTTCACAAATGAGATGGGGATGGTAAGGATAGGGAATCCAGCCACTGATTGACCCAGAGAAGTTCTAGATTGTGACTTGGCCAAGGTCATAAGCAGAACTGAGACAAAGAATTAAAGATCACATTAACTGAAACAGAAGTGGTGAAGCTGATTCTGACCCTCTTTTTTTAAAGCCTTCACTAAGGCACTGGTAGACCTCGGACTTGGTGTATTTTTCACTATGTAATACAAGCACTTTCAATCCTCAGGTCACGAACTGTACCAGTCAGAAACAAATTAAGCATCAGGTCAACAAAATAAAAAAGGTCAGGTAGAAGGTAAAAGCATTCATGCCTGACAGTAAAGGCAGTAAGGTTTAAACACAAAATATTGTTAAGAAACAGTAAGAATACTCAGAAGAGTAATAAAACCAAACAGAAAACAAGACTGAATAGTTAAGGCTGACATTGATAAAGATACAACAAAACACATCAATTCTTACGAAGGAAAGTAATCAAGTGCTATAATGGGCATGACACAAGCAAACCTTCACAGGACTGCCAAGGCTATGTCCATCACAGTGTGCATTTGGGCAACCACTCAATATAACGTGGCAATGACATTTATTAATGATAGGACACTCAGAGACCTTGTCAGTACAAAGCATTGTAATATCATACAAAAACTGAATGTCCTTGAGGATTACAGCAACAAAAACAGATGAAATTCAACAGCAGAAATGCAAGGTCATGCACTTATGGACTAATCATATTTCTGCCAGAAGATGGGAGTGACAGCTGGAAATAAACAAAAGCATAAATACGAGGACACAGCCATGGATCACAAAGTGACTGTGACGTCCAAACCTGGCACTTCTAGGCAAGTAAATCTAGAAAGTTTCAAGAGCAATATTGTACAAGACATAGTAGAATCTCATCCAGAGTTACATACACCTTTGACCAGATATGTTCTAGAAAAATTTATTCAGGAACAGGCAGAGAGTGGGGGTCCTGCTGGAGAACAGAAAACACTGCATTACGCAGTGTCTTAGAGAGAGATGCAGTTCACCTATCAAAAATAGTTTAGCCACATTATTAGACTAATCTATTCACTACAGTTATTCACACATATACAAAAGATAAGGTAATATGGCTTGCTTAGGCTAAAACAATGGAGAGGCGGAACATCCCCTGAAATGTAAAAAAGAACTACAACAAATACATAGAAAAAAACCTGGTTATGCTATGTTACAGTGTTGACACACACAAAAAATGTGACACAAAAAACCAACCTGACCACAACAAAAAATAAATAAATTTATTTAGCTAGAATGCTAAAAAAAAACATTTCTTGCAATTTGATCAACAAAGGTTTTGAATAGCAATGTTACCAATACTTCATTTTGGTGCCACTCAAGGGGTCATTAGAAAAATGTGTTTAAAACATAAACATTTTATTAGCCTATTCAAACTCCCTCAAAGCCAAAGATATCTCTCAGCCTTACAGGATACACATGTAACTCTTAAAAATCTACTTTATCTGTTTAAAATGGTGAACCAGAAGAGGCTTTACAGAAGTAAAGTTTTGATATGTGGAGAAGAGGGTTGCCTTTTTAACTTTGCCAACTTAATAACAGATTTAAACAGCCCTGTAACAGCCAGATGAAATCATAAACATAAAACACTTGTGACCCAAAGATTTGTTTCCATTTTGAAATATTTTAAACACATATCTAAAAGTGAAGGGGAAGAGAAAGCTACTTACAGCAGTTGACAGCCTGGATGCCAAGGTCATTTCCAAATTTCCTTTGAGACCAAGAAGTGCAGGAACCAAGATAAAGACTTCAGTAACATTCTTGAACACATCCCAATGCTATATAAAGGATACAGTGGGAAATATTTAATTGAAAAATTCCCTTTAGACTATCCACAAAGTATTCAAAAAAATCTGTAAATCATAACCTAATCCTCTTTAAAAAAATATTTAACCTTTTTATCTTAGACCTAAAAGTCTAAAGTCAGAACTGTTATCTATTTGGATAAAACAGATTTATGATGGTATATTACTGTTTCAAAGATGAGAAGTCTATAAGCAAGAGATACAAAATCTGGCCTTAAAACTAATCTAGTTAAAAAAAGATGTCATAAATTTGAAGGGGGGTTTTTTCATGACTTTAAAATAGTACCAGATACTATGACTGCTCATGAATTCTGGTCTTAATTTTCAATAATAATTTTATCTTTTCCCTTCCAGCTGTGTAGAAACCTCACATAAAACTATGTGAGCTTTTTTTACTTACAGGCTCTGTTCGTATGACAACTAATTCCCTCTTGGAAAGTTTGTCTTTATTCTTCTACCTCTAAGTGTGAAACTTACAGGACTAGAGTTTTCCAAAACCCAGATTTTTAAAGCAAATTCTCTTAGTCTTTTGTGCAGTAAGTTTTCAGCACTGAAATGCTGTGCTACTTTGTATGTCTTGTCAACCCATGTATTTAATTTGTAATCATTTACCAACTTCAACTAAACTAACAAAACTGTAAATTGTGTTTGTATTCGTGGATTTGCAACCATTTAAATTATTATTTTAATTAAAATAAAAGGATTCAATTCTCAAATGTAAACAAGATCTGAGAATTACCTGTGTGAAATTACATAGGTATTTACTAGTGGGAAAGAATAATATGAAAGGGCTTGTAAAAAACAAGCTTAATATGCTTCGTGGTATTCAAATTTTCATTTTTAAAATATGTTCTGTCACATTTCAAAATTCTGCTTTACTGACATCAAAGTTTACTGCTTAGTTTAAGGTGAAAAAAGATAGTACTGACACTAGCTATTAATTTTTACATTTGTGTCACATCTCTCATTCATAGGGAGCTGGACTGGGAAACCAATAAAGATTAAAAATCATATAGATGGAAAAATCAAGATATATCTCAGTCCAGCTCAAAAACTAGGTATAAAAACACATTTCCTTAAGGGAAGGACGACAAGGTAAAACATTTGGTTAGAAGCCAGTAGTGACAGTAGGCACAACTGTCTCTTCTGTCTGATCATCATGCTGTATCATGCAGAAAATCATATATTAATGAAGTACAAACAAAGTATCTGTACAAAGAATCTGTAAAATGTACATGAACAAAGCAAAGATTGGTGTAAAACAGCCCAAGGAATAAGCCATGAGGCTTTTTTATAAGAAATTTCTGCTTCTTAAAAAACAAATTAGGTAGGAAATAAAAGTCAATATAGTCTTCAAAATGCAAAGAGAAGGCAAGAAAATTAGTTAGTACAATAAACTTTTCTAAACTGTTACTCTCTTTGGAATTTTCTTCAAATATCACTGCATAAAGTGTTCTTTCATAGGCAACTGTTACTTTTAACTCCACTAAAATGCTGCTGACATCTACAACTGTTATGCCAGAAACTAGTCCTAGAAACATTCTGTATCAGTAGGGTCTTATTGATACAATACTCCAAAACAGGTTTTAAAAATATTACTAAACTTTATCTTAATATTGAGAGAAATTTCTATTTTATCTTAGCCCTGAATAGCTACTGTCAATTAAATCTGCTACCACAAACCAAGATAATCTGGCCTCTCTGGGCCTATCACAATGATATTTCGAGGTGGATGTGACATTGCACCCTGTTCACACCACTGATGTTCATAATTCCAAGTGTTCAGCAGACCTTCTGTTACATGAAAAAGCCACTTACACACACCTGAATACTCAAAAAACCCTCTAAATCACTTCATATGAATTTCATATAACATATTCAAGTAATGCACATTTTCACATGCCATATGCATTTTCATGGACCAAATCTACACAGTATTTCAGAAATTGTACAGACTTGAATCACACAAGGAGATGAGGCAATGCAATACATTCTTCTAGTCTTTTTAAACACCTGTGTATTTCAGCATTATGGTTAATTCCAACTCCCACTTGAACTATGTACACATTTATTAGTGTCAACAGAATTTTGAACCATTATTATATTTCTACCAGAACTATAGACCTCACAGACTACCTGGTAAAAAAAAAATCTTCCAAAGCAAATACCAACCTGTACAATATCCAAAACCATGCCAGCAGAAACAGTTCCAAATCCTGCTAGCAAAAAAGGTACAAGTATCTGTAATGCCATAATACTACTAGATTCTTTGGGTTGTTTTCTACTTCCTTCCACAATGATATCTTCATTACTGTCACTAGACAGATTGTCTTCCTGCAACATGGCATCTGTTTCTGAAGTATCCAATCCATCACAATAATTATAACTGGTAAAATCATCATATTTAGGGCTACAGCTAGATGGGCTGTGTCCATTGCTACCATGAAAACTTGGTTCTGAGAAGTGATGGTACTCTGTGTGTTGTTCAGACCTAGCATTAAAATCGTTTCCTGCTGGTTGTAATCCATCTTGCCAGACACCATTCACTTTTTTGTGTCTTTCATCCTGGTTTATTTGGTAAACAACAGGAACCATACTTAAAAGTAGTCTCAAAAATTTATCAGACTGAATTGTATTAAGATTTATGGTCCAGTTTACAAAGCCTTCTCTGTCATGGACTTTGCTATTTGTTTTGGAGATGGTAGATCTGCCTTTACAGTTAGTCATAGTGCTACAGAAGTACAGGTTGAAAAGCACTTCGTTCTTCAGATGTCAGCAAAGAAACCTTGCAGGTGAGTCATCAAGTGCCACACTTACACATGGACCCAAATGTTCTTTTTTTGCATGCAAAAGTGTTTTTTCACTGCTCTCAGATCTTCAACAATTCCATAAGCAAGGTTGGATCTGCAAAAGAAGTAAAAAGTACATATTCAACCTTTAAAATATTGTAACTCTGCAGAAAACACGAGATACTGGTTTAAATTTTCAGATCACCTGGTATCCTTCCAAAGCAAGTATTTATAGAAATGTCAACCTCCTCCAACATTTAACTGCCTAAGTTGAAGGAAATTAGAAGGTAGGAAGCCAAAGCTGGTGGGTGATGAAGTTTCACAACCCTGTGTACTTTCCAGTGAAAGAAAGAGACAGCAGTGTGGACTGTAAGTGAACCAGTGAAGGCCCAGCTTTTGTCTTCTTAAAGCCCAGGAAGCCAAAATCTTCAGGCAGACACTGTGTGTAGCCCCAGACTTCAGCGGCCTTGGAGGTGGTATTTCTGCAAGGTGCAAGGGTAAGGACAAATGGAACCCACATGATGCACAGCAGGGCCACTGTTGCTCCTCACACTCTATGCTAATGGGAAAAAAACCAAAAAAACTTTCAAAACACATCAGAGGTGGCAAGCCCAAAGCAATATTCTGGGTAACAAAGTCCTTATGTGTTGACAGTCCCAGCCCTCTATCTCTATAAAAAGATGACAAACCAATATTAGCAGGTAAAATTCAAAATCATCCTAATTTAAAATCATAACAACTGATTTTTCTCTGAAGCAAACATAATAATCAGGTTAAATATAAAATACTACAATATCAAGGAAAGACGATAGTAATGATATTCAGAACAACAGACTCCATGAACACAATAAATAATGATCAGCATAAACAAGGAAACAAAGGTCAGGTAGACCTACACCAGCATGATGTGGGATAACAACTCCATAAGCACATGATACTGTGTCTATGCAAAGCTGCAAAAACATACTTTTACAGACTGTAGGAAATAAAAATATTTTAGAGTTGGAGGACTTCTAGTCTGCATTTCCTGAGAAAATCAAGCTCCTAAGATCATATTGTTTATATTATGATCCCTACACTTTCAATCCCTCTGTTTTAACGCTTTTAAGTAATCCAATATTTCTGGAGCAATTTCAGATAGACTTTACAGTGAGTGGAGATGTCAAAGCCTTTAGCAACCAACAGCCTTGCAAGAGATCCAAACGTGTGCCTTTGCCCTAAGACATCTTCAAACATTAAAGATAATTCAATCCTATATGGTCAGAGCAAACCAACTTGAAATTCCTGCTGCTCATAGAATTACTTGGTTTGGGTTTTTTGAGTGAAGAAATGACTCAGAAGGAACTTGCTATCACTTGCTTTATCCAAGGGAGTTCTGACCAAGAAATGAGTATCTTAAAATGACAACGAAGTTTATGGCCTGATTTAGAAAGAAGTTTTGCAAGAAAGAGTAATCTTTTTTTTCCACAAGACCAACAGAGGAGTTTAAGCAACAAAGATCTTTTGCTGCTCTGTAGCAGACTGTGCTACATTGAACCTTTAAGTGCATAAAACTCCAAGGCCTCAATTCTGCTTTCCACACACTTTAATTATGAATAACAAAGTAACTTTTGCTGCTATCCCAGAGGAGCTCTAACCACAGGCCAAAATGGTGCTCTGTTAAGTGCTACAGAGAGACAAAACATGAAGAAGCAATTCTGTTTCTTCCTGGTCCAAGGGTGGCACTATCTACGTAAAACAAAACAAAAAACAACAACAACAACAAAAAAAAAAAAAACAACAACAACAAAAAAAAAAAAGACAAAAAACAACAACAAAAAACAAACAAAAAAAGCATAAAAAAAAGACTATTAGAGCACACATAATAGTAAACCATCAACCTAACCATTATCAACTTCCATGACAAGCAATCCTTCACTTTACAGAAGGATTAAGAGGAATACAAGAGAAGAGAAGTTCATGGAAACTGAGGAATATCAAAATTTCAGGAAGGGTATGGCCAAAGGTGCTGAGGGTTTCCAACTGATTTATGATGATGGGAAGTGGCACAGTACTTAGGAAGCTTGCTAGGGGAAAAGCTTTGAATCACTTTAGCCAGCTGAGTTTCAGTTGGTCACAAGAAACATCCAGATTAGAGAGACTTTATGATAGAATTGAAGAACGGGATGTAGAATTAAGATGTGAAAGTGTTCATGATGAAAGACACATACCGAAACCCACAGAAGCCTCACTGGGTTTTTTTGGAGGGGGGTATCTTTTTTTAAGAGAGGGAAGGAGTAACAAGTGAATTTTATTTCACTCACAGTAAAATACATTGAGAAAATTTTCTGATAGCTTTAACAAGGCAGAGTAGTCTGGCTCTCATTGTGGTTTCTCCCATATGTCCTCCAGTCACATCACCAGAGTGCTAGACCATGACTCATGGAACTGCAACTCTAGCCAAAAATATTTGTGTTAATTATCCATACATTTCTAACATATGGATTTTTCTTCTTTTAAGTTTGTATTTTTCATTTTTTTTAAGAAACAAATCTTTCGAGAAGATTGTGGTTTCATTTAATATGAGAAAGTGTTAACAAGCAGAAATAGCACTTAAAAGGAGAAAAAGAAAGGAGAACAGAAAAATTATTTGGTCAAGTTCCAAAGGCAGGAAGAGGCTAGCAGTTGAAATATTATAAAGCAGTTTAGATGACAGTCATTTATGTTTTTTCTACCAAAAAGATTTAGCATGACAAAAAGTGAACTAATGATAAATGCTGGAAAATGAGAATTTTAAGAAGATAAACTGAAAAATAAAGGATCACAAAATTGTTTAGGTTGTAAAAGTATAGTATAGTATATGGTGAAGAGTAATTACTTCTTCAGAGCATACAGACAGAAGATAACTACGAAGACTTCTGAATGTAACTATTAATTTCTAAAAACCTGTTCCAACAAACATAATTTTCCAAATGTCAATATTTTCATCCTAAATTATAGGATGTTAATACTGCTGTACTTTTAGGGGGGTTTTGCACCTACAAGATGCAGCAAATCATCTAAGGAACTGATGAGAAGACCTTCCTGAGAAGCTTTATCATTGACAAGAAAAATGCCTATGTTGTGTGTTGTCTAGAAAAGATATGGGAGCTAAAGAAGCAAACTCTACTCGAGTAACTCATATGAAGAAAAGGCAGTTAAAATCTCAAAAATCCCATCCCCAGTCTCTGCAGGAACAGGAGATAAGTGAATCTGGTTTCTTGATATATAATCAGGAGGTGACAGTAAAAGGTGAAATACTAAAATAAAAAAAAACAGAGAGAGACAAAGATCCTTTGAGAAGCCAGGAAGCAGCCTCAAATTTATCATATCTGGCACATTGTATGTGAAATGAAAGGACACCTTGTCTTTGTCACTACAAGCGAAATAATGAGCCGTGCCCAAACTATGAAAATAATCATTCACTCTTTATTGTTTCCTAAGTACCTATTTTTAATAGTTTCTTATTTTCCTTCACATAGCAAAATTACTGTGTATTTACCTCTCTCTGTGTCCTGCAAACATACACAAACATAAACAAACAGTCCTGCAAACATAAAAAAATAAGAAATAGAGCCATACCCTGCCAATCACTGAAGATGTGTTCCTGAAAAATGAGGCACTAACAGAGAACAAACCAATTTTACCCATAAGAATTAATACAACTGATGCATACAGCAATTTAAAAATTACACATGGAGACAGTATATACGATGTGGAAAATGGACAGGCAGAAGTAAATGCTGTGGAAACAGGACTATGAGCTGGAAGAGATGCTGACTTTTGGAAATGCACAGCTGCTTTAGAAAAATATCAGATACTTCAACTATGAAACTTAACACCTGATCATTATCACATTTTCCCATCCTTTGCCTTTGATTGGCTTGATAAATCCGAGAAAGATGAAGATAACAAAGAAAATGTAACTGTTCAGGAAGAGGCTCAAAGAACTCTCTTTATTATTGCCCAAAGAATTGTTAACATTGCTTTAGACACACCTATAATGCAGTTCTCAAAAGCATGGGAAAGAAAATGCTTCTTTTATACTTTCCCTTGCTTTAAAGAACATCTAGCATCAACAGGATCAAGGGAATAGATTCTACAGCTAAATTTGTTCATATAGGGATTAGACTGCCAATAATTTATTTAAAGCATGAACCCCATAAATCACAGTGATCTTTTAAGACCCTTCAAAAAAAGGGGAAGGGAGAAGAATCGAGCATGAAACTTCTGTAGAGTCAACATTATGAAAGGCTAAAACAAATATTTATCAAAGTTTAGGTCTAGGGAAATTTCTGATTTCTTTCAGAGTGTGGTTAACAAAACCAAAAGATAACCCCTGTCAAAGTAATATTGAGGGCTTTCACAGAATCCAAAGCTAATAACACCAGAGTCAAACCCCATTTTTCCTAAAAGCTCCAACGTTTTTTTTACAGGTGCTCTTTTAAAGCAGTAATCATCTCTACATTGCACTTCTTGGTAGTACAAAATAAAATACAATTGAATAAATGTGCCTATCCGAGAAACACCTCTCAGTAGAAGAACAAGCCTTGGAAAGGGATTCAGGAAAGTAATACAAAATGTTAACAAAACAGTGAACTTTAATATTTTGCCATTATAAGCAAAGACGAAGCTGGATTATTGTCTGGCTTGAAAGACTCTTTTTGTGTCTTCAGAGATGAAGTCAAATTCTTCTCATTGAAAGGATGAGAGGTAGCAGGCACAAACTGAAACACTGGAAATGTAATTTGAACTCAGAAAAAGCTGGATTTTTCTACCGTGAGAGCAGTTGAGCACTGGTTCAAACAGATTATGGGGATTCCATCCCTGGTGATATTCGAAACCAAACCAGACACGGCCCCAAGTAACCTGTTCTACGTGACCTTACACTGAACAGAGGTGGCTGAATAGAAAATTTCCTGAGATCCCTTCTGACCTCAACAATTGTGAGATTCTGTAAAGTTTGAAATATGAGGGTTTGGGGGCCTTCTTTAAGTTCAGAATACAATTTGCAGAAGTGATACAGGGATCTGCATGGCCTCTTCTCCACTACTGTGACACGTATACGAACAAGTGTCAGTACCACTGATACCCTTCTCACAGCGTGGCTAATCATTTACACTGCTGTAGGGGACATATCAGTCGAAAGGGAAAGCTACACTATATCACCTCAGCATTACAGAGAGCAAACAAACAGACTGTATTATCATTAATCATTTTGTAGAATCCGGAAACCAATGTGGTATGCTGGGCTAAGACTATTTACAGCAGATACTTAGTGTTGAGTATTAAAGATAGGGGAAAAGGCTGAAAATTAACAAATGTTGCACGCAAGGCAGATATAAGGGCATTACGTACCATTTCTTAAATATTATGCAGTAAACTGGTTAACACTGTCTTTATTTTATGGCAGTTGTTGGTTAAATTAACAGCAAGAGAAACAAAAAGAAAAAATAATAAGGGGAAATAAATAGATTAAAGAACCTCCAGATGCCTTCTTGAGAGTAAGACACTGAAAGACCTGCCAGCCTCAGGCTCAGTTTTCAGACAAGTTTGAGACTGCTGCATTCCACTTCCTGAACACGGCAGCTTTCGATTTTGGACCCAAGGAAGAGAAAAGCAGTTGTGAGAAAAGGATTTGGTTTGCCTCTGCACTTCTAAGGAAACTCGTTTAGAAGAGATCAAAACAGAGCCAGAAACGAGGTAGCAAGGCTGTGAAATGTGGACAGGTTGTAAAGTCACCCAAATGGAATGCCAATGTGAAAAATACCAGGCAAATCACATCCTGCAGCCCATCAAAAGCAGGTAGGAAAAGTATGAAATATGAGAGATAACGCAGTCCTCTAGATTAAGTAACCAGTAAGTACTTACCAGGATGAGTCAAAACTGTACTATTTGGGATCCTGATTACAGTTTTCTACTGTCAGCACCAAGGAAAGATTAATTACTTATTAACTCAGGCACTAGGATACAGACTTCACATTGTTTTTTGTGGATAATATCCTAGAAGTATTTGAAAAGAAAATTATACACTGTTATTTTTCCTTCTGAAGCGTCTACCAGTCATACTGCAGTATTTATGGATCCAGTTTCACAATCTCTTAGGGTAGTAGATGTAGGGAATGCTGCCAAAACAGGTCATTCTACCTGTTTTCATCTTTTTACTCACATTACTGAACTGGTAAAGTGAGGATAACTAGGGACATCTACTAAACACTGCTAGGACTCTTCCTAAGGACTAAACAATTCTTTAATTTTATATGATCCACTTACTACAATGTGGTCTATAACGTAGGATCAAATGTAAGTGAAGGAGACACACAACTGTATCCTGAACAGTGGGATCAGGGAAGAGGAAACTGTAACATTCCCTGAGAATAAAGAAATAGACAGCTACAACCTGAACTTAATTGTGAAATAATGAGAGAGTAGAAAGTAGACTAAATCACAAAAAGCTTCTATGTTTTGGCAGAAAAGTATGGAAAGAGAATAAATGTACCATCACATGTTAAACGCTTGTAAACAAAAAAAGAGATGATCGTCGAAGTCTGTCCGTGTGCTGTTCGGGTAGAGGTTCCATGCTTCGCTAGCAACTGCAACCGCGGTGACAAGAGTGGCATATTTTTATGGGTGCAAAGGTGGGAGCAGAACTGCCTGCACATACGGATGTACAGAGTGCCAGGGAATAAGGGCCACTGGCAATGTTGGGCAGGTCTTGTGCACGTACAGAGAAACCAAAGAAAAGGCTCATTGTCCGGGCTACCTGGAGCAGTGCATAATTACGCGCACATGATGAAACGCGCTCCGGGCTCTGAGGAGCGCAGGGTACCGGGGCCAAACGCCCGCAGCATCCGCGGTCCAGGACAGGACCCCGGGCAGGCCGGCGAGCGGCT